>NC_041231.1:48063247-48141266 GCF_002837175.3 Physeter macrocephalus | reverse complement strand
CTCTCTCTCTCTCTCTCTTTCTTTCTTCCTTTCCCTTTTTTTGGTGGTGGTTGTCGTAGCTCAACGGGGCTTTAAATTTAGGGAGTAGTCTGATCAGTCATAGCCAGAGCCGGCAGGAGCGAGCGCGGAAGATGTGACCTGGAAATACAGGCCCATGAGTTTCATAATAAAGCCCTCAGTCTGCGGCTGGGGCCCTGAGGGGAGGCTCCAACTTTAGCCTGCCCTAAACAAAGTGTGGAGTCATAGAAACAGCATCATAATAACACTCTCAGAGTGCTTATCGAGGCCCTGTCTTAGTGTAGGGGGCCCCCAAAGCAGATCGAGGTAGGAGGGATTTGGAGAAGTAGGACAGGGGAGGGAAGGAAGCTGATCCAGGGTGAGTAAATGAGCAGGTCACCTCTGTAGGCAAGGGGGGCTCAGTCCACGAGGGAGGAAGTTGGGGCATTTATTCATGAACTCCGGTCCCTCACTGGTGGAGGACTGCTCTCCAGGGTGTTTTCTGGCTTCTGTGACACATTATTCTGCTACACCTCCAAAGGTTTTCAGTCTACATTTTGGGGTCCTCTTACTCTATCCATCATTTTTTAAAAAATATACATTTATTTATTTATTTATTTGACTGCATTGGGTCTTTGTTGCTGTGCACAGGCTTTCTCTAGTTGCGGCGAGCGGGGGCTACGCTTCGTCGCCGTGCGCGAGCTTCTCCATTGCGGTGGCTTCTCTCGTTGTGTAGCATGGGCTCTAGGTGCGCAGGCTTCAGTAGTTGTGGCATGCGGGCTCAGTAGTTGTGGCTCACGGGCTCTAGAGCGCAGGCTCAGTTGGCTGTGGCGCACAGGCTCAGCTGCTCCGCGGCATGTGGGACCTTCCCAGACCAGGGCTTGAACCCATGTCCCCTGCATTGGCAGGCGGATTCTTAACCACTGCACCACCAGGGAAGTCCCACACTATCCATCATTAAATGTAGAAGTGCCAGAGGACTTGGTCACATCCCCGTTTCCTTGGTTATCTACACGATCACCTTACACTATTTATCTTATCTGCTCCCTTGGCTTTAGTTCTACCTGTGTACTCATGACTCTGTAGTTGCCAGCTTGCGCAGACTCCTACTTGTCCCCCCAAATGTCACCTGCATCCCTAGGTATTTGTCAAACACCACCCGCTGGCTCTGGAGCCCGAGGAAGGGAGAAATAACATCAGAGGATGAGCTCAGGAAGGGTCTGCTTAAAATAGGCAAGATTGACGGCAAAGGAATCTGTGGCTCATCCTTTTCAGTCATTTCCTTGTAAATAGCAATGAGCACCTTCCCCTTTTTTTGGCAGTCTAATCACTATGAACTCCCCTCTGGTGGGTACTTTTTTTAGAGCATAATAGAAGGTGTGATATCTTGTGAGAGGCGCCAGAATCACTTGGAGAACGGCAGCTTCGGGATTGAAGGAGGAGGTGACAAGTTCCTGGGAATATTAAAGATTAACACCAAATACTTTGTTGCTATTTAACTCTGACGATTCATGTTGCTGGAGCGGAAACAGAACATTTCTTTCCCTCCCTTCTGTTTATTCCTTCCCTTCTCTGTTCTGGGGATTCAGAAGCTGTGGATGTCAGATGCCAACTCCTTAAGGGCTGAAATGGTTTTATATAATAACAGAGAGGGGGAGCCTACAAAATGAAGAAAGAATCTAATTCAGTGCTTGGACTGAAATGGGAACTGGAAACGAGGGTGGGGGGGAAGCAGTCTTAAAAATAGCTCACTCAGAGAGAAGAATGCGGCTTGTCTCCCAGTGGCAGGCAGGCGCAACCCTTGGGTGAATTATAGGAACCTACTGTAGGCCTGTGCGTTCGCTTTTGAAATGTTGATCATGGCTAAAAGGAGGCGGGTGGAGGGGAAGGCTGCTGGTGCCTGACGCTGGGAGCAGCCTTTGGCAATGGATGAGCCTGTCAGGCCCAGGTCCACTGCCTGCACAGGCAGCATGCCACCTGGATACTTATGCCCTGTGCCCTCCTGCTGGTTACTTATTCAGCTCCCAGAGCTGAAACTCTAAGCCTTCCCATTGGGGTACACAGGTCTCCAAAGGAGGCTGGGGAAGCAGCCTAAGAAGACGGGATGAGGTGGAAAGAGAAGGAGGAGAGAGGGCTGAGACAGGAGATGATGATGAACATCTTAGACACCCAGTGGCGCACACACACACACACACACACACACACACACACACGCACACACGCAAACACAGAGAGTGAGAGCATGAGAGAGAGACAGAGAGAGACAGAGAGACAGAGAGAGAGAGACAGAGAGAGGGAGAGAGAGAGTGCAAATGGGAACAGAGGCCCACAGGGAGAAGCAGAGAGAAGCCAGAGAGACCCAGGGACAGAGGGAAGGAGGAAGACCGGCAATGGATTTATTGCTGGGTAATGAGAAGGAATGAGATACAGCACTGGCCCCCAGGCTGCAATGATGCCCTCTTCCTATGCCCCAGCCCCTCACTGTGCTTGCAAGAGAAGCCATCGTTGATTTTGTCTTGTGGTCATCTTTGCTTCTAATGGACAACTCCCAGGAGGAGCCTGAAAACTGTAGGATTACCGCAGGCTTTCACTGCAGACCTCCACCTTGGCAGGTGGTCGACCAAGGCCTTAGCTTCTGTGCCCAGTGCGTTGAGGGATTTCTGGATCAGCCCTCTTTCTTTTCCCTTTGATTGATGACAACGCCAAGTGCCTCATCTATATCCCCCCTCAGATTCCCCCAAACAGGGACGTGAACCCTGGTTCCTTCTTCCCTGGCCCGTGATGCCTGAGAAGGTGAGCATGCAGACAGACCAGGTGACCTCCTACAGCATCTGGCAAATCTATACCCATAAGGAGGAGGATGGGAAAGAGGGCAAGACCTCTGTCCTGCATTCCTAGTGTCTGGCACGGCACCACCACGGGGGCCCCTCAGCGCTCACCAGTCCCCCTGCTGTAGGTTCTGGTCCCAGACATGTGTGTCTCTCTCTCTCTGCCTGAGGACTCTGACCACAAGTGCGTTTGGCTTTGGGAACAGACCTAAGCCAACGACCATGGATGAGTACTCCACCTGCCTCATCTCTTGGATGACACAACTCTGAGGCCTGTCAACACAGCTTCCCAGGGCACCCCAGGTACCCTAAGAGGTGACCTGTCCATCAATACCCCCTGTATCGTCTGTCTTTCCTACCCTGTCCCACTGCACCTACTGCTTGCCTGCAGCTTTCTGGGGTGGCCTCCCAGTGACCCAGGTGCCCTCTAATTCTAATCCTTGGGGGGACCCCCCCCCTCTCCAAGACAGGGTCTGTGTGGTTACAGTTGTTTCCTCCCAGTGCTTGTGAATGGGCTGGGCTCTGTCACCAGCGTGTAAAGCATCACACCTCATTCTCATCTGGGTTGGCCAGAGACCACCCAGGGAACTTGCTAGAGTCAAAATGTGTCTCTACGACTGCCAGGCAGGAGCTGCCTTAATCAAGAAACAGCAGAGAAACAAGAAAATCATGGGAAAAGAATAAGCACGGTAATTTCTGCCCTTTGACAGACATACTTCGAGAGTTAACAACCCAAATTAAGTCAGACGCCCTTGAAGCAAACCCTGAACTTGGAGCGAGCAGACCCAGCCTATCTCGGTCCTTCGCAAACTCTGGCCGCCGAAGGTGATCTGTGAGGCGGGCGCAGACAGTAGAAATGTGCACAGTGGCTGCCGCCCCCTCCATCCTTAAAGAGAAAGATTCTGGGAAGAATGATCCTCCTAAGAGAGGGGCCAGTGTCTGAGCAGAGTTTGGTCACTGGAGGACACAGGCTGGAGTCGAGTCGCTGCTCCGCCACATTCTGGCTGTGTTACTTTACTGAGCCAAAGATGTAACCTCTCTGAGCCTCAGTTTCCTCACCTGTAACGTGGGGGCCATGACACCTCGTGAAATTGTCATGAAGATTAAAAATGACTTAATGCATGTCCAACAGCTGATATCAAGCATAGCCCCCTTTGCCTTCTCTTTGTCCTCCTCCAAGGGAGCCACCCCTGACAGAGGGCAGGTTGAGGGTAAAAGGAAGTGTGTCCGGCCACGCGGTCAGGCATCGGGACGGCCGGACACCACGGCTCCCACACACAGCCCGTCTGCATCCGTGGGCGTGGGAAAGAGATGTAAACGCAGACGGGCATCAAACACGAGTTAGACATGCCTTTCCGCGCCACCGACACATTTCAGAAGTGCACATCACAAGGCTCTTGCGGAAGGCCTGGCGGCCGGCCAGGGTCGGACCACAAAAGGAAGTTGTTTCCCCGCCGGAGCAGCCGGGTGTGGCCAGGGCACCACGTCACTGCAGAGCGTGGGGCTCTGCTGGGATTTCCTGCCCTCCCTTCCGCTCTTTCTCCCGTGGGCCCTGCTGCGAACAGCTCAGGTGCCAATACCCCGGCCGGCGAGGAAAGTCAGCTTTCACCTGACCCTTCCCCACGTCCCCGGAAGGGCCGAGCCAGTGCTGTTTACACAGGGCCTCTCGATGCGGCCCTGCAGCCCTCCAGACACCGCCGTAGCTCCTCCTCCCCTCAGAGTACCAAGGAGAAGCTTCTTTCATCCACGGTTGGTAGGAGTCACATTCCGTCTGTGGCATCAAGGTCTGAAAGGCAGCCACAGGCCAAGAGGTGGCAGAAGGCGTGTGACGCGCTTGGCCTACGTCAGGCCTCATTCCCGGCAGACAGTCTGCAAATATTTATTGAGGGGCTGCTCTGTAGCAGCTCTGTGCCCAGGTCTGACAGAGATGCCCTGTGCGAGACAAGGGGCTTATGTTCCAACTGGGAAGACCAGACTGACACGCGGAAGCCAGGGGTCCTGTGGACCCCAATCTATGCTTATAATACTCCGATGTGCGGGAAGGCGCAGACCACACACGAAGACGCTGGTTACTCTAGGAACCCCAAGGAGGCTGTAGAAGGATCCTGGTTTGGCCCATGGACTGTCCTCCATGCAGCACTAAATGCACTAAGTTCTCAGATGGGCCCCTTGTGGTCTCTGGCCTCCTTCCTTACTCTCATTCCTTTGCCCCGTATCTTCGGTCCCACATAAGTTTGATCCCTTCAATCTAAGCGTGAAAACATCCATAAGATGTTTGCATTTGTCAATCAGCCCTTGCAAACAACCTTGCAAGTGAGGTCGTGCTATTTCCGTTTTGCCAAGGAGGAAACTAAGGCTTATTCAGCCTCAGGTGTCAAACCGGATACCTTATGTCGCTAGCATCGTGCTTTTGTAGAGCACCTCGGTTCCATTTTCTTATTTGTCCAATGACAGCTTGGCTCACGTCTAGCCTTCCCTCATCCGGGGGCCCTGAGCATGGTGCTGGGCATACGGTAGCTGCTGTGGGAATTAATTCCACCAGCGAGTTCGCTCTTGACTCAGAGCTGAGCTCCATGTACTAAGGGAACGAGTATTTGTATTAGGGAAATAGAAGGGGGACTGAGGCTCAGTCATGGGGGCGGGGAGAATCTAGGCCTTGGAGGCAGGGAAAGGGGGTCCTAGGAGGACAGAGATGGACATAGAAAAGGAGATGGAGGTGGCCAGAGATAAGCTTCTCCTGTGCTTCCACTTTGTTCCATGCAGAGGGAACTCCTAGGATCTAGGCGTTCGTGGACGGCCCCTCCCGGCTCATGAAAACCCCCACTTTCCCTCCTTTCTTTCTTTCCTCCCTCCTTCTCTCCCTCTCTCTCTGTCTGCCTCCCAGACTCCCAAACCTCCTCCCTCCCTAACTGCATTAGGCTTTAGCCTTGGATCTGGCACCTGTATTTTTCAGGCAATGAAAGCAAACCCTGACTGTGTTGTGATGTTCTTTTCAACAAAACTGCCTTTTAGGTAGGTACTTTTTGGGCCAATCTCACTGAATTAACTATCTGGGTCATTTGAATTTCTTCTCCAGGAGATAATTATGGCCTTTGGGATATGTAAAGTGTACCGCAGCCCTATGAGCGGACAGGAAACGCCAGCCTCTCTCTCCCTACGCCACCTCCTTCCATTTCTATGTGACCCAGGGAACCAAATTAGCAGTGACTCCCATCTCCAGGGTCCAGTGTTGCTTTGGATCTCTCTGGGGGAAGTCCCTTGGCGTTCAAGGTAGCTCTAAATGTGAGGGAGAAAATATGCGTGTTCTTTTCCGTGAGAGCAGTGACTTCCTTCCAGGCAGCTAAATTTTTTTGGAAAAATAACGTTCTGTAGACTCCCTCTCCAATTCTGGAAGGTGAAATAGAGCAGTGCGTAGTGTCGTTACCATGCTATCGCTTTGGGACCACTAAGGCTCATTCACAGCACAAGACAAGACAAAAGCTCTTAGACCCGAGCTGGGGAGTGGATTGCTGGTAGGGGTAGCTGCGTAGCTTCGATTATAGTAATGAAACATTGTGGAGGAAGGAGCTGCCAGCCCTGCTCTGGCTCGGGAATATGGGAAGCCACCTTGAACATGAGAATGGTTCCTCTGTATCATGAAAGGTGTAAGATGAGTCAGTGTCGTGCTAGGGGAGAGTGGACACCTTCTGGGTCAGAACAAGGCTGGCTCTTCCCAATACCCCTTGAGGGGCAGAGCTGGCAGAAGGGAAGATGGTGGGAAAGTTTGCAAGGGGCTTTCTATTCATTTGCTAGGACAGCCATAACAAAGTACCACAGACTGGGTGGCATGAACAACAGGAAAACATTTTTTTCTCACTGTTCTGGAGGCCAAAAGTCCGAGAGAAAGGTGTCAGCAGGGTTGCTTTCTTCTGAGGCCTCTCTCCTTGTCTGCAGTTGTCCACCCTCTCCCTGTGTCCTCACATGGTTTTTCTTCTGTGCAGGTCTATGGTCTAATCTCTTCTTGTAAGGACACCATTGGTCACACTAAGGTAGGGTCCACCCCATGACCTCCTTTCACCTTCACGACACCTTTAAAGGCCTTATCTCCAAAAAAGGTCGCAGTATGGGGTACTGGGGATTAGGATTTCAACATATGAATTTTGAGGAGGACAAAATCCAGTCTCTAACAGGTTTCCTGGGAGGAGGGCTGGGAAGGTGGGAGTTGAGTGACTAGGGAGTGGAGGGGAGATTACTACTTGTGCCCCAAGCTGCTGATGTTCAGATAAGTTAGAACCTCCATGGGGCACTGGGTCATCCTGAGGCCCCTTGGCCAGAGGATACCAAAGGGCCCAAAGGTGAGCTCACCACGGAGGAAGGGAGGCCTGGGCTCTTGACCCAGGCTCACCAGCAGGGTCTAGAGGCTGGCGTGTGTGGGCGTGAGGAGTCGGGGGGAGAGCAAGGGTGGGGAGGGGAGCTGCAGCTGGATGTTCCTCCAGCTCTACAGATGGAACTGGCTGAGCATGTGAATGCAAATCAAAGAACTGCAACCCTGGAGCCCAAATTGGGGCATCACAGGCCATGCGGAGGCTTGTGTGAGCGAGGCTGCTGTGCACAGCGGTACCAGCTGCAGATGGCATATTTGTGTCCTATGGCCACATGGCTGTGTGTGAGGACGGCACCCCTGGAGCTGGGCTGTGGCCTGCGTGGCGGGGCAGTGTGGCTCTGACCCCAATGGAGGGGCATCCATCCAACTCTGCAGGACCAGTTTTCAACAGTGACACCATGTGGCAGCCACAGAAGCAATACCAGGAACAAGACTGGGCAGACTCTCACTCTCTCTCCACCAGGCCTTTCAAGACAAGGCTGACCTCTTTAAGTCTGTAAGGCCCAAGTACATTGGGAGATGGAGATACAGAAGGTGCCAAGGAGGAATTTTCTTCCACATAAGGTGGGAAGGTGGGAGTTGGGTGATTAAAGAATACAAGAGATATGACTGATTTGTACCCCAAGTTGGTTGAATGGAACATACCAGTTGTATTAAGATCCCTTTGGGAAGAGGGGACAACTTTTTTCGGTGAGATTTTAAAAATCTGCACTTCTGACACCATTGAGCTCCTAGAAGAGATCATAGGCAAAACATTCTCTGACTTAAATCGTACCAATGTTTTCTTAGGTCAGTCTCCCAAGGCAATAGAAATAAAAACAACAATAAACAAATGGGACCTAAGCAAACTTACAAGCTTCTGCACAGCAAAGGAAACCATAAACAAAATGAAAATACAACCTACGGAATGGGAGAAAATATTTGCAAAGGTTCGACCAACAAGGGCTTAATTTCCAAAATATACAAACAGCTCATACAACTCAACAACAGAAAAACAAACGACCCAATTTTAAAAAATGGGCAGAAGACCTACATAGACATTTCTCCAAAGAAGACATACAGATGGCCAACAGGCACATGAAAAGATGCTCAACATCACTAATTATTAGAGAAATGCAAATGAAAACTACAATGAGGTATCACCTCTCACCGGTCAGAATGGCCATCATTAAAAAGCCTACAAATAACGAATGCTGGAGAGGGCGTGGAGAAAAGGGAGTCCTCCTACACCTTTGGATGGAATATAAGTTGGTGCAGTCACTATGGAAAACAGTATGGAGGTTCCTCAAAAAACTAAAATAGAATTGCCATATGATTCAGCAATCCCACTCCTGGGCATATATTCAGCAGCAACATGGATGGAACTAGAGATTATCATAGGAAGTGAAGTAAGTCAGAAAGAGAAAGACAAATACCATACGATATCACTTATGTGGAATCTAAAATATGACACAAATGAACCTATCTATGAAACAGAAACAGACTCACGGACATAGAGAACAGACTGGTGGTTGCCAAGGGGAAGGGGGTTGGGAGAGGGATGGAGTGGGAGGTTGGGATTAGCAGATGTAAGCTATTATATATAAGATGAATAAATAACAAGCTCCTACTGTATAGCACAGAGAATTATATTCAGTATCCTATGATAAACCATAATGAAAAAGAATATTAAAAAAGGATGTATATATATGTATAACTGAATCACTGTGCTGTACAGCAGAAATTAACACAACGTTGTAAGTCAACTATATCTCACTACAGAAAAAAAGGAAAAAGTCTGCACTTTTGGATTTTGGCTCAAATTTTGACTTGTCACACATCCAAATGTACACGTTTTATCAGTTTGTACTCATCAACCGGGCAAAGATTCTTATGCAGGCACTCTGGCGGACACGGACAGAGCAGTATTAGCCTCCAGTGACTTACTAATGAAGGAGGAGAGACCTGAGCTGTTCCATCAACTCTGTCCCACAGCCAAGTCAGCTGCCTGCAGGGAAGAAATGCTCTGTCTTAGGGTGGGTTTCTCAGAAGCAGACCCTGAGACAGGGATCTGTGGGAAACTGATTTATTAGGCAGGTGCTCCCAGAGGGAGGGATGGGGGAGCAGGGCTGTGAACCCAGGCAGAGCTCTGGAAGGTCACAACTCACAGTTTGTGGGCTTTCCTAGTCCCCAGTCAGTCAGTCCTTGGCTAAGGGACTCCTGGGAGGTCAGAAATTTCCAGGCACTTGGAGCTTTTTGCTCTTGTGAGCAGAGTGCCGCGGCAGCCCAAAGCCAGTCCTCCCAAGGGAGAGGCAGGTATGCCTGCTGGAACCAAAGGAACCCACTGCTGGGGGAAGGGTGTACAGAAAGGATCAAAGGAAAGCCTCTGGGGGTGGGTAGGGCTCTGTCCAGAGTCCCACTTCACGAATGAACAGCTCCCACACCTCATGTTGACACTTTCCTCCAGAACTGTTCTAAGACCTGATTCAGTGGAGGAGTGTGAAACTTGGGCCAGAACCACCGAGGCTGAGGGTGACTCCTTAACTCACCAGCTTTGTGACCTTGAGCAAATGACTCTGACTTTCACTGTCCTCCCTGGCAAGATGGGAATGGTAATTCCTCCCTCCCAGGGCAGTTGTAGAGATAAGAGAGGCAGAGCCTGCTAGGCACCTGGCCCCCTGCTTGGCCCGCAGCAGGAACCTGTGAAATGCCAACTCCCTGCCCTATGACTTGCCCTCCCTCTTCTTGGGGAAGAGCCTGTTCCCCGTGAGCGCCAGGTCCGCTGCAAAGTCCCTGTGACCTGCTCGTTTTCTTTATACGTACTGCTCAGCGGAAGGTAACAATTTAGATGGCAAACTGCACTGCCAGAGTCGGGGAATTGGTGTATTAATTCCTGACTACTTACTGTGACAGGTTTAAAGCCCAATATGTCAGGGAATACTGGGGCTCCCACTCTGCAGCACACAGAATTACAAAGACAGACGCACCTTGCTGCTTCCCGGCAGCATTAAGCATTTCAGGGCACTCCAAGTTCCCATCATCTCCTGTGCTCAGGGGGCTGGGAGCACCCAAAGGGTTGACTTCATCCTGTCTCCTTTCCCAGCAGCTCCCGGGCTTATGGGTGCTGGGGGAAGCCACCCTTTCTCTCTTGGAGGGGCACAGACAAGCCCTTCCGCGATCTGTGTAGCTCTGTACAGTTGCAGGATGTACTTCATTCCAAATCTGAATTGATTTGTGGAAAGGTAACACGACACAAAGGTTCTCTGTGTCCAAAGAGAAGCAGTTTAGGAGATGTCCAAGAGAACTTTCTGCCATTATAGGAAATTTCTCTAACACACCCTGTCCAACACAGCAGCCAGTAGACACATGTGGCTGTTGAGCCCTTAAAGTGTGGTGAGTGCGGACAAGAACTTGCATTTTTAATTTTAGTTCATTTAAGTTTAGATAGTCACACATGGCAACTGCCTACTGGTTCGAAGAGCACTGGGGTAGCCTCCTTTTGCTGTGACTTATGGAGGCTATAAAAATGTTAACCACAGCACACGTGGGTAGCGCACATGAATAACCATGAATAGCGCACATGAATGCTCCACAATGAGTTATTGCTAGACTATACATCCTAGTGGAGCTAAGAAACATAGCACAGGCGTCATAAAGGATTTGCTGATCATTCCTTGGAGGTGACATGCCTAAGACACAAACACTCATAAGTGATTCCTGCCTTCCAGGTTGACGAAGGATTCCTGCGGGGAGGACCACGATGATCGTCTCTGTTTAAGTGAAGCTGGTGATCGTCTCGGCCTCAAATTGAAATGGGAAACGAAGGAATTTGGGCCCCTTTGAATCCAAATGGGCAAGTTTCCATTGATGTTCCTGGCTGATTTCCAGGGATGATTTATTTTAAGAGAGGCAAATATCCTGGGGTAGACTGAAAAAGCCAATTCCTATCTCTTTTCTGGAAGCTTCTGTGTCAAACCCTATTAAAATATGAAGAGGATCCTTAAGCCAGAAGGCCAGGTAATCCTGTGTCTACCCTAAAATAAATCCGCCAGAGGAGCCTTTTAGAAATCTGAATAGCTCGCAACACTTTTGGAAACAAGTGCGCCAGAATGAGGTGTGTTTGATAACACGGGGACAGATGACTCAGTAAAGTGACCTGAATCATAGAAACTGCTGGTGCTGTGAACACTGTCCTTTATCATGTGGCCAGGGAGGTTGAACTAACCGGCCCAGTAAGTGATCCTGGCAGATCCTGGCAGAGTGAGGAGGCGCGGGGAGAGAGGGAGGGGTGGAGTGCTCCGGAACCAGGGACTGAGGGCTGCACAAGGGTGGCAGAGGCCCAGTCAACGCCAGGGACACCGAGAGGCGACACAACCTGGCCGGTTAATATTTTCCAATTCTCCCAGTTTCTTGAATGAAAAACTAACCTTTATGCTAAAAGGAGCTTTCCCGTGGATGATTTAGGGAAATTGTTGCAGTTAACAGTCCCCTTAGGAGGGGATTGCAAGTAGGAACACAAGAACCAGGGCCAATGGAAAGTCTGGTTTCAGCCAGCGTTCAGCGTGTCCACCGCACTCCAGGAACCATCACTCAGGGTCATTTCCTGGGTCACCTGTCCCTGAGTCACCTAGCACACAGCATTTTGTGCCTCGCCTTCCAAAATTATCTATTGCTATCTAGATTTCTAAAAGACTCCTCTTGTTGATTTAGACACAGGATTACCTTGCCTACCGATTTAAGAATCCTCCCCATAGGTTCGTAGGTTTGACTCAAGAGCCTCAAGGAAGGGAGGTAGGAAGAGGTGTGAGAGATAAGGATGAGAGAGGCGTGGCTGTCTTCTGGTTGTTCCTGCTGGAGTAAGGGAGATGGGGATGGCAACCAACTATTATAACACCATGCAGTGATAGTTTAAATAAAGCTGGGTGCTGTGCATCTTGGAGCTCAAAGGAAAGGATGACTAACTGGGGAGCAGAAAGCAGAAGGTGCGTTGAGAGAAGTGAGTTGGGGAGTTACAGCAACTTAGCAGGCCTTAGAAAATAAGTAGTAGGACAGAGAAAGGAAAGGCAGGCTTTCTAGAGAGGGTGCAGAGGGCACAGGTGCAGAGATCAGTGTATTTGTGGATGAACAGAGCCCTGTAGCCTGGGCAGGGTTGGGGGGAGGTGTGCAGTCCCAAGAGCCAAAGCAGGGGAGGGAGGGAGGGAGGGAGCATTTGGACCAGAAAGGGCCCTGTGTGCCAAGTGGAGGAATCAGAGTTTTATCCTGTAGGTTACTGGGAAATAGCGGAGGTCTTTGAACAGGAACTTTTGTGATTAGCTTTGTTTTTTAGGACTGGAACTGGGTATTCTTCCTTCCTTACCAGCCTGTGCGTATAAGTGAAGTTACAATGAAAGTGCGACCTGTGCTTTGCTCCCGTGATTTCATATCACCCTCCCACCTGCTGAAGGGAAGGACCCCACCCCACCTGTGATATCCCCAGGGGACCCTGAGGAGGAGGCTCCTGCTGGTAATTCCACGGCCTCCTGCTGCCAGGCCGGCACACAGCTCTCCAGGGTTGAAGGTGGCCTTCCTGCCTCCACAGAGACCACCTGTGCTCCCCTCTCCCACATGTCTGGATATTACTTCTTCTCTGTGTTAAGTCCTGTTAGAGGGCCCCATGGCAGTGTGACTCAGGCCCAGAAGCATCACTGGGTTGTCAAACTTCCTCTTCTTCTTTTTTTAATTAAGATTTTTTTTTTTTTTAAGGGAACCCTCCTACACTGTTGGTGGGAATGTAAGTTGGTACAGCCACTATGGAAAACAGTATGGAGGTTCCTCAAAAAACGAAGAATAGAATTACCATATGATCCAGCAAGCCCACTCCTGGGCGTATATCCAGACAAAACTATAATTCAGAAAGATACACGCACCCCTATGTTCACAGCAGCACTATTCACAATAGCCAAGACATGGAAACAACCTAAATGTCCATCGACAGAGAAACGGATAAAGAAGATGTTGCACGTTTATACAATGGAATATTACTCAGCCATAAAAAAGAATGAAATAATGCCATTTGCAGCAACATGGATGGAATTAGAGGTTATCATATGAAGTGAAGTCAGAAAGAGAAAGACAAATACCATAATATATCACTTATACATATAAGTGAATCTAAAATATGACACAAATGAACCTATCTGTGAAACAGAAACAGACTCACAGACATAGAGAACAGACTTGTGGTTGCCAAGGGGGAGGGGGTTGGGGGAAGGATGGAGTGGGATGTTGGGGTTAGCAGATGTAAGTTATTATATATAGGATGGATAAACAACAGGGTCCTACTGTATAGCACAGGGAACTATATTCAATATCCTATGATAAACCATAATGGAAAGGAAAATTAAAAAAAGGATGTGTATGTGTGTGTGTATGTGTATCTGAATCACTTTACTGTACAGCAGAGACTAACACAACATTGTAAATCAAGTATACTTCAATAAAAATATAAAAAGGGCTTCCCTGGTGGCACAGTGGTTGAGAATTCGCCTGCCGATGCAGGGAACACGGGTTCGTGCCCCGGTCCGGGAAGATCCCACATGCCGCGGAGCGGCTGGGCCCGTGAGCCATGGCCACTGAGCCTGCGCGTCCAGAGCCTGTGCTCCTAAACGGGAGAGGCCACAACAGTGAGAGGCCCGCGTACTGCAAAAAAAAAAATAATAATAATTAAAAAAAAAAAACTGAAAATTTTATTTTTTTTAAAGAAGTTTAAGGTTCACAACCAAACTTCTGTTTTGCTTTGGGACCCCCCCCCCACTTTCTTCCCAGACCACGGGGCTGGATTTGAGGCTCTTTGCTGGGTTGAGACATTGCTGGAAGCTTTTCAGCCTCCCCTGAGACAGGCAGATCATCAGTGGGAATTTATGGTTGTGTTTAAGTGAATTCTCAGCAACTCAGCAATATTTTAGAAGGCAAATTGAATTTTGGAGGCTTTTCCGTCATGAATGCTGTGCTTCTCCTCTGTAGTGTCAATAATTCTGTACAGGAGGGTGGGGAGTTGGTGATATGGGCAGGTCCCGGAATTGAACTAAAGTAGTGCAAATCCCAGGTCTGCCACTTGTGGTGTGACCTTGGCCCAGTTACTTAAGTTTGCTCTTTCTCAGTTTTCTCCTTGATTAAATGGGGATAATAACATTATTTCCTACATAGAACTGCTGTGAAGATTTAAGTGGGTGGATGAAGTTTAGGGCAGTGCCTCATAGAGCACAGGGGCTCAGGCAGTGGTGATGACGTGCGATTACTTTCTGCTTCAGTTAACAGGAAGAAAGGGAATGTGGATGGTATAACTGCAGGGGTGTAGTAAAGCATTAAATTAGTAGGAATTTCAGGTGGATCGAGCTGTGAGACACTGCTTTGCTTTTCCAATGAGCGTGGTCACAGGAAGTTGGAGAGTATTTCTCTGTAGATAAGGTTCAAGCGAAAGCTGACGATGATTTTCATGGGGGATTTAAAATGTAGCTTTGCCCAGAGTGAGGGACATAGATGATCTGACCTGGACAAGTGTTGTCTCTGTGAGATTATGTGGCTCCCATCGTGGGGCGTGGAGGAGTTTGGAAAGGTGAGCTCTTGAGAAAGACAAGTTGCAAAAGGAAGACATTATACCCCTCTGGCCCTTGCACTATGGTTGTTCTGGAAGCAGGGTGCAGGCAGCATCGGAGACTAATTGAATAACTGCTAGAAGCCCCCAGCTCTCCTCTGGCAGCAGGAGGTTCCTCAGCTGCTAACTAAGGAAGGCTGGTTCTTTCCCGCCCGGGCCTTGGAGCCTGGGGCTGCTGCTCTGTGTTTAGCCTGGAAGGCAGGTAGTGTCCTCATGAAGTTCATTGTCTCAAGCTGGTCTCCTTGTTCATAGGCAGTAAATGCAGCACAAGCACGTGAACCCCAAGTGGCCATCCAAACCCAACGTCCCAGTGGTTTTCTGCCCTAGACGGGTAGGTAGGACAGATGGAGTGCTCGCTGTGGCCAGGCTGGATGGTGCCATGGGCAGAAGGCCTGCATCCCAGTGTTCTGCGGCAATTCCTGGCTCTAGTGGATTCCACGGGGCAGGAGTAGTTGACTCGCCACCAAGAGAGGTGTCTTCTCCCCACACCTCAACACTCCATCTTTATGTAAAAGTAATTTTCTTTTATCAAAAGCTTATTAACATCAAAATTTTAGTAAAGTCAGCTTTAGAGAAAGAAAAAAAATCCCCTTCCCACCAATGCAATTATTTTTGCATATTCTCCTTCAGTCTTAGCCATGTTATACATATAGTTTTAAAGATTTGCAACCAGCAGTCTACAACTTGTAGTCTAGTTTTCACTCGACATTATGTCATAAGCGTCATTAGTGTCGCTCTATGATTTCCTAATTATTTTTTTAGAGCTTTATGACATATGTTCCGTTGAGTTACTAGACTATCATTTATTTGGTCATTCCCTATTAATGAACATTTAGATCATTTTCAGCGTTGGCTCTGATGGTGACTGCTGTATGAATGTCTTTGTATTTATAGTCAGTTTCTTCTATTAAATTCTTTCTTAGGATAAAATACAGGAGATGGGCTTACAGGATTGAAAGGTATGAACATTTTTTTTCTTCTTAATACATATCATCTTCCAAAAGGACTGAACTAATTTACAACGTTACCAGCTGCATATGACGGTACCATTTCCTTCCCAACTTCTCTCACATTGGCAGTTGCAATACAAATTTGTATTATTAATTTTTATAGTACCCTATATCTGTTTCAATCACATTTCTTGGATTAGTCCCCCCTCTACCTGACCCTTTAGTCCAAGAAGATCTAGCAATCCACCGTGCCCTGCTGGCCTTAACTTTCTAGTACCTCCCTACAGCCTCCAACTTAATCCTGAATCTGTTTTCACTGATTCTTAAAGCTGGGGAGAATCTCCCTGCCTGCCCCTGGCACCTGACAGATTTGATTCTCTTCTGGATTCTTCTAGCATGGCACGTTTTCTGTCTCGTCAACTCCTCCAACTGTTTCAATTAAGGAATTACTGTTCCATGCTCTCTGGACAGCATCCCTCCCTCTCCTGATAGTAAGCACTGATGCAGACAATTAGTGCAAGTGGTAAAGAACATTCTCCCATACACTTGATTATAACGTGCTTTCTCTTTTGGGAGTTGTCTATGTCCTTTGCCATTTCATTCATCCATTCATTCATTCATTCCAACAAACATTACTGAGTGCTTAAGGAATTCTGGATGGTAGAGATATGACAGTGAAAATATAATCTCTGCCCTCATCTAGCTCACAGTTTACTGGGGCACACAATATTAACAAGTGAGCAAGTAATATACCAGGCAGTGATAAGTGCTAAGGAAACAAAAACTAAAGTAGGGTAAAGGGACAGAGAATGCTGGGGAAATGTAGGCAATGGTGTTCTGGAGCTGGCTTGCACCATCTCTTGAAAATTGTGTGCATCACTCCCCAGCCCGTGTCCAATGACCTCACAGTGGCAGCTTGAAATTGGTCATGGTGGAAGTGTTGACATCACAAGCATAAAATTCTACAATTCAGGAAGAGCTTGTTGTTAAACTTTTGTCAGCGCACAACTGGACGTGGTGTTGCCATTTTGTGTGGGTTGGTCAGGGAAAATCTGAGAAGGTGACATGGGTCCTGGAGGAGGTGACGGAGGAGCCCTATGGTATCTGGTGGAAAGGCATTCCGGGCAGAGGGAACAGCCAGTGAAAAGTCCTGAGGCAAGTTGTGGTTAGCATGTTTTAGAAACAGCAGGGAGGCCAGTGCAGCTGAAACAGATCTGGAGGGGCTGGGGATCAGGAGAAGGGTGGTAAGTGATGAGATAGCATGGGTAGGGGGTAGACTGGTAGGAGATAAGATCAGATATTGGCCTTGCAGGTCACTGTAAATATTTGGGCTTTTACTCTTGATTTGAGATGGAAGTCACTGGATAATACTGAGCTGAGACGTGACATGTTCTGATTTATGTTTTAAAAGGACTCTGGCTGCTATGTTGAGTATATAAGTGTAGGAGGGCAGAATTCCAATCATTAGCAGGCTTTTGAAATCATCCAGGAGAGAGTTGATGGTTGTTTGGATTGGTAGTGGAGGTGAAGGAAGGGTTAGATTCTGAATACATAGCCCAGGAAGAACCCACAGTATTTGCTGATGGATCAGGTATGCTGTGTGGGAGCAAGAAGCCAAGGATGATCTCTTTCCATTAAGGCCATTTCCTATATTAACTTTAAAGAAAGTGTTTTAGTTTAGGAAGATTTGAGGCATGGTAGCAGACACCACTCAGCTCTTTGGTTTATACTTCTTTCTTCAATACAGATCTTATTCTGATGAAAGATTTCCACTTAACTATGTTTGATTTTGAGCAAGCCAACTATGCCCAGATGTTGGGGAGAGTGCCAGAGGTCCACAAAAATCCACGGTCCCCTGTTCTCACATATAGCAGCAGAATTCACACTGGGCACAAGGCAGCTGGATGCATCTCTGGGAGCAAGTGTGGGCCAAGGGGAGGTGAGTGGAAGTATCACCTTGAGGTGAGCGCCACACAAAAGAGAAGAGATTTTCCCTCTTCTCTTACCACATAAGCTCCAACATTGACATCAGATGTGCCGATGACTTGGCTGTGACCATGAGCCGGGAACTGCGAAGGAATAAGCCGGAGGAAACCGAGGTTCTGAGATGACCAGGCGGAGCAGAGCTGCCCACCACCACTTCTATCAGGACTGTTACATGAGAGAGAAAACACCATCTTTCTCAAGCCATAGTTTCTTGGGAGTCTTTTTGGTATAGCAGCTTAAACTTTACCCTAACGTAAGAGCCAGTTCCAAAACAAACCAAGGAACCAGTGGAAAATCAGAAGGTAGAAAGTGACATATTCCAACTGAGGAAGGAAGCCTGAAGGATCAGACCCTCTAGGCGAGTACAGAATGGAGGAAGACCAAGGGCAAAGGGCCATCCAGTAGCTGGGAGCACCTACAGAAGGCTAGCCGTGATTTTAGGTGGGCACAGTGGGAACAAATTTGCACCGGTAACAGTGAGTAGAAAGGCATTGGGTGGAGGAGAGGAAGCATTCTGGAGTGTTAAGACAGAAAGATTTTCCTAGCATGAAACCAGTATGTACTGGGAAGTGGCGACTGAGGTCAAAAGTCTATTGGGGGGGTATCATTCCACCGTGAAGAAGGCAAAACATGAGAAATGATCCTGGGAGAAGACACTCTTGCAGTCATTGAAGAGGTAGAAAGAAAGGACCCAGTAGGCCTTTTGAAAAATATGTCTTTTACTATCCATGCACTAACCTTGATCTATGCTAAGGGAGGGGCAGAAAGACACCTAACAACCTTCCCCATTAAAGTTAATGGGGAATCTTCTATAAAGTCTAAGGGCA
The DNA here is from genome assembly GCF_002837175.3 of Physeter macrocephalus. Lineage (NCBI taxonomy): Eukaryota > Metazoa > Chordata > Mammalia > Artiodactyla > Physeteridae > Physeter > Physeter macrocephalus. The sequence goes on along the minus strand of NC_041231.1, from coordinate 48,122,703 downwards.
GAATATGACATGATGAATCCGTATGATTATATCATGAAGCTTCCCAAAGATAAATAAGGCTCTTAAGAGACATGTTTATTGGTGAACAATTTATATCGGTGTACGTACCATCAGCTGGAATGTAACAGACAATTGCTGAGGATAAGGCAGGAAACGATGACCAAGTTTGGCTCCAGCTGGCGCTGCAAGCGCTGGAGTGCAGTAAATAACTGCCGTATCGCAATGAAGATAAATTGGTGCACTGGGTGAACACTTCCAGAGAGCCAACACATACTTCTTACTCTCTATAAGGAGCTGACATTGCCTGGCCCTTGAGGGAAGCAGCAAGGTTTCCCATCAAGGCCACTTCAGATGTTAGGTCAATGTCTTTGGCAGGAGGAAAGGAGCTGTGTCCGCATGCTCTGGCGTCCTGGTCAGGCACACGTGTGAGCCTATGTTTCAGCTAGAGGGACTGGACTGCCATCTTTTCCATAGCCCTCTGGGTGTCTGCACCTGGAAGAGCTCTGCCCACTTCGTTTCTCTCTGTCTTCAATACTTTGTCACTCTAAGGGGACATTCTTTTTTTTTTTTTAATTGAAATATAGTTGAGTTACAATATTGTGTTAGTTTCGGTGTACAGCAAAGTGATTCAGCTCTACATATACATATATATATGTATTTCAGATTATTTTCCATTATAGGTTATTATAAGATATTGAATATAGTTCCCTGTGTTATACAGTAAATCCTCGTTGCTTATCTATTTTATGTATAGTAAATAAATATACTACATTTTTGTCTATTAATCCCATACTCCTAACTTATCCCTCCCCACCTTCCCCTTTGGTAACCATAAGTTTGTTTTCTATGTCTGTGAGTCTGCTTCTGTTTTGTATATAGATTCATTTGTATTATCTTTTAGATTCCACATATAAGTGATATCATATAGTATTTGTCTGACTTACTTCACTAAATATAGTATTCCCTAGGTCCATCCATTCACTACAAATGGCAATATTTTATTCTTTTTTATGGCTGAGTAGTATTCCATTGTGTATATATACCACATCTTCTTAAGCCAATCATCTGTTGATGGGTTATTTCCATGGCTTGGCTATTGTAAACAGTGCTGCTATGAACACTGGGGTGCATGTATCTTTTCAAATTAGAGTTTTCGTTTTTTCTGGATATATGCCCAGGAGTGAGATTGCTGGATCATATGGTAGCTCTATTCTTAATTTTTTAAGGAACCTCCATACTTTTCCATAGAGACTGGACTAATTTACATTCCCACCAACAGTGCAGGAGGGTTCTAAGGGGATATTCTTATAGTTCCATTCCTCACCCTCCCCAAACGTCTAAGTCTTCTGTGGTTTGGATTTTATTTATTTATTTATTTATTTATTTATTTATTTTTCAAAATTTTATTTATTATTTTATTTTACTTTTGGCTGTGTTGGGTCTTCGTTGCTGTGCGCAGGCTTTCTCTAGTTGTGGCGAGCAGGGGCTACTCTTGGTTGTGGTGTGCGGTCTTCTCATTGCAGTGGCTTCTCTTCTTGTGGAGCACATTTATTTTTCAAAATTTTATTTATTATTTTATTTTACTTTTGGCTGTGTTGGGTCTTCGTTGCTGTGCGCAGGCTTTCTCTAGTTGTGGCGAGCAGGGGCTACTCTTGGTTGTGGTGTGCGGTCTTCTCATTGCAGTGGCTTCTCTTGTTACGGAGCACGGGCTCTAGGCTTCAGTAGTTGTGGCACGCAGGCTCAGTCATTGTGGCGCACGGGCTTAGTTTCTCCGTGGCATGTGGGATCTTCCCGGACCAGGGCTTGAACCTGTGTCCCCTGCATTGGCAGGAGGATTGTCAACCACTGCGCCACCAGGGAAGTCCCTGTGGTTTGGATTTTATTTCCCTTCTCTGCAGAGGCTTGCTAATCACTGTGCACTATGACAGTAACAAACATGTGGGATGTGAAGTGGACCTGCTTGGGCTCAAATCCTGGCCATGCGATGTATGAACTCTGTGATGTTGGGCCCAGTGCCCTCATTTGTGAAATGCAGATGATATTTATGATGAAAGCCATCATAGTACTGTGGTTCAGAGTGCGGGCTCTCTGAACTATCTGGGTTTGAATCTCATCCCCACCATTTACCAGTTGTGTAGCCTTGGGCAAGCCCACTTAACTCGACTTAAAAATGAGGATGACAACAGAACTAGCCTCATGTGATTGTTGTAAGGATTAAGTTAGCTGATCCATGACACATGGCGAGCACTTAATAAATGTTACCAATTATTAATTGAAGGGTTGTGGTAAAGATTACTTGAAAAATACATATACCAGGCTTACACTGATGTCTAGGACATGGAAACACTGGATAACTGTTTGCTATTATTAATTAAATTCATTGATTACCTCTCCAACTGCCAAATCAACTGAGCATTTTCTTCATCTAACTGGAGTGCATTGGAAACTGTTGGTGACTCCTATAATCTTGAACTTGCTGTCCTTGGGTATCCACTGACACTGAAGTCTCCTGGTTCTCCTCATACTCTTCCAGCTGTTTCTTCTTTTTCTTTCATGAGCTGTTCCTTCTATTTTCTTTCATGACTTCCTCCTTTTCCAAAAACCTTTTACATGTTGATGTTCCCTAAGGTTCCTCCTAAACACTCCTTTTATTTCCGTGCTGCAGCCTCTCCCTAATTTAATCTTCTTTCTTGGTTTCATACTCTTCTGTAGCTCAATGACTCCAGTCCTCTCTTGAGCTCAATTCTAAGGTATCCGATTGCTTCCTCAACACCTCCGTCTAGAAGTTCCAGAGATACCTCAAAACTCACCCTGGGTCACACCGGCCACCATCTCCTGCAGCCTGCTTTTTCTCTTATGTTCTGTACTTCTGTCAGTAGCTACACTCACTCCCCTAAGCTGGAAACATTGTCAACCTGACTTCCCCTCCTCCAGCCTTTTTAGCCAATCAATCTACAAGCTCTGCCCATTGTTACCTCTTAAGTATTTATCAGAAAGATCAGCTCTTCATGCTCACTGCCATTCCCCAGATCCAAGTCACTTCATCTCTCAGCAGAATTACTACCATCACTTCCTAAGTGGCCCCCTCCCTCCCGGCTTCCTATGCCAACACATTTCCTACACAGCAACCAGGATGATATAAAATACAGATTATTCCAATTATTTCATGCTTAAATCCCTCCAGCCTTCTTGCCCTCAGCAGTAAATCCAACATCTTCAGCACAGCCCACAAAGCCCACAGCTCCAGCTTCATTTGTGCCCCGTGCTCCAGTGAGATGAAGAGCTCCGGTTTCCAGGCCACATCCTGCTACTTCCCACTTTTATTCACTGCCTGTGACATTCCCTCTCCACGTAGCACCTCCCAAAGCTCATCACCTTTAGGATTCATTTCAGGTGCCAGCCTGCCCTACCTCCTCTTTCCTCCAAGTCTTATTGGCCCCTCTGGACTACAGCCCTGCATTCATTTCTATCACTCCACTGAAACCAACAGAATAAAATGGTCTTCGTTTGTATCTGTTTATCCCACTAGGCTGTAAACTCCATGAGGGCAGGAACTGGCTCTAGTTTTCTCCTTATATTCTTAGATGCTAGAACACTGCTAGGCATATCACAGGGGCCCAATAAATGTTTTTTTAAGAGAATGAGCTCATGAAGAAATAGACCGCGATCCAGCTGAGGTCACGTCCTTCTAACGAGACAATGGGCTGTCCTACCCTGATTAGCTGGGTGTGCATGCAGAGAGACAGTGTCCCTAGGCTAAAGTTTCTGGAAGAATTGAAGAAGCCTATTAGATACAAGGCAGAAAATGGGGTGAGGACTGGGTGCCAGCATCTATCTGGTTAGGGCTCTCCAGGATAACCTGAACTGGATAGGGACGGGCAGCAGTGAGGACCATCCTGGGAAGCACGACGTGGATACTAACAGGGCTGATGTTAAGCCAGTTGTGCTACGTTATCTCCCATAATAATGATTCCTCTCTATATAACCACACCTCTCTGCAATGACTTTGCAGCTCTTCCCATCAGGAGGTGACGCCTTTTTCCCTACCTCTTGAATCTGGGTTGGCCTCATGACCTATTTCAGCCAACAGAAAGTGGCAGAAGTGACACTGTGACATGTCTGAAGCTAGGATTCAAGAGGCTTTGTGGATTTTTCTCTCCTGGAAACCTGTCCAGTCGTGTGAACAAGCCCAGGCCAGCCTGCTGGATGATGAGAGACCAAGTGGACCAGAGCTGAGTCAGCCTGGTCGTCCAGCACAGGCCTCAGAAATATGAGAGCACAGTGACCATCAGCAAAGCCACCCTACAGCCTGACCTGCATCCGACTGCAGGGGTACGAGGGAGCCTCGCCAAAGCCAGAAGGACCACCCACTGAACCCAGTCCCAAATGCCAGGACGTGCTATTGTGAGTTAGATAAATGGCATGGTTTTAGCCACTTAGCTTTGAGGATGTTTGTTACGTAGCAATAGATAACTAATACATCATTTAACAAAGTTGGATGGGATCTGAGAGTCAGAGAAAGTGAGGTGGGGCCCTTTACCCACACTGAGCTCTCACTGCAAACAAATGCCATTGTCCTTTAAACTTAATTTTACTGGGCATTACAGGGGAAAATTTCTGGCTGATGTCTAGGTCAGTGGCACAGCTGATAAACTGGGTGATCAGTTTATATCCTGTCTCCAAATGCCCACTTCCAGAGTCCCTCTCATCTTTGGACATTATCCCCAAGAAGAACCAGCAGCAACGGCTACACCGCCCACAACACTACCCTGAGCCCCTCTGCCTCTCCTTGAAGGTGTGCGCCATGATGGGTGAGCATAGGAAGGTACGGACCATGGCAGTGACACGTGTAGACCTGAAACCTAACACTGGCTCACTGTGGGACTTGATCTCCTTTTTTTTTTTTTTGGCTGCGTTGGGTCTTCTTTGCTGCACATGGGCTTTCTCTAGTTGCGGTGAGCGGGGGCTACTCTTCGTTGCTGCGTGGGCTTCTTGTTGTGGTGGCCTCTCTTGTTGCGGAGCACGGGCTCTAGGAGCGGGGGCTTCAGTCGTTGCAGCACGCGGGCTCAGTAGTTGCGGCACACGGGCCCTAGAATGCGCGGGCTTCAGTAGTGGCGGCATGCGGGCTCCAGTAGTTGTGGCTCATGGGCTTGGTTGCTCCGTGGCATGTGGGATCTTCCCGGACTGGGGCACTAACCTGTGTCCCCTGCATCAGTAGGTGGACTCTCAACCACTGCACCACGAGGGAAGCCCGGCAGGCGGATTCTTAACCACTGCGCCACTAGGGACGTCTTGGGACTTAATCTCCTTGAGCCTCAGTTTCTTCATCAGTAAAATGGGGCCAATAATGCTTGCCTCAGAGGGTCACTATTAGGATTAAATGAGATAGTACTTGTGATGGGCCTATCTCATTGTAGGGTCATTATGAAGGGTGGGGGAAATCATGGAGGCATGGGGCCTAGCATAGCTGAGCTTGAAAAAGATGTCTTTTCCTATATGAATGAGGAGACAGTCCCAGTGCTCCTTGCTAGCTACAGGCGTGGGTTCAGATTATCTTAGAACCATCAGAGAAGGCCTGAGGCAGGTGGGGCTTCCCCCCGGAGCCCCCCCCACCCCCACCCCCGCCTCAGAAATCATGCCCCTGGCCAGAAACCATGGGTCCTGCCCTTAATGACTCTGCTGCTGTCCTGGTCAGGACAGGGCCATGCTCTTGGCAAATCTTCTCTGTGCTTTGTGCTGGAGATGTAGTGTTTAGTGAATTTCTTCCTGTTTGGGAGCCTAGAAATGATTGTCTTGGTGGCCCGGGCACGTGTTTTTCTAGCAGAAGAGCACGTGCGTGGGGGATGGTTTGCTCGTTTGCAGCCAGGTCCCCCCTGCTCCCCACTGGTCTACACCCACACCCGCAATATTGCTCCAATTCCTGTGGGCCAGCAGGCTGTGCCCAGGGGTGTGGGCCGACGTCCATCACAAGTCAGATTGAGGGTTAGGAAAAATCATTTGGGATGTGATGACAATCGCAGGCACAGACCCTACACTTGTGGCTGCTGTTTCTTTTCATAGACTATTCCCAGGGGACCTCTGTCCTAAGCAGTTGCCAATCTCTGCTAAAAACCTCCATATTTCCCCAGACCTCTAGAAAACTTTAAAGAGGAAAACACTTAAGCTTTGAGTCATCTACTCTTTTTGCTATCCTCTACCTCATTCCATACTCTTCCAGTATTTTTGCATATGCACACATATATACACACTGATATACATCATACATATGTGTGAGTACCTCTCTCCGTATATATGTATGTGTGTATACATGAAGAGATAATACATGTATGTATGCATGTACGCACAAACACACATGTGTATGTGTAAAATGGGATCATACTGATTAGCAGCCTTTTGTTTTCACTTAATATATAATAAACATCTTTGCTGATCAGTAAATGTTTATTAAAAGGCCACAGTCCAGAGAAGCCAAAATTCAGTGCCAAGTTCAGTGCCTAAAAGATCTTGTTTGATAGTGTCTTTTAAAGACTTTAATTTGAATGTCTTAGGAAGGGGCATAAATCCTTCAATCCCTGACTGGCCCTGGAGGCATCTGAGATTGTCATCCTGAGTTTTCTATTATTATTTAAAATTATTATTATCCTACCGTATCAATCAACATTTCTCAGTAGTAACTGGCATTTGGGGACAGACAATTCCTTGTTTTCTGGGACTATTTTGTACATTTCAGGGCACTTACTATCTCCGGCCCCCACTAACTCAATGCCAGGATGCCCCCAGGTCAATGTGACAACCAAAACTGACCCCATGTATGGCCAACCTGGGCCATCTATTCTTGTCCTGGGTGAATGATGAGATTATTGTAGACTCTCCTTCATTGACATGTTTCAGTATGATGATCATATATGCTAGTTCACCTGGGAAGGTCCCAGGAACTCCTGGGGTCCAGATGTATTTATTACTAGCACCCACTTTCACTCTTAGAAGTATCCTTGTTTGGATGATAAATGGCTACCCCCAAGTATAAGGCCCTGCTGCACAAGTGGTTAGAGTTGACAGAGTTCTGCCTGGGAAAGACTGCCTCCTAAAGGTGCTAAGTGTGTCTTCCCAGAGTTAACCTATCTGTCTGATGGTGGATGGCTTCCGCTGGGCGGTGCCATGGACAGATCCCATTCCCAATTCCAGGGCTAAACATCAGAGCATTCAGTGACCCGGGCACACTTTTTAAAAAAGTGAGCAGGGCTTCCATGGTGGCGCAGTGGTTGAGAATCTGCCTGCCAATGCAGGGGACACGGGTTCGAGCCCTGGTCTGGGAGGATCCCACATGCCGCGGAGCAGCTGGAGAAAGCCCTCGCACAGAAACGAAGACCCAACACAGCCATAAATAAATAAATAAATAAATAAAGTAAGAGATCACTGGATGACAACTGATACTAAAAAAAAAAAAAAAAGTGAGCAGAGGATTGGCTTAAGGACAGTACTTGGTTGGAGAGTCAGGGTGTCTGGTGACTCGTTAGATTGATGAAGACCTGGGGCTTTACAAAGAGGGAGAACCTCTTTTATCCACCCTCTGTGGAACCCCAAGCAATGAAACAGGCTGCAAGTGTGGTATTAACACTTATGCTATGGACTGCACATCTATTTCCATAGTGCATGTATATCTGTGCTTTATATATAAGGATTAAGAATTTTTTCAAGCCCCCCTTTAAGAACTAATTTTTGCCCGCTTGTGGGCAAAAATAGCACTCCCGTTGAGAATGTGTGGCCTAGAGAGGTCTGCCCAGGCTCCACATTTAATAGATGGGGAAGGGAAAGCGGAGGGGAGGGGAGGGGAAGGGGAAGGGGAAGGGGAAGGGAAGGGAAGCAGAACTTTAGGGTATGAAGGGCTTCAGGGTCCTTTCACCCTCCCTTCCTTGGAAACTTGCATATCCTGAGCATATCCACAGGTGGAGGGTCAACCTAGCTTGCAAACCCTGGCCCTAACCTTAACCCTGACTGGATGGTGGATGGTGTGTCACAGACATCACTCAGGCAAGAGGCAAAGTCAGGACTCGGGGCTCCCCAGTCTTGGGCCAGAACTCTTACTTGGGTTATGTCTGTCTTTGGATCTCCTCTTAAGATGCTTAAACCTTCACTCTCTCATTTACATCTAAAAGATACAGTAGGTGTGGAAGGACCAGATGTCTCAGAGAGAAGGCTCCTCGAGGCTGTGGGAGATGCAAGTTCAACAGTCACTTAAAAACCAAACCCAAAGGACTGAGACTCCTCTGTGGGCTGGTTGGAGAAGTGAATTCCATCAGGAACCTTCTAGTTAACCCTTTCATGTGGGGACAAATGCTTCACTCACTCAGGGCTTGGGAGAGGTCTTCCCCCAGGAACCTTGCCCAGGCAGCTGGTTATCTGGGACACGGAAGAAGATTCACCCCAAACCTTTGACTGCAAAGGAGCTGGGTAGAAGGTAACTTGGACTGACATGGCTGCAGGCCCCGCTTCTTCCTAATGCCATTTCCAGGTGGATCCTTAAGTGTTTAGAGCAGGCCCCATGCAGGAAATGTGTCCTGTGTTGAAAGCTGAGGTTCTTGCTATTGTTCATTCTTATTTATGGCCTTTTATGGATTAGTGCTCCTTTAAAGAGATGTGTCAACTATTCCTGTGGGCAGCTCTGTTTATCGACACACGATTTGCTCTGTGTTAGTTATGCATGAATCATGGGCATTACTACAATCTGGAAGACCACAGAATTTTACATGAGGTGGTGCCTTTCCTGCCATCAGGTTTCTCAAATGTCCTTTCTGATTTCGCTCATCTAACCTCACCTCAGATTCATACTTTCCACTAGGAATGATGTATTGCTATTGGATTTTAAAAATTAAAACTATTCTGAACATATGTGCCAAGAAACGCTTTGGGAATCAGTACATGTTAATATCAATATTAATCAAAATAATAATATTGTTTATTGGGCTCTGTGTACCAGGTCTATGCTAAGCACTTCCATGGACTAACTCATTTAATCCTCATAACTACATTGTGAGATATATATATATATATATATATATATATATATATATATATATATATAATCAATTCTCTCATAAGCACTTCCATGGACTAACTCATTTAATCCTCATAACTACATTGTGAGATATATATATATATATATATATATATATAAAATCAATTCTCTCATGTCACAGAGGATAAAACTGAGGCTCAGAGAAGTAAAGTAACTTGATCTCACCAGTCAGAATGGCCATAATCAAAAAGTCTACAAATAATAAATGCTGGAGAGGGTGTGAAGGAAAAGGAACCCTCCACACACTGTTGGTGGGAATGTAAATTGGTGCAGTCACTGTGGAGTATAGTATGGAGCTTCCTTAAAAATCTAAAAATAGAGCTACCATATGCTCCATCAATCCCACTCCTGGGCATATATCCAGAGAAAACCATAATTCAAAAAGATACATGCACCCCAATGTTCATAGAAGCACTATTCACAATAGGCAAGACATGGAAGCAACTTAAATGTCAATTAACAGATAAATGGATAAAGAATATGTGGTCCATATATACCATGGAATATTACTCAGCCATAAAAAGGAATGAAATAATGCCATTTGCAGCAACATGGATGGACCTAGAGGTGATCACGCTAAGTAAGTCAGAGAGACAAAGACAAATATCATATGATATCACTTACATGTGGAATCTAAAATATGACACAAATGAACTTATCTATGAAACAGACTCACAGACATAGAAAACAAACTTATGGTTACCAAAGGGAAGGTGGGGCAGAGGGCTAAATTAGGAGTTTGGAATTAACGGATACACACTAATATAAAATCTAAAAATAGAGCTACCATATGCTCCATCAATCCCACTCCTGGGCATATATCCAGAGAAAACCATAATTCAAAAAGATACATGCACCCCAATGTTCATAGAAGCACTATTCACAATAGGCAAGACATGGAAGCAACTTAAATGTCAATTAACAGATAAATGGATAAAGAATATGTGGTCCATATATACCATGGAATATTACTCAGCCATAAAAAGGAATGAAATAATGCCATTTGCAGCAACATGGATGGACCTAGAGGTGATCACGCTAAGTAAGTCAGAGAGACAAAGACAAATATCATATGATATCACTTACATGTGGAATCTAAAATATGACACAAATGAACTTATCTATGAAACAGACTCACAGACATAGAAAACAAACTTATGGTTACCAAAGGGAAGGTGGGGCAGAGGGCTAAATTAGGAGTTTGGAATTAACGGATACACACTAATATATATATAATAGGTAAACAACAAGGACCTACTGTATAGCCCAGGGAACTATATTCAACATCAATCCAAGGCACTGAATATATATATATATACACACACACATATATATACACAACTGAATCACTTTGCTGTACACCTGAAACTAACACAACATTGTAAATCAACTATAGTTCAATTAAAAAAAAAAAAGAGTACACAGCCACTGAATGGCAGAGCTAAGATTCAAATTCAGATCTATCTGGTGCAGAGCCCGAGCTCTTAACTACAGGGATATATGGGCTCAGAGAACTGGGGAGAAGAGTGCCCCATTTACCTGTTCTCTCTGAGGCACATATACTCCCAGTGCCTCCGCTTACCAGTAATGCAACGTGGGGTCACAAAGACATCACTGCCTCAAAGTCAGAAGATCTGGATGTGAGTAGCAACACCTGCCCACCTATATTCAGTTTATTATAAAGACCGAATGCTACAATGTGCATGACTAAGGTCTTTATAATTGTAGGTTGTGATGGCTTTTATAGAAGATGGCTGTTACGTGTATATACATAACTGTCTCTACATGTTTATATATAACACACACATAGACACACATACAAGAGTATACAATGTTGATAGGCTTATATCAGGTTGCTCACAGTTGGACAAGCCATTCTTGGGATTAGGAATGATTAGCCCTGAAGGGGCCTAAGAGATCATCTGTACTTTACAAGTGAGGACAATGAGGTTTGGTAAGAGATTTCTTTGTACCTTCTCCAGGGCTGGCAAAATAACACTAAGCCTTAGAGGCAAACGACTCAAGGGCAGCCAGGGACGAAAGAGTTGTAACATTGAAATGTAATATTGGAAAGCCTGGATCACTTGGTGGTAGGAACCAGTCCAAACTGGGAGGGGAGCAGACTGGAACCAGAGAGACAATCAAGAGGGCTGGGGGAAGCAGGAAGGGAAGGTTCCAGGTGGCTGGACGATGCTATCTATTTTTAAGGGAGAGTATTCAGAAAGCTTTACACCTGAGGTGACCTGATACTGTTTCTTCTTTATGGGTCCTCACGCTGTTCATTCCCAAATTGGGAGTTTGGGTTTAACAAAGACACACTACTATATATAACAGATAAACAAGGACCTACTATACAGCACAGGGAACTATACTCAATATCTTGTTATAACCTATAATGGAAAAGAATCTGAAAAAGACCAACTATACTTCAATCAAATAAATAAATAAGTAATTTGAGACAGTGGTGGGTGTCACGAAGAATCAAGCAGGGGAGAGGGGAGAGGAGAAAGTGTGACAGGTGGCCAGGTGGCCAGGACAGTCTCCCCGAGGAAATGATGCCTGAAGATGCAACAATAAGAAAGAACCAGGCATGGGAAGAGTTTGGGGGCTCGTATTCTGTGGAGGGGCGAGAGCAGCAGTGAACAGTGTTCTATGGCTGCCCACCTATGGGTAGCTGCGTTTTACTGTGTTCAGTGAGGCTGGCCTGAGAGTACATATTTGACATCTGACCAGGAGGCTGGACTTCAGAGTGTACTGAAGGGTGGCCCCAAGGGCAAGTCAGCTCCCAAGACTAGGAAGTAGTTGGGTAGGGCGGCTGAATTGAGTCCACTAGTCCCAGGTGGAAAAGCCAAGGTGAAGGGTTTGATCCCTAAAGGGGTCAGGAGCCATTTGGTCTTTACAGAAGTGACTCGTTGGCCAAATTCCATACGAATCTCACCCATGATGCCCCCAGACTCTGCATGTACCCATTCTTTCCTCAGAGGTCTAGCTGACCCCGCACTCATCTTTCCCTATCTTTGTGCAAATGCCTGGGCCCAGTCCAAACTAGATGAGAGGGTACCAAGAAGTAATCCAAGTCCACAGCTGACAAAACAACCCACAGCACACGTCCTGTGTCCAGATGGGGACCAGGGGTCAACTGTGTCATCTGTCTTTATGAAGAGAGCATGTTATTATACTAATTACAGTGTACTGGGCTTTACTGGGAACCAAAAATAGATATATGTGGCTTCTAAGGACAGCCATGAACATTCCTTTGGCTTCCTTTGCTATGTGATTTTTTTTTTTGGGGGGGACAAATCTTTGCCATGATTAGTAAAAAAAAAAAAAGAAGAAGAAGAAGAAGGGACTGCCAAAAGCTGTGCCGCCTTAAGACGTTTCTGGAAGGGCATTTGCATTTGACCTGTGCTACTGTCACATGTGCCCTGTTCATGGTGCTGTTCCCCACGGTCATGTGTGATTGCAAAGGACACAAAATAGGCAGTCCCACTGTATCCTCTGCTGCAGCTTTTTTATTTCCAGGCTCTTTACATCTCTTAATGAGGAGCTGCACATCACAGCCCAGCCTGGGTGGGCCCACGAGGCCTTTTCCCTGGAGAAGAAATTGGTGAGAGGTTTGGGCTGACTCTGCACCAGGAGGAAGAAGGAATTAGCATTTATTGAGCTCCCGCTGTTATATCTTGCTGTGCTCCCCTGAGCCAGATGTTTTGGCTGATCACTGCAAAATCTCTGGAAGGTAAATGAAGAAGGCTCTGCATAAAGAAGTCAAGGGTGGAGCTGGAATCTGGGCTCAAGTCTTTTCATTCCAAGCCCGTGCTCTTCCTGTGTTATCTCAGGATAAAATTAATCCACGGCCAGATAAAAGATGAGTAGAACTTAGTGCCTGGCAGGTTCTGTGAGATACAGGCAGTGGGACATGGTGTGTCTGTCCACGTGGGCGTCTGTGTGCTGGGGGTGGAGGTTGGGTGGGGGGAGGAGATGCAAGGAGAGGTGGTCAGAACGGACCGTGGACGTACTGGGTGTTCTTAGTACTTTGAAGACCCTGAGGAGCCAGTGAAGGAGGGGTGGTGGGTCCGGATCTGTGTCCTATAAGCATTGCTGACTGTAGCGTGGAGGCCGGGGTGAGGGCAGACTTGTCTCAGTAACGCAGGCGAGAAGCCATCAGGGCCTCGTGAGTCGTGGCTTGCAATGGTTTGTGATTTAGAAATATGAGACTGCTGGCGACTCGATGAGGCACTGACAGGGAGAAGCGCCGTGAGCGCCAGGCTGTGGCTGGGTTCCACTGCAGTGGTTCTGAGTTATGGGTATCAGAAGTCAACCTCTGCTGATTGAAGCAGAAGAGAGCTTCATGGAAAGGACACTGGGCAGCGAGAAAATCTGTTGGAAGGGAGACGCCTGATCTGGGGGATAAGCAGCCTGGAGCAACACCCAGAACCACGTGGGGGCAGAAGGGGGCTGGGGAAGCTTCTGCTGCTACCATTGAACCCTGGGTGGCATTGCTGCCACCTCTGTGCCACACACTTGAACCTGAGGCAGAGAGGGAGGGAAGAACTCCATCATTCCTGCTTCTAGCTCCTGAGTCAAAGCCCAGTGTGGGCACAGGGCTGGTGGGTCCTGCAGGTGGCCTGTGCCCTGACTGCAAAGGCTGCTGGAGATTCCAGTTTCTGTCACCGTCATTGTCTACAATGGGTGGCAGGCACCCAAGACAAGGAGAACTCATAAAGTGGGAGACTCCCCAAATAAAAAGGCGGTTGAGACACTGGATGGCCAAATAAAATGATCAAAATCCACTAACATAGCTTTAGTTGAGAACTGAGAAACTGGGGGCAGAATTGAGAAATTGGGTGCTGATGGTAAGAATATTCTCTAACAGGTATTGAGCGATTACTCTGTGTGCTAAGTGCCCTAAATGCAGAATCTCAGTTAATCCTCATGACAAATCCCCTGGCAATTAGGAATATTATATCAATTTTACAAAAGAGGCAAATGTATTACAGACATGTCCCTACACACACCCAGTAGGTGGCTGAACTGAAATTCTAGCCTAGGCAGCCCATCTTCTGAAACAGTGGTAACACTTCCGTCAATGAGGGCTGTGTGAGGAACTCAAGGTGTATTTCTTTTTTTTTTTTTTTTTTTTTCGGTATGCGGGCCTCTCACTGTTGTGGCCTCTCCCGTTGCGGAGCGCAGGCTCCGGACGCGCAGGCTCAGCGGCCATGGCTCACGGGCCCAGCCGCTCCGTGGCATGTGGGATCTTCCCAGACCGGGGCACGAACCCATGTCCCCTGCATCGGCAGGCGGATTCTCAACCACTGCGCCACCAGGGAAGCCCTGTATTTCTTTACATTAGAGCATTGTAACCAACTGTCCCTAGGCCTCACTGGTCATGGGGAAAAATTTTGCCACATTAACTGTTAATAGGAATTCCAGTCTTTTGCAAAGCCCCATCTCAGGGCTCTCCCAGGAGTCTCCAAAAACAGCTTAGTGGGATTATGAGTCAGACCAGGTAATTGGTTATTGGTCACTGTGTTGTCACCATCCTTTGCTAAGCCCAGGCCTGCTGTCAGTGCTGCTGGCCACACTGAGAAACCCCAGTGCTCCCATCCAGACTTCTGATGGGTGGACACTCTCCTGCAGCCCCTCTTTTTTTTTTCTAATTCAAGTAGAGTTGATTTACAATGTTGTGCTAGTTTCAGAGGTACAGCAAAGTGACTCGGTTATACATATATAGGTATATCTATTCTTTTTCAGATTCTTTTACATTACAGGTTATTACAAGATATTGAGTATAGTTCCCTGCACTATACAGTAGGTCCTGTTGTTTATCTATCTATTTTATATATAGTAGTGTGTATCTGTTAATCCCAAACTCCTAATTCATCTCTCCCCCTCTTTGCCCTTTGGTAACCATAAGTTTGTTTTCTATGTCTGTGAGTCTATTTCTGTTTTGGAAAGAGTTCATTTGTATCATTTTTTTAGATTCCTTATATGACATCATGCAATACTCATCTGATTTACTTCACTTAGTATGATAATCTCTAGGTCCATCCATTTTGCTGCAAATGTGTGTGTGTATGTGTGTGTGTGTGTGTGTGTGTGTGTGTGTGTGTATGTATATATATACACCACATCTTCTTTATCTATTCATCTGTCGATGGACATTTAGGTTGTTTCCATGTCTTGGCTATTGTGAATAGCGCTGCTATGAACATAGGGGTGCATGTATCTTTTTGAATTAGAGTTTTTGTCTTTTCAAGCTATATGCCCAGGAGTGGGCTTGCCAGATCATATAGTAGCTCTATTTTTAGTTTTTTAAGGAACTTCCATACTGTTCTCCATAGTGGCGCCGGCAGCCCCTCTTGGTGGTACTGGAAGTCCCCCCTCTAACACCTGCCCCCCATCTGCCAGACTGAGGCACCTGCAGCTACACAGTCCCCCAAGGCCACCACAACTGCCTCTCAAGCCCAAGATCCTCCAGGGCCAGTGGCCCTCCCCCAGGAGAGGCCTTCAGAAGCAGATGTCTGTAGCTCACTCCGGCCCTCATGGCCACTGACTGTATGAGGAGAGAAGAGGATTAGCTCCCCTCAGCCATGCTCTGTGACAGGAGACATGCAGCAAGGCTACTTGCACCTCTAAGATCCTCTCATTTTAGTGGGAGGGCGAGTTTAGTTACTCCTACGAGCCACACCCACTTCAAATCATTCTCCTCCCATCCCAACCTCACATTCATTCATTCATTCGGTCAGCAACAAATATTTAGAGTGGAATGATTATCTGTAAAATGATAATACCTATGGAATAATGGTATCTATTTGTCTTGGTTTGGATCTCCCTGAAAGCAGGGACTTGGGTGTGGGTTGTTAGTTTGGAAAGTGATTCCAGGAAGCAGGAGGGAGGGGGCAGGAAGATGAGCTGGGAAGGAGGGAAGGCCCGTCATGACGGTGCGTTATCGGGGTGTGAGAAGTGTGCAGAGCTCCCCGGAACTGTCCTCCTGAAGGAGGGGGGCAAGAGCATTTATCCACAGCTCCTAGCCCTGCCCCTCTCAGTGGAGACCTGCCCGGAGCGGGAGCGGGGTGCTCTGGGTTACCTGTCCCGTCCTGCCCTTCAGTGGGTTGCGGAGGTAGAGAGGGTCAAGTGTGGGGATGCGCCCGAGGGGTCCTGTCCAAGGAAGAGTCCCCCACTACAGCTGGACTGAAATCTGGGGTGAGATGAGGAGCCATGATGCGACACCCAAAATATAAGCTGCACTTCCCTGGGACATTGTTAGTGGTTAAGTGAGTTAACTTATGTAAGATGACTAGAACAATACCTGGCCCCAGTGAGGCTGTGTGTGTGTTTGCTATTATTATTTGTGTGACAACTGCAATGTGCCTGGTGCTTCTCTGTGGATAAGCCCTCATGGGACTTACCTTCAGGTCACAAAACATGCTTTGTTTATGTATCAGAACTCTGGCATTGTTCAAGTTCCTTTGCCAGGAGGTTCTTAGCCCCCAGGTAAATGGGTCACTTGAGGATGGTCGGATGACATGACCCCACCTGCCTGTTTGCCTTGTATCTCTGGTCTATCTCCGCTCCATCACGGAGGCCTCCCTGTGCACCCTGCTGCTCAGGATTTGAACAAGGATTTGAAAGCTAAGGTTTGAGTCCTGGATGTAAAACAATCAAACCCAAGTTGTCTACCTTCCGAATTATATCCTGATGGGAAGAGAAGACAGCTGGAGAGTAAAGTCACTTAGCTTTTTAATAATTGATGGATAAGAGATTGCAGTTTGTGTAAAAACATACCTTCTGGATATGCCACTAAGGGCGGTTCAGGCAGAAGAAACCACTCTCCCGTCCCCTGAGGCTGGCCTGCCTTTAGCTAATATGATGACCTAATCCTTTCACATGGGAGAGGACCAGAGCCTGGGCGTCCAGGCGATAAATGCCCCTCTTCACTGAGCCTTCTGGAGGCAAGTCCGGTCTAGCCAGTGGCTCACCCATCCAAGCTAGATGACCTGCCTCCAGTCCCAAATAGGAATGTCCAGTCCTCCTACTCCTGCCTTGTTCCCAGCCTAAGCCTTGACCATGCTGGCCCCATACCTGTCCCTAGGATGCAGCCCTTGATATGCCTCCGTGAGGACTGCCTTGGCCACCTTCTTGCTGGCTGACTCCTTGGTTTACAGTGGTTTCTGGCTTCACAGGGAACGCCCTTCCCCTCAACCCTGTGATAACACAGCCGGTCATAGGACTGTTGCAGCCCAGAGTGCAGCCTTCTCTAGCTCCATCTTAGCTCTCACAAATAGGAGCCGGTGAGGTCTCACCTCGAGTGAGAGCCAGAATTCACTGACTTTCCAAATGTTAACATATTGCTATGAAAACTTGTTTCTTTTGGTCTGTAGTTTCTTATTCAAAATCTCAAGATCCAAAAAAGCTCTGAAAACCAAAAGTTCATTATAATCTAAACAGCAGCAAAATCTGACCTAACTTATCTCATTTGCCAGAAATATCTGACCTACACTCGGGGGAAGCTATTTACAGACTTTATGGATCTCACTTGGTGTGAATATGCATATATGCCACTACAAAAATATTAATGCCACTGATGATGATTTGTCCTAGAGCCCACCAGGAGTGCTGTGTAACATGGGGTATGTGTACCACATTACCTTTCCAAAATACGTTCTACATTCTGAAGCACACCTGACCCCAAGAGTTGGGGATGAAGGATTGAGGCCTGGTGTCAGGATGGCCCCAGGGAGGGTTATGATCTGGGAGAGGTGGCCATGAGTGACTTTTGCTCCAAAGCTTAGGATGCAGGGAACCAGGAACAGCTGCAGCCTGAGCTAAACTGGGGTTTGAAGTTGCTTGTCATATATTGCAATAATAAGGTCCAAGAAATACTGACAGGGCACTGACAGCATCTGTACAGTTCTTGTCACTGAAAATTCAAAGGAATTTTTGCACTACTTTATCAGATTTACAGATGAGGGAAAAGAAAGTTGTTTCCCCCAGTTTGGTGGGAGAGCCAGCAGAGTCTGGAAGAGCAGTAATTGTGCTCAGCAGGGGAGTCGTTGGTGCCTAGTGATTGATTAAGTAAAGGGTATGTTATCCACTTCTGACCAATGAGACATGAGGGAGAGCCTGTGTGTGTGTGTGTGTGTGTGTGTGTGTGTGTGTGTGTGTGTGTGTGTGTGTGTGTGTGTGTGTGTGTGCGTGTGTCTGCTGAGGTGGGGTGGAGAGTGGGGAGGATGGGGTGGGGGGAGTGTCTGGGGAAGGTCTGCCATCTCCTAGGAAGGAGACTCAGTGAGAGAAACAGTGCCCTCCTCCTTGTGGACTCTGCCAGGAGCTCTTGGTACTGATGTGTCGTCTGGCCCTCACCCCTAGGAGAGTTTGGCATCGAGGATGGCTGAGTGGTAAGACGGAGGGTCCCTCAGTTTCTAACCACAGTATCACCTGGCAGTTGATCTGTTTCCACCTCAGACCATTCTGCCTCTGGACTTGCTTACTGTTGAAGCCACGGGTGAGCTGGAGCTCTCTGTTCTTTGTACTCCAAAGCATCCTAACTGATAGAGTTGGGGGTTGTCATGTCCTTGAGACAAGAGCATCCACTAAGGTGAGAAATAAGGGAAGGGCATGCCATGGGCAATGGGGAGCTTGGCATTTTCAGTGAGATGGTGTGAAACATATCTCGTACTCTACCTGGAACATCCCCAAGCATCTATATTAATTAAATAACTATTAATGAGCTTTTATCAGGCATCTACCCCATGGACAGCACAGGGACAGGTCTTTCTGGGAATAAAAGAGTCACACAAAGCACCGTCCTTGTCTTCAAGCATCATAAACTTTAGTTGGTGGAGACAAGACTAGAAATAAAACAAAATAAATGGTTTAGAGAACGGTGTGATCAGTGTGTGCTGGAGTAGGTAAAAACTTCATGGAGATGGGACAGCTGGGGCTTCATCAGGGCAAGGACAGAGGTGAGGACATTGAGAACAAAGTGCTCCAGATGACACTGCCTGAAAGTAACAGAGCTGAGATTCAAATCCAGGATATCTGACTCCTTCCAACACCTGGGCATCTGACTACTACACAGGGAAATAGTCATGCTCTCAAGATGGATACGCAGGCTTGGAATGCTGATTTATTAATTTAAAATGAGAAGGACGAAGTGAGAGAGTAGCATTGACATATATACACCACCAAATGTAAAACAGATAGCTAGTGGGAAGCAGCCGAATAGCACAGGGAGATCAGCTAGGTGCTTCGTGACCACCTAGAGGGGTGGGATGGGGAGGGAGGGAGGGAGACGCCAGAGGGAGGGGATATGGGGATAGATGTATACGTATAGCTGATTCGCTTTGTTATACAGCAGAAACTAACACAACAGTGTAAAGCAATTATACCCCAATAAAGATGTTTTTTAAAATTAATTAATTAAAATAAAATGAGAAGTACAACTGGCCAGTATTATAACCGCAAATTTGGAAAGCCAAATTATATTCACTAGGTCCCTGAGGGAGACTGAAGCAAATCAACAG
Source organism: Physeter macrocephalus (assembly GCF_002837175.3). Lineage (NCBI taxonomy): Eukaryota > Metazoa > Chordata > Mammalia > Artiodactyla > Physeteridae > Physeter > Physeter macrocephalus. Next base: position 48,103,104 of record NC_041231.1, on the reverse strand, counting down.
ATACCCCTGATACCTGGATGGGGCCATGTGTCTTCAGGGGCGAGGCCCCGGCTAGGTACCGATAAGAAAATGGCCAAGCCTCCTAGTTCAAAGTTCCTAGTTCAATTCCAGGCTGTTTATAATATGCTTCTCCAGACATGGTCAAACTCAATGGGCCAGGCTCTAGGAATTAATTATCCTTCCGTTCAATGGCACAGCTAGTAAATGTTTAACACATGGCTCTCCAGGAAAAAAAAAGCCTTGATGTGTAGAATTTGCCAAGTTCCACAGCATAAATATTCCAACCAAGGCGGATTTCAAGCTACCAGTAGGCAGAGCTGTGCACAGCGGTCCTCCTGACTGCTATGGGTGGCTTTCAGGACACCAGTGTGATCACGCTGCATCCTGCCTCTCCGAGACTATGTCCAGATGTCCTGATGGGAGTGTGGGGTGTTCCCAGACTTCTCAGTAGCACATTTACCAAATTAGTCACAGCCATCGAACACGAACTTTTTCAGTTAAATTCTTGCGGGAAGCCCTCATTTCCAAGTTCTTAAAGAACACTTTATTTTTACCCCCATACACCACCAACTAACACAGTTGTCAGGTGGCCATTATAGTGACTAGGAACCTGATGGGCTCAAGAAAGCAAAAATGGATTTTCTTTTCATATTTTCTAAAGTCCAGAGTTCTGTGAAAAAAAATTATAAAGAGTGGGGTATGGGATCTGCAGTGGACTGAGAAACACCATGGGTGGCAATAGATACATTAGTACAGAAGAATCTTCTGGAACACCCTTGTTCCCTCTACCCCTCCCCCTACCTCACTTTGCTGTCTTGCCCAACATAAAAGGACAGGAAAAAAAAATCTGTGCTGCTTAGTAACAGCCCAGGATGCAGGGAAAGACCAGTCAATATAACTCTGAATTAGGGCAACAACACCCCACAAAAACTCCATCTTGAGGATTTAAAGGAAAACCAAAGCACAGTTATAGTCTCACTTCCTAGTGGGTAAGTCCCATTAGCTCTGGGCATTGGGCTATTTAAGATGAAATGTCTGGGATATGGATTTTTTTTCTGGGAAGAATAATCTACTCTGAGGTCATCAAAATCAATAGGCCACTTTGAAGGCCGACTCGAACTATTATTGGTAATGTTTTGGATGTGTTTGCGAATCAACAGTTCAGCAGAAATAGGACCATTTAGTAGTTCCCATGGAGAGCCCTGTCAGGCTTTCAGTGAAGCCTCTCCACCCACTGAAAGCACTGGCGTCTCCCAAGGGCTGTGGGGAACCTGAGGGAGCCTGAAAGCTGAAACCAGCATAAAAGATTGAGTGTGGAGCTTCCAGGGTGGCCAACGGTCCCAGTTTGCCTGGGACTGACGGGTTTCCTGGGATGCTGGACTTGTAGTGCTAAAACCAGGACAGCCCTGGTCAAACCAGGGCTGCTGGTTACTCTAAGCAGTGGTTCTCAACTGCAAGTGATTTTGCCCCCCAGGTAGGATTACCGGATAGAATCCAGGATGCCCTGTTACATTTGGATTTCAGATAAACAATGAATACTTTTTCAGTATAAGTATGTCCCAAATATTACAATAAAATGATTCCTTGCTTACCTGAAATTCAAATATAACTAGGCATCCTTTTTGTTTCTTTCCTTCTTCTTTCCTTTTTTCCTTCCTCTCTTCCTCCCTTTCTCTTTCCTAAATCTGGCAAGCCTACTCACAGGGGACATTTGGCAACAACTGGACGGGTTTCTGGTTGCTACAACTGCAACTTGTGTGCGTGCGGGGTGCGGGGCAGTGCCACCAGCGTCTAGTAGTAAAGGATGATGCTAAGCTTCCTAGAATGCATGCGACAGCCCCTCATAACAAGAAATTATCTGGACCCCAGGACTTCCCTGGTGGCACAGTGGGTAAGACTCCACGCTCCCAATGCAGGGGGCCCGGGGTTCGATCCCTGGTCGGGAAACTAGATCCCACATGCATGCTGCAACTAAGAGTTCACATGCCACAACTAAGGAGCCGGCAAGCCACAACTAAGGAACCCATGTGCCACAACTAAGGAGCTGGCGAGCCTCAATTAAGGAGCCTGCCTGCTGCAACTAAGACCTGCCGCCACCAAATAAATAAATAAATAGATATTTTTAAAAAAACTTATTTAAAAAAAAGATTATCTGGACCCAAGTGTGAGGAGTACAGAGACTGAGAAAGCCCATTCTAGATCTCACTTAAGCTGGGCACCCACGTAACTTCGTCTTTTTGGGAGGACACTTAAGGACCAACATGGGTGCCTCTGCTTCACATACACACGGAAAAATGCATTATAAATTCCTGACCTTGAGTGCTTTCAGTCCAATAGTCAAACAGCCATTGGCATTTAAGAAGTGAGTAGGAAAAGGCTTTTCCCTTGCAAGGCACTCCCTTCCATCTTTGAGGAGACCCAGGCAGGGTGTGCATGACACAATAGTGCAGATAAAAGCTCAATCGGTGTGGTCTCCAGGACGCCTCCATCTCTCCAGACTTTTATGGTGACATTTCCTCACACTCCTGAAGCTTGTTCTTGGCTTTGAAAACAGGGCTTCAGAATGTCTTCATTGTTTTACCTACGCCGGTACTGGCAGCGCCTGGAGTTTTCCTGAAGGAAACTGTAGCAGCAGGAATTTTGTGTAATACTATAATAAGGGGGCTTTATCCTTTCAAAAATACATCCTTTCTCCTTGTTGCCAGCTCTCCTACAGCCCTGTGAAAAATGTAACTCAGAAGTTACTGAGGTGTTTTTATGTTTTTCCTGTCCCCCTATAGTTCATATCAAGCAACAGAAGGCAATTATTCTGTAGTCCAGCGGTCCCCAACCTTTTTGGCACCAGGGACCGGTTTCGTGGAGGACAGTTTTTCCACGGACGGGGTCGGGGGCTGGGGGGAGAATGGTTCAGGCGGTAATGCGAGCGGTGGGGCTCCCTCGCTGGCCCGCTGCTCCCCTCCTGCTGTGCGGCCTGGTGCCTAACAGGCCTCGGGACCAACACCGGTCCGCCGCCCAGGGTTTGGGGCTCCCTGCTGTAGTCCATGCTTAGGAACGCTGGCTTGAATGAATGAATGAGTGAATCAAAATGTCAATTCTGTGCTCGCTTCCCTATTGTGTGAGCAGTGAAATGTAAATAGTGGCATCTGCTTAAAAGGAATTGGTGAATTTGATGACCCTAGGTGCCTCATAGAACTGCAATTAGTGTTTTATGGGTACAGGGTTTCAGCTGGGGCAGATAACAGGTTCTGAAGATGGACGGCAGCAGTGGTTGTACAACAATATGATTGTACTTAATGTCACAGAACTGTACGCTTAAACGTGGTGAAAATGGTAAGTTTGTGTTATGTATATTTAACCACAATTTTAAAAAAGGAATTGGTGGTATGGTATTCATCTAAGCATATGGTAAGTGTTCAATAATGCTTGCTGATTGACTGATAACCTAAGGTTGATCTGGGTCTAACTATTTGCATGTTTTCCCCCAAAAAGCTTGGCAATTGCCTCATCATCCTGTATAGTTATCCTTAAAGTGAGGTGGACACTGCCTATTCTTTACTCCTCCAGTCACTTGAAGATAAGCCTCTACCCTCATGGAGGAGGAGCAACGAGGTTTGGGGCCTTGACCTCGACTCCAGGGGCACACTTGATTGGGCTGGAAGTAATCCCGGTGGCCAGGCCTGTGATCTGTTTAGGACTAACGAATGACCCATTTTGGACCAGTGAGCCATAAGGAGAAGGTGGCTGCAGATTCTATGAAAACTCTTAGAGGAGTTGAACAGCCAGATGGCTCCTGACGGCTATCTCAAGAACAGAGGGGATCCAGGTATAGGATGAAGCTGATTTTTAGGGGGCAGAGAGGGAAGGCAGAAAGACCCTGGGGTCCCCAATGTACTGCTGGATCCACCCCCTGAAGCCACCCGCTTCTGATTTCCAGTCTGTATGCCAGTGAGGTTTCTTGTTTTTGTAGCCACTTTGAGCTGGCTTTTCTGTCACCTGCAGCTGGAAGCAGGGCCGATCCCTGTGAAGCTAAATAAACATAAGCTTTAGATCTCTCCACTTACATGAGCCCTTCCAATGCCACAGGAGGTCCTAACAAAGCATTGCCATGTTTTTGTAAAATTTGCAAAGGCCAGGTATTTTAACTACAATGCTTTAAACCACTGCTTCTTTCTGTCTGGAGGCACCTGTGTCACAGTGCCTCGGGGGTTGGTTCCGTTGAGGCAGCCATGGGCAGTCCTGGGATCTGCGAAGGGGTGTGGAGGGATATAGTTCACAGTCACTTTGTGGTTCAGCCAAGAATTCTCTTACCTCCCCCAGAGCTGACTCACTTGGTTTAACATCTTGCAACCCTCTATGTGCACCTATATGAAGCTAAGCCTATAGCCAAGGGCTTAGGAACCATGGAGTCTGCCAGATCCACGTTTAAGTCCTGGCTCTGCCCTCTGTGTGGTTTGGGGCCACATATATACCTCTCTTAGCATCACTTTTCTCATCATAAGATGGGACCCACCTCACAAAACCACTGTAAGGATAAAATTATGCAAAAATCTTGGCATACCCTAAGTGCTCAAATAGTGAGAGACATCAAATATTAGATCTGACCCTTAAGAGGATGACCCAGTTTATTCAAAGCCCAGAAAGATAGCTGGTTGGTTGAGGCCAAACAGGGGACACATGTGGGTGAAGTGTGGCCAGAGGGAAGGGTGTGGACTGTGACAAAGTGGAGAGGGTAGGCCCTGCCAGAGAGCAGCCAATCTCAGCTCCAGCCAAGCGTTGCCAGGCAGTGGAAGTTGAGGGATGCTAGTATTTTTTTTTTTGGCTGCATTGGGTCTTCATTGCTGTGCACGGGCTTTCCCTAGTTGCGGAGAGCAGGGGCTACTCTTCATTGCGGTGGGCGGGCTTCTCATTGCGGTGGCTTCTCTTGTTGCGGAGCATGGGCTCTAGAACGCAGGTTCAGTAGTTGTGGCACATGGGCTCAGTAGTTGTGGCTCACGGGCTCTAGAGCGCAGGCTCAGTAGTTGTGGTGCACGGGCTTAGTTGCTCCACAGCATGTGGGATCTTCCCGGACCAGGGATAGAACCTGTGTCCCCTGCACTGGCAGGCAGATTCTTAACCACTACGTCACCAGGGAAGCCCGATGCCAGTATTTTTAAGAAAAGCCAGAAAGTCAGATTTTTTTCCCCTAAATTCTGCAGAGTTTTAAAAGTCTTCAAGTAATTTTAAAAAGTTAAACCCTGTATAGGCCAAACAAAATAGAAGCAAGGGCTGAAACTGGCACACTTCACTGGTTTGCTACACTTGCTTTGAAGTCTGGAGGTCGGCCTGTGAGCTCCAAATGCCAAGGCCACCTGGACTCTGGCTCTGTTCTCCGTCCCTGCGTGTCTCCATCCATCCCCTTGACTGTTGCAAGGCAGGGAAAAATACTTCTATGTGTGGACAGCTGAAGATATGATGTGAAAACCATCAAGGGGAAGAGAAATGAGAACAAGCAGGGAGACAAAGTTTCTGCAACTCCTTCCCCCTCATGCAGACATTGTGTTTCGTTGGAGGCCAAAAGTCAACCTACTTCAGCTCAATTCATTTCAATTAAATTTCCTAAATATTACTGCATGCCAAGCCCTAAGCTAGGTCTTGGGGATTTTTTTTTTTTTTTTTTTTTGCATGCTTACTATGTGCTTGGCACAGAGTTAGATGTTTTAACTACTTTGTCTCACAACAACCTTGTGAGGTAGAAATGATCTTCTTCATTGTGGAGAAATAAAGACTCAAGAGTGGTGAAGCTCAGACGTAGAGAACGGAACTGTGCTTACCAAGGGGGAGGGAGTTGGGGGAGGGATGGAGTGGGAGTTTGGGATTAGCAGATGCAAACTATTATACATAGAATGTATAAACAACAAGGTCCTACTGTATAGCACAGGGAACTATATTCAATATCCCAAAATAAACCATAATGGAAAGAATATGAAAAAGAATGTATATATATATATGTGTGTGTGTGTGTGTGTAGCTGAATTACTTTGTTGTACAGCAGAAATTAACACAACATTGTAAATCAACTAAACTTCAATAAAATAAATGGGAAAAAAAAAAGAGTGGTGAAGCTACTTGCCTAAGGTCCCCTCACTAGTCATTGACACAGCTGGGTTTAAGCCCCAGTCTGTGATCTGTGCATCTCCAGATCCCTTCTTGGCTCTGGGCTACCATTCTTTCCTTAGATGCAAACAAATGAAGTGTAAAGCTTGCAGTAAATGTGCTAAGCGTTCCAGTGGAGGTGAGTGAATGTGCTGGGGGAGGACAGGAAAGGGAAGGGCCTTCCCCAGAGATTCTCAGGCTGCAGTGTGCACAGGGATCACCTAGAGCTTTTCACACCCGGGGTGCTGAGTCAGAGGTCTGGGGAGGGGCTCCAGAGTCTGCATTCCTAAGAAGTGCCCAGGTGATGTCCAGGCCGCTGCTCTGTCTGCCACACCTTGAGAAGAAAGGCTCTATCCCGTGATCTCAGACCCTCTGAGGAGAGCCCCTTGAGTGGAATGGTGACAAGGCAAGGATGTGGCTGGTCAGTGTGAATCCATCACTCTTTCTAGCAAAGCAACCTTCCCCTCTGCCTGTCTTCTGATATGTAGCTACTCACGGTTGCCAAGAAATTTGAGGCTACCGTCCAATTTAATCCTCAGTTATCATTATACACATTTTACAGATGGGGCTCAGGGCTCTTAATGGTTCTAATGAGTCTAGCATTCCTGATTTCAGGCAGGGGGAATGAGCTTGAGATGTAGCAGGAAGGATTCAGTGCAATAAACAATGCCAGAAACACAAGCCCCAGACCCCAAGTGAAAGGGGGCAAAGACCTAACTAAGGCCAGAGAGAGTGGTGGAGGAGTGAGGGGTGAGTGATTTGGGAAGCCTGGGAACCAGTGGCAAGCTGCCAAAATTAGGATCTTGGCAGGGCTATGCATGCTTCCTGGTCTAGATTTCACCCATAAAGGTCCATGCCAGGAACCTCCCTCTTCAGTTAGAGGAACTGAGTCTAAGGTTTCTCCAGTGGAACCCACCAAACTCAGAGGCCCAGCCTTGCAGCCACCATATTTAGAGTTGCTAATGCTTACCTACCCTGTAACATCCTGCCCTAGGTGGTAGCCTTTCCCAGATGCCACTGATGTGCATGGCTACCCTAAGACTTGCCTTCTAGTCTTTCATTTTTATGATTTATCAGTGAAGAAGTGTTGGGAGATTTCTAGGACAAGACACACAGGCACTGGGGATGAGAGAGAGGGCCTTAGGAACTTGGGGGATTAAGTTCTTAGATCCATCATAATGAGAGGTGCGTGTGAGCTGTCATCTTGGGGCCCTAGCAGTAGGTCTTTTAGGACAGCAGATTCTGCATCTCTAGTTTTCTGGGCCACCCTATAAACTTGGTCTAGCAATCTAGTACCTCTCCGTAGACATGGGAGGAAGGGGGGTTATTGCTTGCTACTCAGGGCCTGTGTTGGGGAGAAGATCTGGTCAGCTCTGTGATTCCAGGTTTGAAAAAACTCAAGCCACACTGGAAATCCTGGGTAAGTACGTCATCTCGGAGCAATAAACATGTGCTGCTTCTTCCATGCCTCCTGAGTTAGCAGAAATGTGCTCTCTTGCCCCAGTGAGAACCCAAGTGGTTTCTAAATTTCCCCTGGCCTAGCTGGAACGGATTCTCTGAAGGCAGAAGAGGTTAAAAATGTGTTTTAAGCTCCAGGCAATTGGAGAAACCTTGCAAAACCCCTGACACCAAGAGGACCTATATTGGATTTTATCTAATATTAATAATGATCAAATGCAGTTGGCATCGCAGCTCTTAAGATTCTCCAGGAGAACATCTTCTGGTTTGAGACTCAGAGAAGACAGTGTGATGCTTGGGGTGCAGACCTCATCAGGAAAATATGATCAGGAAATGAAAGAGCCCCCAGATTAGAGCCTTGTGCTCCTCGTTTAAAAACATGCCCTGAATGTAAATTGGTGCAGCCACTGTGGAGAACAGTATGGAGGTTCCTCAAAAAATGAAAAATAGAGTTGCCATCTGATCCAGCAATCCCACTCCTGGGCATATACCCAGACAAAACTATAATTCAAAAAGACACACGCAGGCTTCCCTGGTGGCGCAGTGGTTGAGAGTCCGCCCGCCGATGCAGGGGACACGGGTTCGTGCCCCGGTCTGGGAAGATCCCACATGCCGTGGAGCGGCTGGGCCCGTGAGCCATGGCCGCTGAGCCTGCGCGTCCGGAGCCTGTGCTCCGCAACGGGAGAGGCCACAACAGTGAGAGGCCCACGTACCACAAAAAAAAAAAAAAAAAAAGACACACGCACCCCTATGTTCACAGCAGCACTATTTACAAGAGCAAAGACATGGACACAACGTAAATGTTCATCGACAGATGAATGGATAAAGAAGATGTGGTATATGTATACAATGGAATATTGCTCAGCCATAAAAAAGAATGAAATAATGCAATATGCAGCTATATGGATGGACCTAGAGATTATGATATGAAGCAAAGTAAGTCAGAAACAGGAAGACAGGGCTTCCCTGGTGGCGCAGTGGTTGAGAGTCCGCCTGCCGATGCAGGGGACACGGGTTCGTGCCCCGGTCTGGGAAGATCCCACATGCCGCGGCTAGGCCCGTGAGCCATGGCCGCTGGGCCTGCGCGTCCGGAGCCTGTGCTCCGCAACGGGAGAGGCCACAACAGTGAGAGGCCTGCGAACCGCAAAAAAAAAAAAAAAAAAAAAAAGAAAAATAGGAAGACAAATACCATATGATCTGACTTATATGTGTAATCTAAAATACGACAAAAATGAACTTATCTACGAAACAGAAACAGACTCACAGACATAGAGAACAGACTTGTGGTTGCCAAGGAGGTGGGGGGGGAAGGAAGGAGTGGGAGCTTGGGGGTAGCTGATGCAAACTATGATATATAGGATGGATAAACAACAAGGTCCTACTGTATAGCACAGGGAACTATATTCGATATCCTGTGATAAACCAAATGGAAAAAATATGGAAAAGAATATATATATATATATATATATATAATTGAATCACTTTGTGGTACAGTGGAAATTAACACAACATTGTAAATCAACTATACTTCAATAAAATTTAAAAGATAAAATAAAAACACGCCCTGAAAGCATGAGAGAGGGTGTTTCTCTCTACCGAAACACCCTCTTTCCATAGAGAGAGGTCGCTCATAGAACTTGCCTCATATGGGGCCCTGAAGGAGAGAGCAGGCCCCTTCCCCTCCAGCCAGCAGGACGTCACGGGGGCAGAAAGGAAGGCTGACAACCCTAGTGACCAACAACAGCAGTGGATCTCATAGTGTGGTCCCAGGACCAGCCACATCAGCATCTCATGGGAACTTGTTAGAAAATCAACTTTCAGGCTTCAGCCCAGAACTGCTGACTCAGAGAGTCCGGCAGTGGAGTCGGCAATCCCTGTTTCACTAAGTGCTGTGACAGACTGTGATGCTTACTTAAGTTTGAGAACCACTGTTCTGCATCAAACAATGGGACGAGACTGGTGAGAAGATGTATTTGTATTGACTGGTATAGTGTTTGAAATTTTTTGAACTGATTTCCAATGTTTCAAAATGGGTATTTTTATACGAAAATTCACATTTCTGAATTTTCCTGTGGCATTTCTTGGGAAAAAAAAATAGGAAGATCTAGCCACAGGTGACTCTCATAACTGCTTGGCAATAATTGCCTGGTGCTGAGAAGAGGCTACTGCTCTTAGAAAGGGCATGAGCCCTCCTGGGAGCAGCAGCCCCTCATTACCTACCTCACTGGCCGGCTGCACTCACTTCCACTGGAGGCCTTTGAGCCACTGGCCCATAACCTATATAATGTCTAGTGTCACCTCGAGTTGAAGTTTATTCAACACCCATTTGCTGAACACTTACTTGATAGGATGGGCCTTCTGCCGCCCACATCATCTTCTTTTCTCCCTGACCCTTATCATTCTCAACCTCAACGCCCTCCACTTTTTGCTAAGATGGGGAAAAAAGGAATGTCTTGTTTAGCGCAATACCCAGAGTACAGCCGTGGAAGTCAGTCGATACCAGCAGAAAGAGGTTTATTTGTTTTGCCTACACACTCTGCTCTGATCGCAGTCTTGAGAAAGTGAATTCATTATCATGTTCAGAAGGAAGGGACACCGCCCTTCTGTCAGGCTTGGGCAGGCATTATCCGTGGTTTGGGGGTCCTCAGAGGTAGACATACTCATTCAGCAGCTGGTGGCCCCCTAGCCTGGGATGGTCTGGGACAGCTGACACTCTTCTCTGTGCCAGACACTGGGCTGGGCTGTGAGAACATACAAGGTGATGGAGAGCCTTCTCTTTCTTTTGGAGACGGTTGGCAGGGCAGCTTGTAAAGGTCAGTCTGCATTGTCAATGCCAAACGCACAGTCCTAAACACTCCCTTGCAGGTGGCAGATACTCTACCCTTTATGTCATTCCTTCAGTCCCTTTCTGTGTCCCTTTTTACAAAAGTAACAATCCCTCTTAATAGACAAAGGGTCTGCCATGGTGCTCTCTTCCATTAGGTCATTTGGTTATCAAGCGCGGGGTAGGTTCTGGGGAGGGAATGAAAATGAAAATTGGGAAGCGAGGGGGATTAGAGTACATGTGTGTGGGGAGGGAGGGCATGCTCACAATTCTACACTTAGCTTTTCTAGACCACCCGTGACTTGACAGCCCAAGCCATCCTCAATTGAAGAGAAACCTTCTCATTTCTGAATATACATCCCTGAAGGCAGCTGGTAAGCTGTGTACCCACTGGGGCCTTAGGACCCAACGGCACTGAGTGGGAATCAGTCAGAATAGTAACAATGTAGGGCTTTTCTGATGGGTACATGTTTCTGCTGACTAATTCCTGGGGCCTGCTTGCTAGAGGATGCAGGGGCAAAAGAGGGGAGGTGGGTCCTGGGGGCCAGGTTGAGCTGCCGGAGATGGAGAGTGTTACCAGGAGGCTCAGTGAGGATTTTTAGTTGGGAGGCTGGAGTAAGAGCCGGGTGGCGGAGGGGCGGGGGACGCGGGCGTGTGTAATCGATGGATAAGAAGTTTGTACAAGGGAGACGAACAGGAGTGAGGACTGGGGAACAGGACAGAGCGATTGAAGACTCACTCCTGTGATCATGGGGTAGCCACCATGGTGTCCTTGGAGCTTAATCTTGCCTCTCTTGGCTTTGGGCAGCTCTTGAATAATGCTTACCCCCAGTAGGACCCATCTTCAAAAAGAATGAGAGGTGGGAGAGCAGGGAGGGGGAGTTAGAATCAGAAAATTCAGTCATTAAATGTAAGCCTCACTTCAACCCTGCAAAGTATGGAGTTATGTTCCCGCGTAGCCCAGATATCTGCTGACCTGTTTATCCTTTTGACACCTAAACAGAGATGCTTTTCCCCCTGTGCCAGGCCACTCCCCTGACTGAGATGTCTGTGATGCCCTGGGCCTAGGTGCTTATGTCGCTTCTGAACTCCCGTGTTCACCCCCACTTGCCTTCCAGGGCCACTTCCTCCGTGCTCTGTAGTCATCTTCTTTCCCATGCCTGGCCTCCCTCCTTGAGCTACTTTTCGTGTGAGTGGTAGACTTTATGCAAGTCTGGGAGCGCAGATGGCTTTGTCTTACAAACAACATCAGATGATACTGGATATTCCTGATCCTAAAAACCCGGCCTTCACCAGCCCAGCCACCACATTTCTCTTTCCATCTCCAGGTCCCATCTCCATCGGGTCACGTGATTCTCTTCCATCCCCACACACTTCTGATACCTTCTTGGTGCACGGTGTGTTAGCTGCCACCTTGCCTCACTGTTGCCATGCAGACCGTTTTCTGGGGGTATCTCCCTCCTTACCTAGAGTGGCCCATCACAGACGCTTCCTGAACAAATATGTAAAAGGGATGCTGGTGCCAGCCAAAATGACATTTTTCACCCTGCTGCAACCACTTTACAACTGAAGTCTCTGAGGCTCCAAGAAGTTAAGCAGCCTGGCTAGGACACACATTTTCTGGGCCACCTGGGGAGACATCTGAAGGGGCTTCCTGCCCCCCAGGAAGCTGGACACTTGGAGGGCCTCAGCGGGTGGGGGTTCTTGTCCTTCTGTTTCCTCTTCATGTCATGAGTCGCCTGTACTCGCAGGGCTCCCTCTTTTAAAGCAAGGCTGTGGAGGGAAGGCTGTGACGGGGCCAACATTCCATCAGTTCGCCCTCTGGGTGGAATGGCTGTGGGTGCTGGGTAGGCCAAAGTGCCGCACTGTCAGCAAGCTCCATCCCTCCAGCTGTAGCCAGCCCAGCACACTTGTCTCAGTTTAACATGCTGCCGAGTACATTGTACCTCATAGCTCAGAATCAATAAAGTCAAGGCAATTTCCTTAACATGCCATCAATAAGAGATTATGGAAGGGGGAGGGTTTTCTTTAGAAGCTAATGCCTTACTAAAGTTCAAATGAGGCAATATATAGTAAAATAAATTCAATCTCTATTTTCACTCCTTGCAATTTTAGTGGAGACTAAATGAAATGGAACTGTGTTGATCTTAACCCGTTCAATATATCTTCACTTCCTAAGAACCAAGGTCATTTTTACCTTCATGGGAAGAGAAGCAAGATATAAAATACCCCTACCGAACAGAAATGCATTTGCAGGGTTTTGAAAGCCAGGTAGATGTCTGATATATTATGTAATTCATTTCATGGCATAGCTGAATGTGTTTTATAGATAGTGTTTAACCTTGCCAGTTCTGCTCTGAGATAATCCCCCTTCTGAGGATAAAAATCATATATTCAACATAAAAGGAAAAGTTGGGAGAGAAAAGTAGCATAATGTGTTCTGTATAACAGATAACCAGAAGTTGCTTACACAGAAAGATGATCAGAGCAAGTTCATTGCTACTTTGCCTTATTAGCTAATCGTCATGTTAATATTAATGAGAAATGAGGTGATAACCACTTGAGTGGCACTGTGCTACTGAATGACAAAATGTATCCAGTGTTGCTTGGCAGGGTGGCGTGTGGGCAATGGTACAGACCCTATCTATCATGTAACAGTTCTGTGATCTTGGGTAATTTACCTAATCCCTTTGAGGCTCAGTTTCTTTGCCTGTGAATGGCCATAGCTACAATCACTGTAGAGGATAATACTGGTTATTTATTCATCATTCATTTCCCTTCTTCCTCCTTCCCAAAAGAACCCTGATTTTGTTCAAGTTTTCCCAACCCCTAATTCCATACAGGAATCTTGATTCATTCCAAGCAGTACATGCAGCCCCTGGCATCTATTAGTCCAGGGAAGGGCATGTGGTCCCAGTTGGTCCAATCAGATTTAAAACAGAGGTATTTTACTGTCAAAATGACTATACTACCCAAGGCAATCTACAGATTCAGTGCAATCTCTATCAAATTACTAACGGCATTTTTCACAGAACTAGAACAAAAAAATATTTTAATCTGTATGGAAACACTAAAGACCCCGAATAGCCAAAGCAATCTTGAGAAAGAAAAATTTAGCTAGAGGAATCAAGCACCCTGTCTTCAGACTACACTACAAAGCTACAGTCATCAAAATAGTATGGTACTGGCACAAAAATACAAATATAGACCAACAGAACAGGATAGAAAGTCCAGGAATAAACTCATGCACCTATGGTCAGTTAATCTACAACAAAGGAGGCAAGATTATACAATGGAGAAAAGACAATCTCTTCAATAACTCGTGCTAGGATAACTGGACAGCTACATGTAAAAGAATGAAATTAGAACATCATCTAATGCCATGCACAAAAATAAACTCAAAATGGATTAAAGACCTAAATGTAAGACCAGATACTATAAAACTCCTAGAGGAAAACATAGGCAGGACACTCTCACATAAATCACAGCAACATCTTTTTGGATCTGTCTCTTAGAGCAATGGAAACAAGAACAAAAATAAAAAATGGCACCTAACTAAACTTAAAAGCTTTTGCACAGCAAAGGAAACCATAAACAAAATGAAAAAACAGACTACAGAAAGGGAGAAAATATTTTCAAATGATGCAACTGACAAGGGATTAATCTCCAAAATATACAAACAGCTTATACAATTCATTACCAAAAAAACAAACAGCCCAATTTAAAAAAAAAAAATGGACAGAAGACCTAAATAGGCATTTCTCCAAAGAAGACATACAGATGGCCAAAAGATGCATGAAAACATGCTCAACTTTGCTAATTAGTAGAGAAATGCAAATCAAAACTACAATGAGGTATCACCTCTCACCAGTCAGAATGGCCATCATCAAAAAGTCTACAAATAATAAATGCTGGAGAGGGTGTGGAGAAAAAGGAAACCTCCTACACTATTGGTGGGAACATAAATTGGTATAGCCACTATGGAGAACAGAATGGAGGTTCCTTTAAAAAATTAAAAATACAGCTACCATATGATCCAGCAATCCCATTCCTGGGCATATATCCGGAGGAAACCATACTTGGAAAAGACACATGCACTGCAATGTTCACTGCAGCACTATTTACAATAGCCAAGACATGGAAGCAACCTAAATGTCCATCGACAGATGAATGGATAAAGAAGATGTTGTATGTATGTGTGTGTGTGTGTGTGTGTGTGTATATATATATATATATATATATATATATATATATATATATACCACAATGGAATATTACTCAGCCATAAAAAGAATGAAATAATGCCATTTGCAGCAACATGGATGGACCTAGAGATTATCATACTGAGTGAAGTAAGCCAGCCAGAGAAAGACAAATATCATATGATATCACTTATATGTGGAATCTAAAAAAATTATGCAAATGAACTTATTTACAGAACAGAAATAGACTCACAGACATAAAAAATAAACTTATGGAGTGCGCCATGGCTAGCCGGGAGGGAGTCCGGTTGAAGTCTGGAGCTGCTGAAGAGGCAAGAGACCTTTTCTTCCCTCTTTGCTTCCTGGTGCGCGAGGAAGGGGTTTAAGCGCGCCGCTTAAAGGAGCTCCAGAAACTGGCGCGGAGCTGCCGAAGAGACAAGAGACTTTTATTGAGACCTTTTCTTCCCTCTTTGCTTCCTGGTGCGCGAGGAAGGGGTTTAAGCGCGCCGCTTAAAGGAGCTCCAGAAACTGGCGCGGAGCTGCCGAAGAGACAAGAGACTTTTATTGAGACCTTTTCTTCCCTCTTTGCTTCCTGGTGCGCGAGGAAGGGGTTTAAGCGCGCCGCTTAAAGGAGCTCCAGAAACTGGCGCGGAGCTGCCGAAGAGACAAGAGACTTTTATTGAGACCTTTTCTTCCCTCTTTGCTTCCTGGTGCGCGAGGAAGGGGTTTAAGCGCGCCGCTTAAAGGAGCTCCAGAAACTGGCGCGGAGCTGCCGAAGAGACAAGAGACTTTTATTGAGACCTTTTCTTCCCTCTTTGCTTCCTGGTGCGCGAGGAAGGGGTTTAAGCGCGCCGCTTAAAGGAGCTCCAGAAACTGGCGCGGAGCTGCCGAAGAGACAAGAGACTTTTATTGAGACCTTTTCTTCCCTCTTTGCTTCCTGGTGCGCGAGGAAGGGGTTTAAGCGCGCCGCTTAAAGGAGCTCCAGAAACTGGCGCGGAGCTGCCGAAGAGACAAGAGACTTTTATTGAGACCTTTTCTTCCCTCTTTGCTTCCTGGTGCGCGAGGAAGGGGTTTAAGCGCGCCGCTTAAAGGAGCTCCAGAAACTGGCGCGGAGCTGCCGAAGAGACAAGAGACTTTTATTGAGACCTTTTCTTCCCTCTTTGCTTCCTGGTGCGCGAGGAAGGGGTTTAAGCGCGCCGCTTAAAGGAGCTCCAGAAACTGGCGCGGAGCTGCCGAAGAGACAAGAGACTTTTATTGAGACCTTTTCTTCCCTCTTTGCTTCCTGGTGCGCGAGGAAGGGGTTTAAGCGCGCCGCTTAAAGGAGCTCCAGAAACTGGCGCGGAGCTGCCGAAGAGACAAGAGACTTTTATTGAGACCTTTTCTTCCCTCTTTGCTTCCTGGTGCGCGAGGAAGGGGTTTAAGCGCGCCGCTTAAAGGAGCTCCAGAAACTGGCGCGGAGCTGCCGAAGAGACAAGAGACTTTTATTGAGACCTTTTCTTCCCTCTTTGCTTCCTGGTGCGCGAGGAAGGGGTTTAAGCGCGCCGCTTAAAGGAGCTCCAGAAACTGGCGCGGAGCTGCCGAAGAGACAAGAGACTTTTATTGAGACCTTTTCTTCCCTCTTTGCTTCCTGGTGCGCGAGGAAGGGGTTTAAGCGCGCCGCTTAAAGGAGCTCCAGAAACTGGCGCGGAGCTGCCGAAGAGACAAGAGACTTTTATTGAGACCTTTTCTTCCCTCTTTGCTTCCTGGTGCGCGAGGAAGGGGTTTAAGCGCGCCGCTTAAAGGAGCTCCAGAAACTGGCGCGGAGCTGCCGAAGAGACAAGAGACTTTTATTGAGACCTTTTCTTCCCTCTTTGCTTCCTGGTGCGCGAGGAAGGGGTTTAAGCGCGCCGCTTAAAGGAGCTCCAGAAACTGGCGCGGAGCTGCCGAAGAGACAAGAGACTTTTATTGAGACCTTTTCTTCCCTCTTTGCTTCCTGGTGCGCGAGGAAGGGGTTTAAGCGCGCCGCTTAAAGGAGCTCCAGAAACTGGCGCGGAGCTGCCGAAGAGACAAGAGACTTTTATTGAGACCTTTTCTTCCCTCTTTGCTTCCTGGTGCGCGAGGAAGGGGTTTAAGCGCGCCGCTTAAAGGAGCTCCAGAAACTGGCGCGGAGCTGCCGAAGAGACAAGAGACTTTTATTGAGACCTTTTCTTCCCTCTTTGCTTCCTGGTGCGCGAGGAAGGGGTTTAAGCGCGCCGCTTAAAGGAGCTCCAGAAACTGGCGCGGAGCTGCCGAAGAGACAAGAGACTTTTATTGAGACCTTTTCTTCCCTCTTTGCTTCCTGGTGCGCGAGGAAGGGGTTTAAGCGCGCCGCTTAAAGGAGCTCCAGAAACTGGCGCGGAGCTGCCGAAGAGACAAGAGACTTTTATTGAGACCTTTTCTTCCCTCTTTGCTTCCTGGTGCGCGAGGAAGGGGTTTAAGCGCGCCGCTTAAAGGAGCTCCAGAAACTGGCGCGGAGCTGCCGAAGAGACAAGAGACTTTTATTGAGACCTTTTCTTCCCTCTTTGCTTCCTGGTGCGCGAGGAAGGGGTTTAAGCGCGCCGCTTAAAGGAGCTCCAGAAACTGGCGCGGAGCTGCCGAAGAGACAAGAGACTTTTATTGAGACCTTTTCTTCCCTCTTTGCTTCCTGGTGCGCGAGGAAGGGGTTTAAGCGCGCCGCTTAAAGGAGCTCCAGAAACTGGCGCGGAGCTGCCGAAGAGACAAGAGACTTTTATTGAGACCTTTTCTTCCCTCTTTGCTTCCTGGTGCGCGAGGAAGGGGTTTAAGCGCGCCGCTTAAAGGAGCTCCAGAAACTGGCGCGGAGCTGCCGAAGAGACAAGAGACTTTTATTGAGACCTTTTCTTCCCTCTTTGCTTCCTGGTGCGCGAGGAAGGGGTTTAAGCGCGCCGCTTAAAGGAGCTCCAGAAACTGGCGCGGAGCTGCCGAAGAGACAAGAGACTTTTATTGAGACCTTTTCTTCCCTCTTTGCTTCCTGGTGCGCGAGGAAGGGGTTTAAGCGCGCCGCTTAAAGGAGCTCCAGAAACTGGCGCGGAGCTGCCGAAGAGACAAGAGACTTTTATTGAGACCTTTTCTTCCCTCTTTGCTTCCTGGTGCGCGAGGAAGGGGTTTAAGCGCGCCGCTTAAAGGAGCTCCAGAAACTGGCGCGGAGCTGCCGAAGAGACAAGAGACTTTTATTGAGACCTTTTCTTCCCTCTTTGCTTCCTGGTGCGCGAGGAAGGGGTTTAAGCGCGCCGCTTAAAGGAGCTCCAGAAACTGGCGCGGAGCTGCCGAAGAGACAAGAGACTTTTATTGAGACCTTTTCTTCCCTCTTTGCTTCCTGGTGCGCGAGGAAGGGGTTTAAGCGCGCCGCTTAAAGGAGCTCCAGAAACTGGCGCGGAGCTGCCGAAGAGACAAGAGACTTTTATTGAGACCTTTTCTTCCCTCTTTGCTTCCTGGTGCGCGAGGAAGGGGTTTAAGCGCGCCGCTTAAAGGAGCTCCAGAAACTGGCGCGGAGCTGCCGAAGAGACAAGAGACTTTTATTGAGACCTTTTCTTCCCTCTTTGCTTCCTGGTGCGCGAGGAAGGGGTTTAAGCGCGCCGCTTAAAGGAGCTCCAGAAACTGGCGCGGAGCTGCCGAAGAGACAAGAGACTTTTATTGAGACCTTTTCTTCCCTCTTTGCTTCCTGGTGCGCGAGGAAGGGGTTTAAGCGCGCCGCTTAAAGGAGCTCCAGAAACTGGCGCGGAGCTGCCGAAGAGACAAGAGACTTTTATTGAGACCTTTTCTTCCCTCTTTGCTTCCTGGTGCGCGAGGAAGGGGTTTAAGCGCGCCGCTTAAAGGAGCTCCAGAAACTGGCGCGGAGCTGCCGAAGAGACAAGAGACTTTTATTGAGACCTTTTCTTCCCTCTTTGCTTCCTGGTGCGCGAGGAAGGGGTTTAAGCGCGCCGCTTAAAGGAGCTCCAGAAACTGGCGCGGAGCTGCCGAAGAGACAAGAGACTTTTATTGAGACCTTTTCTTCCCTCTTTGCTTCCTGGTGCGCGAGGAAGGGGTTTAAGCGCGCCGCTTAAAGGAGCTCCAGAAACTGGCGCGGAGCTGCCGAAGAGACAAGAGACTTTTATTGAGACCTTTTCTTCCCTCTTTGCTTCCTGGTGCGCGAGGAAGGGGTTTAAGCGCGCCGCTTAAAGGAGCTCCAGAAACTGGCGCGGAGCTGCCGAAGAGACAAGAGACTTTTATTGAGACCTTTTCTTCCCTCTTTGCTTCCTGGTGCGCGAGGAAGGGGTTTAAGCGCGCCGCTTAAAGGAGCTCCAGAAACTGGCGCGGAGCTGCCGAAGAGACAAGAGACTTTTATTGAGACCTTTTCTTCCCTCTTTGCTTCCTGGTGCGCGAGGAAGGGGTTTAAGCGCGCCGCTTAAAGGAGCTCCAGAAACTGGCGCGGAGCTGCCGAAGAGACAAGAGACTTTTATTGAGACCTTTTCTTCCCTCTTTGCTTCCTGGTGCGCGAGGAAGGGGTTTAAGCGCGCCGCTTAAAGGAGCTCCAGAAACTGGCGCGGAGCTGCCGAAGAGACAAGAGACTTTTATTGAGACCTTTTCTTCCCTCTTTGCTTCCTGGTGCGCGAGGAAGGGGTTTAAGCGCGCCGCTTAAAGGAGCTCCAGAAACTGGCGCGGAGCTGCCGAAGAGACAAGAGACTTTTATTGAGACCTTTTCTTCCCTCTTTGCTTCCTGGTGCGCGAGGAAGGGGTTTAAGCGCGCCGCTTAAAGGAGCTCCAGAAACTGGCGCGGAGCTGCCGAAGAGACAAGAGACTTTTATTGAGACCTTTTCTTCCCTCTTTGCTTCCTGGTGCGCGAGGAAGGGGTTTAAGCGCGCCGCTTAAAGGAGCTCCAGAAACTGGCGCGGAGCTGCCGAAGAGACAAGAGACTTTTATTGAGACCTTTTCTTCCCTCTTTGCTTCCTGGTGCGCGAGGAAGGGGTTTAAGCGCGCCGCTTAAAGGAGCTCCAGAAACTGGCGCGGAGCTGCCGAAGAGACAAGAGACTTTTATTGAGACCTTTTCTTCCCTCTTTGCTTCCTGGTGCGCGAGGAAGGGGTTTAAGCGCGCCGCTTAAAGGAGCTCCAGAAACTGGCGCGGAGCTGCCGAAGAGACAAGAGACTTTTATTGAGACCTTTTCTTCCCTCTTTGCTTCCTGGTGCGCGAGGAAGGGGTTTAAGCGCGCCGCTTAAAGGAGCTCCAGAAACTGGCGCGGAGCTGCCGAAGAGACAAGAGACTTTTATTGAGACCTTTTCTTCCCTCTTTGCTTCCTGGTGCGCGAGGAAGGGGTTTAAGCGCGCCGCTTAAAGGAGCTCCAGAAACTGGCGCGGAGCTGCCGAAGAGACAAGAGACTTTTATTGAGACCTTTTCTTCCCTCTTTGCTTCCTGGTGCGCGAGGAAGGGGTTTAAGCGCGCCGCTTAAAGGAGCTCCAGAAACTGGCGCGGAGCTGCCGAAGAGACAAGAGACTTTTATTGAGACCTTTTCTTCCCTCTTTGCTTCCTGGTGCGCGAGGAAGGGGTTTAAGCGCGCCGCTTAAAGGAGCTCCAGAAACTGGCGCGGAGCTGCCGAAGAGACAAGAGACTTTTATTGAGACCTTTTCTTCCCTCTTTGCTTCCTGGTGCGCGAGGAAGGGGTTTAAGCGCGCCGCTTAAAGGAGCTCCAGAAACTGGCGCGGAGCTGCCGAAGAGACAAGAGACTTTTATTGAGACCTTTTCTTCCCTCTTTGCTTCCTGGTGCGCGAGGAAGGGGTTTAAGCGCGCCGCTTAAAGGAGCTCCAGAAACTGGCGCGGAGCTGCCGAAGAGACAAGAGACTTTTATTGAGACCTTTTCTTCCCTCTTTGCTTCCTGGTGCGCGAGGAAGGGGTTTAAGCGCGCCGCTTAAAGGAGCTCCAGAAACTGGCGCGGAGCTGCCGAAGAGACAAGAGACTTTTATTGAGACCTTTTCTTCCCTCTTTGCTTCCTGGTGCGCGAGGAAGAGAGGGGTGGGATAGGGAGGGTGGAAGGGAGGGAGACGCAAGAGGGAAGAGATATGGGAACATATGTATATGTATAACTGATTCACTTTGTTGTAAAGGAGAAACTAACACACTATTGTAAAACAGTTATACTCCAATAAAGATGTTAAAAAAAAAAAAATAAACTTATGGTTACCAAAGCAGAAAGGTGGGAGGGATGAGGAATAAATTAGGAGGTTGGGATTAACATATACATAATACTATATATAAAATAGATAACAAATATGGACCTACTGTATAGCACAGGGTACTATACTCAATATTTTGTAATAACCTATAAGGGAAAATAATCTGAAAAGATAGATAGATAATATATATAAATGAATCACTGTGCTGTATACCTGAAATTAACCCAATACTGTAAATCAACTACACTTCAATAAAAAAGTTTTAAAAATAAATCAATTTTAAAGCCAAAAAAAAAAAAAAAGAAAGAGGTATTTTAACTTTCTCCTGGTGAGTATGAACAAGGAAGCATATTGTCCCAAAGGCCATTAGTCACCATCTTGCAGCCACATGGGGAACTAGACTTGATGTGAAGGCAGTAGTGAGAATGACAAAGCACACTACCAGGAAAACTATACAACAGCTCTACAAAATAGTTCCAAAGAAGTCAGGGAATTTAATAAAGATAAAAGAAGAAGTTAAAGGCTAGAAAACAAAAGAAAGAATAATCAATAAAGGGACTTCCCTGGTGGTCCAGTGGTTAAAAGTCCGCCTTCCAATGCAGGGGACGCAGGTTTGATCCCTGGTCGGGGAACTAAGATCCCACATGCCGTGGGGCAACTAAGCCTGCGTGCCACAACTACAGAGCCCACGTGCCACAACTACTGGGCCCACGCGCTCTGGAGCTTACACACCACAACTAGAGAGAAGCCCACGCGCCGCAACTAGAGAAGCCCGCGCGCTGCAGCGAAAGATCCCATGTGCTGCAACAAAGATCCCGCGTGCTGCAACTAAGACATGACACAGCCAAGTAAATAAAATAAAAAAATTTTTTTTTAGATCAATGAAAGCATTCTGTGAGTATCAATGGGCTATATGGAATTTACAATAAAGAGTATAATAGTATTCATTACTAAAAAAAAGAATAATCAATAAACCTTAAACTTGTTCTTTGAAAACACCAACAAAAAGATAAATCTCTGGCAAATCTGATCCAGAAAAAAATGAAGATGATACAAATTTGAAATATACAATTTCAAACTTTTTCTTGCCATCTTATTTTAGTTTTATATTTAACGTCTTATGTGTTCTCTCTTCCCCTGATTCTGGTTTTGAGTGGAGTGATTGCATTTTATTTGATCCTTTTCCATCTTAAAGACTTGAGAAATTATATACTATTTCTCGTCTTCTAGTAGTTACCTTTAATTTTTAAATAAAAATATTTAAACGTATTTTTCTATCCATATTTAAAGTTCATAAATGTTTATGTCCTCTCTCCAAATAAGAATATAACTTCGGCATATTTTTATTTCCCTAGTCTCTCTGCCATCTCCCTCCCACCCCACTGCAGTAACCTCCCATGCTGAGATCATTTAGCACTTTAATTTTTATTTTTATTCTTTTTATCAAGTAGTCGATACCTTTTTAGATAGCTGTGAGTTTTGTTCATTTCTTTGTCATCGAACCTCAGCCACCCAACTCACATGGTCATTTTCTAGTCTAGAATTTGTCATCCATAACAAATGAATCATGGCTGAATTCTCCATTTTAAATATCCAACTATCTGATCATCATCACCTTTCTTTCTATCTCATTGTTCTGGTTCTCTCATGGCAGAAAATATCTGACTTTACTGAAACTTCTAAATCGTGGACATTATTTTTTTGTCACCATCCTTCACTGCCTAATTCCCTCCCTACCCACTTTAAGTTACATGGACAGCACAGTATGACCATCCCTTGTAAACTCTCTTTGTCCCTCTCTCCCTTCATAATTACTCCTGGAAAAACAACAACCTGGTTAAACCCAATTTTATGCTTACTCTATGTCTGTGCCCAAGAAGCTTAATATTACTGGAGAAAATTACATTAAATCACTTTAAATTTATGACCTTAGATCTCATACGGGCACGCAATCCTTCCAGACACTCCTACTACTCTTCCCCAATAAATGTACTTTTCCACCCTCAAAAACAGAAGCTTTACTTCTTCTCTTCTTTCCTCAAGCCTCCAAAAGCCCCTCATCTCTGAATCTCAACTAGGACCTCAATTCCAACTTCATAGAGAAAAACTTTAATTAGATGTGAATGACTTTGTCTTCCACCTGTTGGTCTGCCATGTTGTCTGTATTTGTACCTCACTGTTATAATGAAACACTTGGGTCCCTTCCTATCTAAGCCCTGCATTTTACCCTGCATCCCATCCCCTCTAAACTCAAGGATTTGCATACTGCTATTATCCCCTTTCTGTCCTGCATTGACACTTTCTCCCTTTCAATTAGGTCATCTCACATATACATACATACCTCAGTATCTCCCTCCTCAGATAAAACCCTCTTGATCTGGCATGTCCTTTCAGCTTTCCCCTTTCTCTGTTCCCAGTCACAGCTAAACTCACTGAAATATTTGAGTATAAACCAATCTTTCAAATTCCTTCCTTCCCATTTTCACTTCAGTCACTCCAGCCACATTGCAGTCTCATCAATCCACACTGACAGGGCTTGTACTAAGGTTGCCTTTGACCTACATCTTGCCAAAGCTGAAGGCCAATTTTCTGTCCTCACCCAACCTCTCAGTGGTATTTGATCCAACCCACTGCTCCCTTCTTCTTTGACACAGGACTTCTTCTGATTCTGAGATAACACACTCTTCTTATTTTCCTCCTATTCTACTGCCCACGCTTTCTCAGTCTCCTTAGTTGGCTGCTGCTTCTTTCCAGATCTCTAAATGTTGGAATGACCAAGGCTCTTTCTTTGATCCTTCTCTGTCCATAATCTATTGGTGGTCTCCTCCAGTCTTATGTATGTAAATAAAATGTATGTGTTGATGACTCTCAAATTTTAATGAGCAGACCTGATCTTTCCTCTGAATTTTAGACTCATACATTCAACCATCTACTCAACATCTCCACACGCTTGTATATTAGACATCTCAAACCTGACATGTCCAAAGACGACTAGTGGTGACCACACCCTCCCCCATCCTAGCCCCAACTATCCCCTCTACGTCATCCCCATAGTACCACATGTCACTACCCTCCATGCGTTTATGGTGCCAAGAACTTGGTTAATTTCAATTCTTCTTTTATCCTCAAACCCCACATGCAATTCACTGGCAGGTCTTGTTGGCTTTACCTCAAATTCATAGCTCAAATCTGTCCACTTCCTTTATAACAACACTGTCTTTGGTTTAGTCCAATTTTCCGTTAATCTTTTCCCTGGACAACTTTAATACCCTCCTTAGTGATCTTACTATCTCCAGTCTTGCTTCCATAACAGTCAGAATGAAATACACACTGTGGAATATTTCAGACTCATAGGAAAATACAAAGACTAGCATAACAAACATCTATACCCTTAATTCAACATAAGAAGTAAGATATTCTTAACATAGTTGAAGTTTCCACAAGAAAATCCCTGATTGTCACTCTCTCTCCTCTAGAGGTTACTGTCCTCTTTCATTTTGTAGTTATTATTTCCACATATGTATTTATGTCTTTACACTTTAAATAAATAGTATATATTTAAACAACTATGCATATATAAGCAATATGTAGTTTTGTTTTCCATCCCTTGGCTTTTTTTTTTCAGGGATGCCTGTGACATTCCTTACTGGCTATGATTCCCTTTCCTCTGACCTCAAGACTAGATCCAAATTTGTGCAATTTGCATAGGGCCTATCAACTGCACAAGACCTTTGGGTTCTCAAAGGTCTCACTGACCTTTGGGTTAGTCTAATTGTGCTGACCCACCCACTGGTACTTCTGATTTTTCCCTTTGTCCACACTTCTCACTGACATTATTTGAAATCATGTATATATTTATGTAAGTTGCTGCAAAATGTTTTCTTATAACTGGGCAAGGCTCAGGTCAATACATAAATAAGTAAATTTGACACCTCCTAAAAGAAAGAGGAGAGTTTGATATAGAGCCCTTGCATGGTGGCAGCAGTAAGCCCTCTTTTTTTGCATTCAGGATTCTGTGCTACAACAACTGACCAGGTCACCTTGTACTGTCCCAGAAGCTAATCTGATGTTTTAATAACATTTTAGGATTAACTGCGTTATTCAAAACTGTACTATAAAGGATCATGAACCATAAACCAGCTGCTCCAATACCTAACCACACATGTCATCATAATGACACCCCAAGTCTCCATTTTCATTGGAGTGGGGAGGTGGAATAAGGATGTAGGAAGTCCTCTCAGACCTCATATTTATGATATAATATATTTAAGATCACCCCCATTAAACCTCCTATTTCAGACTTCCCTGGTGGTGCAGTGGTTAAGAATCCGGCTGCCAATGCAGGGGACACGGGTTCGAGCCCTGGTCTGGGAAGATCCCACATGCCGCGGAGCAACAAAGCCCGTGTGCCACAACTACTGAGCCTGTGCTCTAGAGCCCGCGAGCCACGACTACTCAAGTCCACGTGCCTAGAGCCCGTGCTCCGCAACAAGAGAAGCCACTGCAGTGAGAAGCCCGCACACCTCAATGAAGAGTTGCCCCCACTCGCTGCAACTAGAGGAAGCCCGCATGCAGCAACTTAGAGCCAATGCAACCAAAAATAAATATGTAAGTTTATTTAAAAGAAAATCAAAAGGCTTTTATTTCTTCGAAACAATTGTAGCATTGATTTTCAAGGATAGGCTGGTACCCTGGTAGGTTGTTGTGTCAGAAGAAGGTAAGTCTAGGATAACAGAGAATATGGCAATTGCCTTCAGACATGAAAATGGCTACCAATGCGGGA
Organism: Physeter macrocephalus; assembly: GCF_002837175.3. NCBI lineage: Eukaryota > Metazoa > Chordata > Mammalia > Artiodactyla > Physeteridae > Physeter > Physeter macrocephalus. Next base: position 48,077,525 of record NC_041231.1, on the reverse strand, counting down.
AGAGCACTGGAGTTTTTCTGTGTAGCCCCAAGAGGTACAACCAGGTCAAGGTGTTTAGTTCAGTAACAGAAAGAACTTTCTCATGGTCAAAACTGGCAAAAGATGGAATGGCTTAAGCTATTTGTTGTTATTTTTAGGTCTTGAGACAAGTGAAAAATGAGAATAGTGGATGAGGTCAGCTGTGTCCCCTGGTTGGCAAAAATGAAGTCTCCATTAGCTGTGAAATAAAAAGACACTACCCATTCCTAAAAAGTTTACAGATATTCCTATCACACATCCATTAATTGAAGATGATGAATTCTGAGTGCTTAAGAACTTCACGAAATCATTATAACGATGTAGATGTTTGAGGAAAGGGCTTGTCAGTTCTCAAAGGAAGTTTCATCCTCATTTATTCTGTTTGGATCTTCTGAGGTGACAGGTGAGAGGGCATCCTTCGTGCCAATGAAGAGGGCTATGAGCTGAGAAAAGTTGGAGGACTGTTGGACTCCGCTGTAGCTTACTTGGGCTATCAGCCCCCTACTCTGAGTGATCAATGCAAAGAATGAGAAAGGATTGCTCTGTCCTGGTATCTGAAGTGTTAACCTTGGGAAGTGTGCCCAAACAAGTGAACAGCAGTGAGTAGACAGACATCTGAGATACTGAGTGAGTCATGGCTGAAATCGTCCATTTTGATGTTCCTGTATATTGCTGAATATGTACTTTATCTTTCCATAGTCTGGAATTCTGGCAGTCCTATTTGAAAGGCAATTTCACAACAAGCATTTGAATTCCATATTCTAAGCTGCCTTTCACCCTGTGCACATGGCCAGTGGCCACAGCTTCCCCATTGGTCAGTGATGGTCAGGGGCTGTAGAGAAACACTGGAGCACCTCACCACCTCCTCAACAGCGCTCCTGCCTGCTCTGGATCAGCTGGGATATCCGCTCAGCCACTCTGACGCCCACAGCCAGGAGTACAGGGAGTGAGCATCCCACAGGGAAACCCTTGACCAGCAGGGACAGAAGCCGGTGTTCTCTCCTTCCCTTTCCCCAGCACCCCACTCCTATTCCTTAGGATAATTTCCCAAACTGTGCAGCTGGCATGCAAGCCCAGGTCCCAGGTTCTGCGCTGGGGAGTAAACTTGGCTACGACAGACACCAGTTTGTCTTACTCTGCACCAAGTTCCTTTCTCTCCTTGGGCTTCTCTTTCCTCTTCCTTGAAATGAGAGAACCAGGCTTGTTCATTCCTTCCAAAACTAAGAGTCTATAAAAAAGAGGAAAATTGTCAAGAGTTCCAGGAAATCCCATCTTCCTCATTAATTCCTTTATCAACATTCAAGTGATTTAACTCCAGTTCAGATAAGGCTTCCACAGCTTTATTTTGTTTTGTTTTTGTTTTTTGTGGTAGGCGGGCCTCTCACTGTTGTGGCCTCTCCCGTTGCAGAGCACAGGCTCCGGACGTGCAGGCTCAGCGGCCATGGCTCATGGGCCCAGCCGCTCCGTGGCACGTGGGATCTTCCCGGACCAGGGCACGAACCCGTGTCCCCGGCATCGGCAGGCGGACTCTCAACCACTGCACCACCAGGGAAGCCCCCTTCCACAGTTTTAAACACTTCCATTCCCCGTTGTGAGGGTGTGGCAATTCTGCTTTAGAGTTTCTGTTATCCCCCTGGCCCTTCAGACCTTATCCTGAAGTCTCGAGAAAAAAAGCTATCAGGGAACGTAGTAATACAAATGGTCACAGGTCCACCCCCCTTACTATTTTCCTACCATTCACAATGACTGCCTCACCAGGGAAACGTGGAATGGGGTTTGGTCTCTGTAAATAACAGTGGCATTGCTGAGCCCAGTGGTCATGAAGGGCAGGGACAGAAATGACATGCTGTCAGCAAACACTGGTTTCAGTCACATGACGCAATAAAGGAATAGAGAAAGTCAAGCAGCTCTCCACTCGGAAACTTCACCTTGAGGGTCCAGACCTGGAAAAACTGGACTGAATACATTTTAGGAAATAGCAGATTCCCATTCAGCTACAAACTTTAAGGCAGTTTAAGACTGAGACAAAATATTTAGTGCTAATAAAGCATGTTGATGCTTATTTATTGGTTGTTCCTGGTTTGAATAGCAGAAGCCAGGAGAAAGGTGGATTGTGGCCGGAGGTTGGATTTTTTGCACTCAGATGGTGGGGGACAGTCTCATAGTGTCAAGATGCTGGGAAAAGCTACCAGCTTCTAGGGAGTGAGGGTCTAGGGCTGGTAACTTCCTGCACTAAGGCATCTTTGCAGGAGTTTGTAGCGGGTAGGGTAATAAAGCTGCCACCAAGTGGAGGTTTCGGTGAGGTTCTTCGTCCAGATTTCTAAATCCAGCCACTTCCCTCAGTCCAGGCCACCATCAGCTCTCTGGTGAGTGACCTTCCCATTGTCTTTGTGCCCCTCCCCCTCTATTCTTTCTGCATGTAACAGCCAGTGTGCTCTTTAAAACATAAGTCACATCATGTCTCGCCCCAACTTAAATATCTTATTTATTTATTGACTTGTTTTCTCTCCTTGCCCAGTAGAATGTGTGCTCTAGGAGAGCAGGGGCGTCTGTGTTTTTTTGACCACTGTATCCTCAGCACTATGGCTGTCCTTGGGACTTATTAGGTGCTCAATAAATATGGGTTGAATTGTTGACTTCCAAATGTCCTCAAGAATCATCAGCTGTGTTCAGAGGGAACCAAAGTCCTCCAGAAAGAGAGCACTCCCCATATGTCCAGAGGGATCCAGCAGAAGGAACTCAAAAGATGAAACTCTGGCTGATGTTGGACATGAGGAGGTGTTCTTGGCCTCAGCAATTCCTTCTGAAGAAGGCTCTTGTGCAGTGAGAAGCTTCGAAAACAAGAGTCTAAGCCTTTAAGTTCATGCCTGATACTACTCAACACGTAATGTATCCTATCACCAGGGATTGGGAACAGAACATGTACCAGCAGGCTGCTCTGAGGCTGACCACCTGGCAGGCAGTGTGCTGCAAAGCACACCCTGAAGATGCACAGGGTCCTCCCCCTCCCATTCCCAGACACTCCCCATGCAGCACCAGGGGTCTTAGGAAGAAAATGACAGTCAGCTGGACATTGAGTTGGTCCCCAGAGGGAAGGGACCACTTGACCGGCCCCACCACCTTTTCTTGGGGCAGCAGAGCTGGCCTTGGGGTCAGCTGTGAACCAGAATTTGTTGCAGTGAGAGCTGGGTAGCCCAGCTTTTAATTTGGATCAATGAGAAGGCTGGAGTGATTGATGTTGAGGAAGTGGAGCTGGAAGAGTGGGGCAGACACCCAGGTGTGCTGGTCCTTTCATCTTCACATCAAATGCTACCTGGTGAGTTACAGGGCACAGGCTGGGGGTGGAAAAAGTGAGGGGTAGGCAGCTGCTGCTCAAAAGCAGAGACGGGACCATGTGGCTGAAGACGGATCCTGGCTTCCGGTCAGACAGCTGGCTCTAAGTAACAGGCTGCAATTTCCTGGGAGGGGTAGACAGGTAAGTATCTCCTAGTAGATGAAAGAGCTGGGGGCTGATGATGTACACAATGGAAATATGATAAATTATTATTCATTCACGTATTCATCTGTTAATTTAACAAGGATCTATAGCCTTGATAAGCAAAGTAGGGGCCATGGCCCAGCAGTGTCAGCATTATCTGGGGAGCTTGTCAGAAATGCTGAGTCCCAGGCCCCACCACAACCCTCTGAACCAGAATCTGCCTTTTGATAAAACTGTCAGGGAATTCTTAGCCATTGCCAAGCCAGAAGGCCTGATCTACAGGATAACTGTAATGGCCCACTCCTGGGTAGGGCCCTGCAGGGATGCTGAGGGGGTACATCTGGCAAACATCATGTCCCCCACCCCCTGCACTGTGCAGGGCTTGGAGGAGGGGGTCCAGGTGCTCCTCCTGCAGGCGTTACTTCTGAGAAGACACACCTGGCTTATTCCTTTCCGAAGTTCATGTAACATCTGCCCACTTCAACAAAATAGGAACACAAATGACAATAGCTCGCAGCAGTGACAACGAACAAAGGAGGCGTGAGTTCCCTTTCTTGATGGGTTTGAAATAAAGCCCTTCTCTTGCATCCTCTCCCCACCTCCAATGAAATTCCCAGTGTCCTCCCACCAAAGAAAAGTTGCTCTTTCTGAATGAATGAATCTGTCCCAAATCACACCCCTGTGTGAATTTAAATCAGTGACCGTTTGCATTTCGACACTCTTGATGATGCCAGAGCCAACAAACAGGTGGGAGAGGCATCTGGGGACAGAGAATTTACACCATTCAGGTGAGTTATGTCATCTTAGAATGAAGGTCCTGAAAACGACCCTCCCAACATAGAAATCTGAAAAAAGCACTTTCCAATTTATAAAAGTACTTCTTTCCTCAGGCACCTATTTTGTAGGTGGAGAAACTAAAGTTCAGAGAGGTTGTGACTTGTCCAAAGTTGCATAACTAGCGGTAAGTGTTAAAACTGAGATTTTAACCTAGCTCTTCAACTAGAAAATGTGTGTTCTTTATATACTGTTAGGCTGTTTCTACAATAGGAGAACTCTGGGTTATCCAAGAAATCCCAAGTCCCTCATCTTTTTCAATTTTCCATTAATTCATGCAAAAAGAAATTTATTGAGTACCTTCTTCATGCTTAGAGCTGAGGAAAGAGGGCAGCTACAAAGATAACACCTCTATCTGTCCATCTATCCATCCATCCATCCATCCACTGATCTATACATCCAATTGCTGCCTTCAACCTCAAGAAATGGACAGAACACTAAAGGAGAAAAGCCACACTGAGATAACTATATTATGCCCATGCCCCCTGTGATAGGAACTGAACTTGCTTCACCACCAATTTCTTGGCCCCGTATAACCGATGTCCTCCCAGTGACAAATGCTAAATCTAGAGTGCACTCTCTCTCCGGGCTCTCTACTGCCAGCTACTGAACCAAGGGTGCTAACCACATTTCACCGTGTCAGTAGACACCTGGAACTAAGCCACTTTACCACAGTCCAGAAAAATATCCACTCCTGCATTTTTCGAGCTTAGATATGCATTGACAGCTGAGATCTGCTGAGTAGCAGTGTGGTACTATGGGAGTAAGGCTGTCCCCCTCCCACTCTGTCCCTTCTCACCACCCCTTCTCCATTCAGGGAAGCTCCAATGCTTTTTTTCCTCTTCTAGGGTGAGTCATTCACCCATCTCCTAACCCCAAAGTTGTACAACGAAATGTATCATAGTCCTCAGGAGAAAAAGGACTTTCTCTTTGCCAGGAGGACTTTAGACTTGTGATACTTTACCTTTAAATAAATTATTTTGTTGACATACAGCATACAGGCAGAGAGTGTACACATTAGAAGCCTACTGTTTGACAAGTTTTCACAAAGCGAACACAGGTGAATAACCAGCATCCAGACCAAGAAACAGAAGAAAAGCAGCATCCCAGAACCCCCATCCAAGACAGCTGGTAATTGAATGAGCAGATTTTTTCTTCCTATTACAGACATGAGAGGAACATGGAAAGGGCCATGAAGGAGGAATAATATCCTACCAGAAACTAGAGGAGGCTTTAGTCTGGCAGGAGCGAGCAAAGGAGGCTTCAGAACAGAGCCCTGCAAGATGAGTGGTGTTTGGTCCAACAGGGAAGGGGATCATGCACCGGGGTGGCTGGGATGGCTTTAGCTTCCAAAAGGATGCGAAAGGGTTTCAGCAACAGGCAAGGAGCCCAGTCTGGTCTGTGACTGGAGATGGGGGAGGGTGAGAAGAGAACACTGGAGAACCTAAGGCTGGGACCGCCTTGTGAAGGATCTGGAATATTCAGTGGCATTTGCAGGACTTTAGATTTATCTATTAGACTCAGTGTTCCAAGTGACACACACACAAAATCAGATTTGTTTAGGCAAAAAAAAATAAAAAGCAACATATTGCCTCAGGCTCTGCTTGATCTAGAGTTCAAAGGATGACAAAGAATAGGTTTCCCCCCCTTCTGTTATTTTATCTCTGTCCTCGGAGTTGTCACCTTTTAATTTGGGTTCTGCCAAAGCAGACCCCAAGGCAGGGATTTGAATGTCATTTGGGAAATGCAGGAAGTACAAGTGGGGATGTGGGGAAGTGACACAGAGAAGGGAAGACAGCCAGAAAAAGGGGCGGCATCAAGCCAGCTCTCACTGTGGGTACCTGAAGCTGGATCCCACTGAGAAGCTCTGGAAACCATGTGGAACACACACCTCAGTGCTACCCTGCTCGAGGGGCAAGGTAACAACTCCACCAGCCTTCGGTGGAGGGCTGCTCATAGGGAGTGTTAATTCCCTGGCACTCAGGGAATGCAGCCTTCTGAGATTTTTGAGAAAGTCCATAGGCAGAGATGCAGTGTCGAGTGGCTGGTGCCCATGAAGGGGTAAAGGGGCCCCAACAGCATCAGCCATTCTTAGTGGGACCTGTCTTCACCCTCACAAATGGCAACCAGCATTTCTTGGGGCTGGGAGAGATTTTTCTCCCCCAGTACACGAGCAAAAGACCCGATTCTAGCTTTCACTTTGTCCAAATTGGGTCACTGGAATTAATCTAAGGTCAGGGGGAGGTGATATCATAGAAGAGGACTTCCATGCCATTAGTTGACTCAGCAGAGGAAGGAGGAGAAGTTAGTTCCTTCTGCAAGATGAGGCGTCTGGTGGGATGTGATGGGGTGTCCTGGAGGCACCTGGTATGTGGAATGGAAGCCAGAGAAAGGGCTTGGGCTGAAAGTGTTGACACAGGTGCCTGTCTTCATTTGGGTCTCCCCAGAACAGACTCCAAGACAAAAACCTGGGTGCAGGTGGCTTATGTGGGAGGGGGAAGTGATACAGGGAAGGAAAAGAGGACAATTCAGGGGATGTTAATGGCATGTCACCTCTGTGGGCGAGTGAGACTCAATCCTGCTGGGACCTCTGGGAACCAGTGTAGAACATACCCCCGAATTTCTCACCAAGGCGGAGGAAACTGAAGTTTCTGTTCACTAGCTCCCATCCCTCCTCGGCTGAGAGATTTTCTGAGGTGTTTTTTACTCCCCAGTCCTTCCTGCCTGATCTGAATGTGGACTCAGCCCGTGCCTATGGGCAGAGGATGCCCTCAGGCCGAGAGGCACAGGAAGCCATCAGCAAGTGGCCATAAGCTGGCTGCAGGAATTCTCCAGAGTGAACGGAGGGGATGAGGCTGGGACACCATCATCATCTACTGCGGGGCCCTCCTGTTCTCTTGTCACTGTGGCAGAGCCTGCCCCCAACCCAACTCACACCTTTTTCAGTCTTTAAATTCTTTACTCTCTGTTCCCAGGTAGCCCCAGAGTCCCTGTCTCCTCTCACCCCACTATCTGTACCTCCATTGGCCCTGGATGTCAATGTTCTAGATGGAAAAGGTAGTCCTTTGATAAATTCCCACATTAAAAGGAAACAAGGAATAAAAGCTTGCAGAGGGGAGTGTCAAGTGTTAATCCAAAATTGTCCCTGGGAATGGAAATGGCCCTTATGTGGGCAGAAATTAAGTCCCCTGCCCTGTATCTATTAGCTTAATTGAATCAGTGCTTCTCAAGTGGCTTGGAGGGTAGTTTAGAATTTCTGGGGAGTGTGAACCAGGCACACGGCCCCCTCTGAATCTGATGGGCCTCCCTGCAGAGGGGTGGAGGTGGGGACATGGCCTCCTCTCTGCCTTTCTGGTGAGGAATCCCTGCGTGAAATCTGGGAAGTTACTGATGTGCGAGCCTTGGAATGCAGACGATGTGGCGGCACAGGGAAGGCTGTGAACCGCTGGTTTGAAATATAATCCTGTATCCCCACGTGCAGTAGAGTGGGAGGAACTTGTGGGGAGAAGACATGGCTTTGAATTCAAAACTGACCAGCCCCTGCGCTTCTCTGCTTCCCAGTTTCGTCATCTGTAAAATGGGAATGATAATGCATGGGGGAACTGAGGGAATTTATAGAGTTTCTGGCACAGCATTTGTACTGCACACTTATTTATCATTGTTCATTTTGCAATCAACCCTCTGAGTGATCTTTAAGGCAGAGCCCCTACCCAGTGTGGTTATGGAATAGCAGTCTCCTAGGCCCCTCCCTTCCAACCGTTATTACCGACCGTCCTGCTGAGCTCCTGGTTGGTGTCTGCCTCAGAGTTCAAGCTCCCTCCACTGTTGCCAAAGGGGTCCTCGAAGCGAGGGGTCAGGGATGTTCCCCTTCATCTCATGATCACAGCTGTTATAGAGCACCTCTCTCTGTCTTGCAGGCTTGGAAAGCAGGGGCACTCTGGAGGCGGGCTCAGATGTCCCAAGGGCTACCGCAGAGTGCAGATAAGGTCTGCTTGCAAGTCTTGCAACAAAGGGTGGTATTAACAGGAAAGGCTTTGCTAGGGCAGGAAATAGAGGGTGAGCATCCTCCCTGACAGGGACAACGGAAGTGAGAACCATGACCAGACCACCTCCTCAGAGCCCCCTTCCTGACCTACCCCCTACTCCTCCTCCCAATGTGAATTTGAAGATGTTCCCTCCCTCCCCCTTTGAGCCCCACAGGGCACACTCTCACCAAACAGCTGTCCATCTCATCTATTAGGTGCATTTGTCTGCATGACTATTTCTCCTTTTCTTATAGGCCTGCAATTAGTACCGAAGTCATTGCCCTCAAACATTCAACATGGTATTTTTTTTAAAACGACAGTAAACAAAAAATAGCGCGCAGCACACACACACACACACAAAATAGAACATTCAAGGAAATTTCACTTGCATTCCTAAAAAGTCGCTGACGGCTGTGGCTGTGGATTCTCTGAGAAGCCTGGGTAAGTTAACAATGTATCCTAAACACAAATGCAAACACAAATGCCCTTAGGGTGAAAAGCCACTTGCTGCCATTTGGAGGAGAGGAAGTGGGTGGAAATTCCCAGGAATTCCCTGGGTGAATCCTGCAGAGGCATTGCCTCCAGAAGACTGACCCCAAATATAGCAGGTGCAGCTGCCCCAGGGCAGGAAAAGCATTCCTGGGCTGTTCTTTACCCTCAGCCAGCAGGGGCTCTGCCTCATAGTGTGCTCTCTTTTCTGCCTCCTGGATCAGTGTGACATGCTCCAAGCCTTTTTCTTACCCTTAAAGCCCCATGGGGCAAAATGAAAAGGAAATTGCTGCCCCCCCCTTCCCCTACTTGCTTCACCCAATGACAGCCAAGGACACATTTTTGGCTCTTTTTCTGTGACTGCTCCATGCACTTACTGAATACTCTAGGAAGCCAAGCAGAAAGCTCCTGCAATGAGAGCCTGCCCAGTTCAAGTCCCCCCAGGGCAGGACCTCCGAGAATGCCTCACACACAAGAGCTCAGTGGAGGAGTTGGAGATGACGCAAACTAAGCCCAGCTAGTATATTCCACTGGCCACTTCTAATGCACAACCCTATGCACAATTCTTTCTGGAATAAGGTGGGAAATAGATGAAGAAATAATTACACATGTTCCATATTCATATATTTAGCCTTTACATATGGACTGTATTTTCAGAATAGTTTGCAAGTATTCTACATTCAGGGACTCACTGTGTGTGGTGTATACTCATATTTGAACCTTACTCATATTGGAAACTTTCTGTAATAGGATTTGCTGAAAAGTGGCAAAAAGATTGGACCATTCAATAAAGGTGTTGGAAAGAAACAATATTATACTCCTACATCACACCATGCACAGAAATATAATTGAAGAGGATTAAGAATTTAAACTTAACAAAATGTAATGGTATTAGAATAAGGCACAGGACAGTTCATTAAAAAAAAAAACCAACAGTGTTTGGGTGAAGGCCTTCATAAGCAAGAAACAGATTCCAAAAAGCCATAGCAGTGAGAAATTAAGAAATTTCACCTTATAAAAAATTTCTGAACAACAATAAAAATAATACCATAAACAAAGTTAGATGGCAAAAATTACAGGCAGAAGAAATATTTGCAATGTATTTGATACAAAAGGGATTATTAGGGCTACCCTGGTGGCGCAGTGGTTGAGAGTCCGCCTGCCGATGCAGGGGACATGGGTTCGTGCCCCGGTCCGGGAAGATCCCACATGCCGCGGAGCGGCTGGGCCCGTGAGCCATGGCCGCTGAGCCTGTGCGTCCGGAGCCTGGGCTCCGCAACGGGAGAGGCCACAACACTGAGAGGCCCGCGTAGAGCCAAAAAAAAAAAAAAAAAAAGGGATTATTAGCCAGAGTTGGTATGTGTGTGTATATGTGTCTGTGTCTGTGTTTTTCAGATCAATAAGAAATAGTTGTTGTTACAGAAAAGTGGACAAGAGATATGAATGGGCACTTCGGATTTTGCTTGAATCCTTGTCTGGGGGAAACCAAACGAAGACAACGGGGTCCTCCTGGAAGGAAGGCAGTGGTGGCACCACCTTTAAGTGGCTTCCTGATCGGTGAGCATCAATGAAGGGACCAGAGAGGAGGAAGGGACAACTATTCAAGAGCATATGTGTGACCTCTGCAGTTTGGAGGAGCAGGGTGTGGACAGATTTTTTGCATGAGGTGCAGGCTTGGGCCACTGAAATGTAAATTATTGCTGTTGTTGGGATCTCCACTTTGCTTACATTGCCATCATTGGGACAAAAACACATGCTATGTTAGGGTTTCTCACGGTCCCTGCTTTAAATAAGACTAGGACAGCTGGAGTTGTGGGATTACTGAAGGTGCACTTTTCCCAGCACCATCAACCACTGCTCAGAGATTTAAATTTCACACATGGAATCTGTAGCCTGTGAACTACTGCTGTTTAAGTTGGATATTAATAATTTGTGACCCTTCTACTACCAAGAAAAAGTTTTGAGAAATTACTGCTTATGTTGTGAATTTTAGAACATCCTGGGTCAATTCATCTTCTAAAGTTAACTGGTCAAAGCAGCTGCTGTTTGTAACACCAAAGATTAAGTTTTCATAATCCACGGTGGGCCGGCTCCAAACACAAGACACAAGTTTCCAGCCCACCTGGGGATCCTTTGATTCAGATCTTTTTCTTCCATACACAGCAATCGTTGAATCAGTTCAAGCCAAATGGACTTATTATGAAGACCATCCTTTCTGGAAGGTGAGACAAAGTCAAGACAGACCTTGAAGGCACTTCTGAGTCTCTGCAAGCGCGTTATGTTGTTACTACTGGCAATATCAGATTGTAAGGCATAGGAGAGGTCAACTAGTTCATGCCGGATGAGATGTGCCTGAGTCACCTGCCACGCTGGTTTCACATTACATTGGACTTAGCTTCTCTGAGACGCAGCCGACAGGATGATCAATTAATACTATTAACTGTGTGGCTTTACAGTGTAGATTGTGCTGATTGACAGGTGCCTATATAGGTGCAGGTGGGTGGCAAGTAATGAAACTTGTCTCAGCAAATCAGTTTATTTGTAAGCTGCAGAAATACCTTGTCTTCTCCTTAAAAATGACTCAGAAGAGAAAACTCTGTATTACTATAGACGACAAGTTTTGTGCTATGTTGACCCTAAAACTCATCTAGGTGTTGCTCATCTGATAATAGGCCAGGTGGTTTGGAAACGATTCGAACGTTTAGCATGACTGGTCAAAAGATTTTGAGGAGAAATCCACAGAGATTTCTGCAAAATGAGTGCAAAGGCAGAATTTATTGACATAAATCTATCTTGATATAAATCAATAGATATTTATCCATCTATTTAGTTTGAGAAAGGATGCTAAGTTCTTGTCAACAGTAGTCTCAAGCAAATATTGGAGTTATAAAATTTCAAGGTGTGTATGACCTCTGTATGACATAAACCAAAACTTTCAGAAAGGCCCAGACCTTTAAGAAAGGTCATTCAGCAGCTGGTCTGCTGGGACAGAGGGAGGCACATGATCGCTCAATCCTGGTAACTCTCCTTTGAAAAAATTACCTTGTGTTTCCCCTTAATTACAAGTTTCTTTGCTTGTGAAAGATCTGGATGTGGCTTCATCCCCTTGTATCACCCAGCCTGAATGCAGAGCAGGGTGAGGGTGGTAGGTGCCCAGTTGTAAAAATTCAGGCTGGCTTGGCGTGGGACACACAGGCCTGTAGGAGGCAGAGAAGGCTAGGAAAGAATGGCAAAATGAGGGCTGGGGCGAAGGACAGGACTCTAGGGCAAGAGGCTTGCCAGGGTGACCTAGACTTTGGTAGACCTTAGGAGAGTCCAAAATAGCAGAGGCAGTAGGTGGTGCTCTAAGCTGGAGAGGGCTGAGCCCATGGGGAGATGAGTCCACTAACCAAGCTAACTACCCCCTGCTGAAGCGGGTAGTGCACAGCACCATGTGGTTCCTCTCCAGAGCAAGGGTGTAGTGGATCCTCAGCAGTTTCAGGGCTCAGGCCAAGAAGGCTGAAGCTTAACACCAGGCGTGTGGACAACAGAGGGTGGGTGGCTGGCCCAACACGATGCTATGAGAGAAAGGCTGACACGGGGGTGGGGGGGGCAGGGCCCTTTGGTGGCCAGAGGATTCATCACAGCAGATACCACGCTTGTGGCTCAGCAGGAGTAATTCCAACCCCACATGCTGGGGCTGAGCTGCTGAGACGCTATTTGCTATAAGGCATGTCCCTGATTGGCCAAGGGATATGCCTTGCATCTTGAAGGATGTAGCCTTCTCATAAGAAGCCCAAGAATGGCCCAGATGCACGTGGGACTAATAACGCAAGTACCGTGTAGCATGCTGCCCTTCACAACTTGTCCCTGTGTTCCCTTGTGCAGTCTCAGCCAAACTGGTCTCTTCGCTTTCCCTTAGGGAGACCCACTGCTCTCCCACCTCAGGGCCTTTACACTTGCTCTCCCCTCCTCCTGGACTGCTCCTCCCCCGGACATCCTCCCGGCTCACTTCCTCACTTTATTCCAGTTGCTGCTCAAATAAACGTAAGAAAGGTCTTTCCAGACCATCCTTACTAAAAGAGCACTTTTTCTTTCTCTAGGCTTTTACCCTGGATTTATTTTTCATAGCACTTATAATTCCTTGATACTATATCATCTATTTATTGTACACTGTCTATCTCCCCACTCTAATAAAAGCACTATGGGGCGGGGGGAGTAGAACCAACTTTGCCATCATATTTTCAATGTGTAGAACCAGACTTGGTACAAAGAGGTGCTCAATAAATACTGAATGAATGAATGGATGATTGAGCAGACTACCAGTGCCCGTCACATGGAGCGAGTGGCTGTGGTGTGCACCAGCCGCCCTCGTGTGTGTGATCAGTACGGTTAATTAAATGAGGTTGCCTCAGGTTGCCAGTGGCCCTAAGAGAAGCCTAGAGGACTCCAGAAAACTTGGGGCTGCTGGGTGTTGTGAAAAGAAGCTTTCAGTTCGCAGTGAACCTTCCCACTGCATGGGTCTCTCTCCAGCTGGTTGTCCCCATCTCCTGGGCACAGTGGCAGCCATGTTTGACACAGCACCCCCAGACCTCCCGCAGGGGCTGAAGATGGGCGGGCTTCCGGCAAGTTGCAACCTTGAAAACAACCTGGGAACCACATCCCCAGGACACAAAACCCTCTAATTTGTATTCTCAGTGAGAGTCAAGAGGACACTGCACTGTGGAAAAGGGGGAAATCTGAAATCAGGGTAGATTGCTTTCTGATGAAAAACGTGAGTTCTTTAATTTAGAAAACCATTCCGGACAGCATGAATAGCATAGAGGATAAGGCAGAAAAGAGACTCATTGATTCTGAAAGATGGTTTGATAAATTATCTGATTACTCAGAAAGGTAAAAAGATGTCCTGTAAGTGTAAAAAGATTGAGATCGTGAGCAAAAAGAGTCAAGAAAAATGGATTCAGGAGGTGTAATAAAAGCTATTTTCCTGAGCTGGAAAGACTAGACTCTTTAGATTAAAAGGGCTTACCAAGTATCAGAGAAATCAATATAAAGAAAGAACACACACTTAGAAATATCCTGGAACATTTTTTAAAAATTTAAGGATAAAGAAAAAAATCTTACAAGTAACCATGTAGATAAAACAAAATGATCACGCTGACAACTCACTTCTTTTCATTTGTTTGATCAGAAGCAAATGAAGCAACGTTACAGATAGCAACTGAACGATTCTGGGGCCAGACAAATGGGGGAGGAATTCCCAGACAGACAAGGTCTCCGGAAGGATGTAACTCACTTCTTTTCCTTCATCCTGTTTCCTCAAAAAGTAGTCCAGGCTTCCCTGGTGGCGCAGTGGTTGCGCGTCCGCCTGCCGATGCAGGGGAACCGGGTTCGTGCCCCGGTCCGGGAGGATCCCGCGTGCCGCGGAGCGGCTGGGCCCGTGAGCCGTGGCCGC
>NC_041231.1:48048368-48063223 GCF_002837175.3 Physeter macrocephalus | reverse complement strand
GAGGCCCGCGTACAAAAAAAAAAAAAAAAAAAAAAAAAAAGAAAAAGTAGTCCAGTGATCTTGGAAACAAATCACAATACAGAACTCAAGCATGAGGAAAATAAAATATGAAAGAAATGGGGTGAGCAATGATAGAGTTAAAACATGTGCCATATATATATATATATATATATATATATATATATACAATGCAATATTACTCAGCCATAAAAAAGAATCAAATAATGCCATTTGCAGCAACATGGATGGACCTAGAGATTATCTTACTAAGTGAAGTAAGTCAGACAAAGACAAATGTGATATGACATCACTTACATGTGGAATCTAAAAAAATTATACAAATGAATTTATTTACAAAACAAAAATAGACTCACAGACATAGAAAAGAAACTTACGGTTACCACAGGGGGAGAGAGATAAAATTAGGAGTTTGGGATTAGCAGATACACACTAGTATATATAAAATAGATAAATAACAAGGTCCTACAGTAGAGCACAGGGAACTATATTCAATATCTTGTAATAAACTTTTTTTTAACCATTCAGTGGGATTCTCCACTTTATTTCTTTTTCCTGTGGTTTTTAAAAAAAAATTATTTATTTTATTTGTTTATTTTTGGCTGCGTTGGGTCTTTGTTGCTGCCTGTGGGCTTTTCTCTAGTTGCAGCGAGTAGGGGCCACCCCTTGTTGCAGTGTGCGGGCTTCTCACTGTGGTGGCTTCTCTTGTTGCGGAGCATGGGCTCTAGGTGCATGGGCTTCAGTAGTTGTGGCTTACAGGCCTAGCTGCTCCGCGGCATGTGGGATCTTCCCGGACCAGGGCTCGAACCTTGTGTCCCCTGCATTCGCAGGCGGATTCTTAACCCCTGAGCCACCAGGGAAGCCCCGTAATAAACTATTGATATAATGGCAAAGAAAAAAAGAAGCTTGCTTAATAGAAAAAAAGTTGAATTATTGTCTGAATAATTAATAAAATATTTAAATACAATATTAAATATAATTAATTCAGTATTTAATTTTGTAAGGAAACAAGGCAAATATAAAAATAACTGTGAAAAGAAAAAGATTGATAATTAAACAATATCATTAGCTTCGATTTGAAAGCCTAGGTTATACCAAAAATATCTTGGGAAGTTGGAGGTGGACATAGGTGGGAAAGATAGGCAAGTGTACTAGGTCTCTCACTTTCCATGGAGAGGGTCAGCAGGGCCTGTAGCATTCTTGACACTGATAAAAGGACATAGGAGTGACTATTTTTTGAAATATAAGGGTAACCATCAACCCATTAAAAACAGAATTAACAACTTTCAAATCGTCTGGGTAAAAAGAACAAGTACACAAAACATTTGGCCAAAGATAGGAAAAAAAAAAAAAGCAAGGAGGCATAAAAATCCCAAACAGATTGCATAAACTAAGATGAAAGAAATAAGACCAACTATGTCCATCTTCATATCAAATACGATAATAAATAAAGGCAAAGAGTCCCAGGTTGATCCAAACTAAGTGATTTATAAGAGACATGTCTAGAACAAGGACAGAGAAATTAAAATAAATTAGTAAGGAAATAAATACATTCATACATAATGATGACGGGGCAAGAATCTACCAAGGTAAGACACACAAATAAGAAAAAGGAATCCATTTAAGAAGCAGGCTTGTGGAAGGAAGCTTGTTAAACCCCATAACTACTCCTAGCGCGAGCATTATATTTATGTGGAAGAAATATATTGATGGGCCGCTGGGGTGGCATGGGGAGCCCAGGGACAAGCTTAAGCCTCAGAATATGCCATGCAGGGCCCAAAAGAGGACTTACCCATGATCCCCAGAGGGAAGTAGAGAGAGAAAAAAAAGGAAGTGGCAGGATGCTATGCTCTGCACTGTGGTGCCTGCCCTGTATTCCCCACAAGGTCAGTTAGGTCAGCTGAACCCCCGCTGAGCCCTGGGCATCAGTGGGCTCTTTGTGGAAATGGGTAAAGGAGCTTGGCTTTCCATCCAAGTTGATAAAGGCTGAAATATTTCAAGCAAATTCCAGGTGCAGAGAGGATCCTCAGGAGGCAATGGCAGCAACACAGAGAAGGCCTTTCGAGTTTTCTGGCGGTGCGGGTTTGGGGGTCTGACTCTGATGCACTGAGAGTGAGGTCACACCAGTAAATGCACTCTGATGGAGATTTGGGGACCACACAAACCAGACCAGAGCAGAAGTTGAGGGCTGGAATGTAACAGACGCAGGCGCTAAACTCCCATTACAACATCCATACCAGGAGTGGTGGAGAAAAGAGCCACAGGTGAGGAGCTGGTAGCCCTGGCAGCTATGCTTGGTCATAGGAGGCTGGCTGTAAGTTTGAGCCCGTACCCTCTACTGAAATAAGTGCACGTGGACCACGTCAGTGCTCTGTCCACATGCCCTCGGACTCCTTTCTACCACTCTCGTGCGCTCCCTGCCTGCCCTGTGTTTTCACTGCCAACAGCCAGTGCGTGCAGCGTTTTTCTGGAGGGCTCCTTCAGGCTGCTGCAACCCACCAGGCCTGCCCGAAGGAAAGGCTGGGAGCCCCTGGGAGTCTGCTTCTCCACCGTGGCCCTTAGCCAGTGACTAATGGGTGTGGGTGGATTCAAGCCCATTCTCTTTTCTGAGGTGTCCCTTCCACTCCAGAGCAAAACTTACATTCCAGAGCTCCCGGCGGGGTCAGGCTGAGACTGTCTTGGTCGGGACCTTGCTTGAGATCACCCCCAGCTCAGCTTCCTTCCCTTCTGGGTTCTGCACCCCCTATTCCCTCATCAGATCCTCATCTCAGGGCCTGCCTATGGGGAATCCAACTACGATAGGTATGCCAGCTTCTTGCAGTTCTGGCTATTTCTACTGTCTAATTTCCTCCCTTTGCTCTGGCGTCCTGCCAGAAGCAACCTCATGACTTGTTTCCCAGGTAGATCTTCTCACAGGGAATGAACAACACCCGCATTAGGGTGTGCTCTCGCTTTACACCTTATTCTCGGAGGACCTGGTAAAGAATATCCCCCTCCAGCTTTTTGAAAACCTATAAAGCGGTTGTGGAAATTTATAGTTGTTGGAGTCCCTCTTTGTCTATACCAGGTTTCCCCTCTGTGGAACATCAGGTCTGGGATGCTGGCAAAACACAAAAGATATGTGGAATATAGTCTGTATGGGAACAGTATCATTAGTAGAGAGTCAAGTTCTATCTAGAAAAGAAATGAGGGTGGAATATAACAGATCATGGGTAGAGTCAAATCAAATACCAGGAGATCGACGATGGCTAAGGAGAAGGAGAGGTTAAGATAGGTAAGATGGGAGCTAAAGTGAGCATCCAGAGATTAAAAAGAGCCTAGAGAAGTATGAGCAGGCAGGAAAATCTGCTCTCACAACTTTTATTCAACACTGTACTGGAGGTCTTACTCAAAGTAAAAAGGCAAAAAAAGAGGAATAAAAGGGATGCAAATTGGAATAAGAAAATAAATAAAATTTTCTTTACTCACAATGACATGATCGTCTACATAGGTTATCGAAAACAATGTACAAAAAATCTACTTGGGGCTTCCCTGGTGGCGCAGTGGTTGAGAATCCGCCTGCCGGTGCAGGGGACGCGGGTTCGTGCCCCGGTCCGGGAAGATCCCACATGCCGCGGAGCGGCTGGGCCCGTGAGCCATGGCCGCTGAGCCTGCGCGTCCGGAGCCTGTGCTCCGCAACGGGAGAGGCCACAACAGTGAGAGGCCCGTGTACCACAAAAAAAAAAAAAAAAAAAAAAATCTACTTGAACAAATAAATGGATTTAACAAATTTGCATGGTATAATATCAATATAAAAAATCAACTGTAAGCCTATCTACTAGCAACAAACAATTGGAAATTGAAGTAAAAGTGCCATGTACAACAGCACCAAAAATTATAAAATACTTAGGGACAAACCTGACAAAAGATGTGAAAAGGTCTGGGTGCTGAAAACTATAAAACATTGCTAAAGAAATTAAAGAATACCCAAATAAATGGAGAGCTAAACTTTATTCATGGGTTGGAAGACTCTGCATTGTCAAGATTAATATTATTTCTTGATTGATCTACAGATTTAACAATCTCTATTAAAATTCTAGTAGGCTTTCTGTAGAAAATGACATCCTGATTCTAAAATTCCTGTGGAAATGCAGTGAACCTAGAATAGCTAAAACAACTTGGAAAAGAACAAAACTGGTTGGTTAACACTACCAGACTTCAAGACTTAATCAAGCTACAGTTATCAAGATAATGTGGTATTGGTCTCAAATTAGACAAAGAGATCAATGGAACAGAAGAGAGAAAGAGCCCAGAAACTGACCCATACATATGTGGGCCATTGATTTTTTTAAAATAAAGGTGCATGTAGTATAGAGAAAGATTAGTCTTTTCAATAAAGGGTATTTAACAATTGGAAAACACACACACACATACAAATGATGAACTTGAGTCCATACCTTGTACCATATACAAATATGAACTCAAAATGGACGACAGATATAAATGAAAAACCTAAAAATATTAAAGTTGGAGAAAAAACATAGAACATCTTTTTGATCTTGAGTTAGACAAAGATGTTTCAGATATGACACCAAAAAATAAAATTTAATAAAATTAACATCATGTAAATTAAAAACTTCTGCTCAGGGACTTCCCTGGTGGTGCAGTGGTTAAGAATCGGCCTGCCAATGCAGGGGACAGACGTTCGAGCCCTGGTCCAGGAAGATCCCACATGCCGCAGAGCAACTAAGCCCATGCACCACAACTACTGAGACCGCACTCTAGAGCCTGCGAGCCACAACTACTGAGCTCGCATGCCTAGAGCCCATGCTCCGCAACAAGAGAAGCCACCGCAATGAGAAGCCCGTGTGCCGCATTGAAGAGTAGCCCCCGTTCGCTGCAACTAGAGAAACCCTGTGCGCAGCAGTGAAGACCCAATGCAGCCAAAATATAAATAAATAGATAAAACTTTAAAAAAAACAAAAACCAAAAACTTCTGCTCTTAGGAGGACACTGTTGGAAGAATAAAAATACAAGCCAGGGACTTCCCTGGTGGCGCAGCGGTTAAGACTCTGTGCTCCCAATGCAGGGGGCCCGGGTTCGAACCCTGGTCAGGGAACTAGATCCCACATGCATGCCGCAACTCAGAGTTCACATGCCACAACTAAGGAGCCCATGTGCCGCAACTAAGGAGCCGGCAAGCCACAACTAAGACCCGGCGCAACCAAGTAAATAAATAAATATTAAAAAAAAAAAAACAAGCCAAAGACTGGTATAAAGTATTTGCAAGATATATTTCTAATAAATAACTTGTATGTCATATATATAAAGAAGCCTCATAATTTAATAATGAGACAATTTTTTAAAGTGGGCAAAAGATTCGAAAGTGGGTGATAGATTTGAACAGCACTTCACCAAAAAAAGATATATAGATGTCAAATGAGCACACAAGAGGATTCTCAACATTATTAGTCGTTAGGGAAATTTGAATGAAAACCGCAATGACATAAAGCTATACATCTATTAAAATGTATCAAATTTAAAAAATCTACCCTGCAAAGTGTTGCTGAGGATGTGAAGGAAATGGGACTCGCAGACACTGCTGTTGGGATGTTAATTGGTCCAACCACTTTTGAAAACATTTTGGCTATTCCATTTCTAGGTATTCACCCAAGAGAAAAGAACTGTATGTTCATACAAAAACTTGTACATGAATGTGTACTTTATTTGTAATAGTCAAATACGGGAAATAATTCAAATGTCTATTAATTGATAAATGGATAAACAAGTTGTAGCATATCCACACAATGGAACACTATTCAGCAATAAAAAGGAATGGACTATTGAGTTATACAACAACAAGAAATTCTAGAGTAATTATGCTAAGTGAAAGAAGCCAGACAAAAAAGAATACATATAATTCCATTCATATAAAACTCTAGAAAATGCAACCTTATTTACAGTGACAGAGATCAGAGCTTGCTCAGGGAGGGAGTGTAGAGATGTGAGAGAAAAGGTTACGAGGGGCAGCAGGGAACTTTCAAGGGTGGTGGACATGTTCATTATCTTGATTATGGGATGGTTTCACTGCTCTATCTATATACCAAAATGCACCAGACTGCATTTTTGATACGTGCAGTTTACTGCATGTCAATTATACCTTAATAAAGGAACATCACTTTCCTTCTTCTTTCCTCTGGGGGAAGGATCTGGATAAAATCTGAGTGAGCCAACTTGCCTATTATGCTAAGCTTCCAGCTCTCCATTGCAAATCCAGAGGTGGTCTGCCCATTGCTCTTCTCAATTATCCTGCTTGACGGGGAACATTGCAAAGTACTGCTTCGGCTCTCCTGGAAGGATGAGCGCTATTTTCAGTGCAGCGGAATTTAATCTCATGGTCACCAGCAGTCCGGTTAGGGTGGACGGCCCTGCCTTAAGACTGCAGACCCTATCAACAAGATAAGGTGCATCATTTACAGGACATGTAGGATTCCCACTGCAAAACTATTTTTAGGAAGCTGCTTTTCTGTCCAGAACATCCACCTGAAAATAGCTCTGAGCATTGTGGAGGCAGCACCTTGCAGCATCCTGAACTGAAAGCTGAAAGCTAAAGATTTATGGAACAGATTTAACCTCGAATTCCAGACTTTGTAATGATACAAAACATGTTGACAATAAACAGAAGCTCTAAGAAGCTTGAGAATATGATCCAAATTCAATTTACTCCTTGCCTTTCATCTGGGAAGAATTGAATTATCAGGTTCCTAGAGGCAGGGGGGAAACAATGAATATTTCACTCCCCTCCCAGATAATAGTGGATCGTTCTGGTGCATTTCTACTCACAGCTCATTTCCTTTTTCTCCCTTGTTAACAGAGTCCTAATTTTGTTCAGGCAGCAGGTCGTGTAAGCCAATCACGGCAATCCCGTTTCCTTTTGCTGGTGATTGGTATAGAGGTAGTCATGAGAACAAGGGCTGGCAAAGGAGATGGAAGGGGAAGCTTCTAGGAACTTTTGGGGAAATACGAGAAATCCAGCACATGAAGGAAGCCCTCTCCACTACCTCTTCACTCCTACCTTTGGGGCAGGGTATGGGGATCTGATGCCTGAAGTTGCAGCAGCCGTCTTGCCACCAGAAGACCACACCCGGAGGAGTAAAGCCAGCACACTGAAGAGGCAGCATGGAAGCATGGGTGCTTCATGACATGGGGAACTCCTGAGGCAAACCTTAAACACTCTACCTCTGGATTTCTTGATAATTAAAGAATAAAAGTCCTAGTAGCTTAAACCATTGAAGGCTGGGCTTTGGCTATTTATAGCTAAAGCAATCCGGAGGGATGCACACCCCGTGGTTTTCCCCCAATATCTGTTCTCTCCATCTTCCTTAGTAAACGGAACCCCTCAGTTTTCATCTGGACATATAGTCACTTGGATTAATGCTCCATTTCCCAGCCTCCCTTACAACTAAGTGTGCCCATGTGAACAACGAGAGCAGTTGTGTCAGGTGGCAGCTGCAGGGAACTGTCTTTAAGAAGAATTGTTGCATACACTTTGCTCCTTTTTCTTTATCCTGTTCTTTATCCAGCTACTTGGAATGAGAATGTGATGGCTGGAACTTCAACCACCGTCTTGGACTGTGAAAAGGAGGGTCTCATTCTAGGGCAAGTGGCAAGGTGAGAGAGCCCAGGTCACTGAGTCTTTTGTAGGGAAGAACAGCCCCAGATTGCCCATCTTCAGGCTTTTATATGAGAGCTAAGTCAGCTTCTACCATGTTTAAGCCACTATAATTTTTTTTTAATGTAGTTGAATTTAATCCCAACTGATACATTAAATAAGCAGCTGCTGGAGGTACCCCATAACCATCATAGCTATCATGTCCTGGGTCCACAGCAGCCCTCTAGCTTCTAGATGAAAACAAAGGAACTGACAGGAAGTTGCAGCCACTCGAATATGCTGTTGTAGCATGAAAGCAGCCAATAGAGAATATGTAAACGCGTGGATGTGGCTGTGTCCCAATAAAACTTTATTTATAAAAACAGGTAGTGGGCTAGATTGGGCCTGTGCACTATGTGTTTCCAATGCCAAGTGCTATGTTAGATGCTCATTTATCAAGCATTTGCAATGTGACTGACCTTGTCCAGATGTTTCAAAACACTATCTCTCATTATTCTAATCAGAATCCTGAAAGTCTTATGGATGAGGACACTGACACTTGAAGACAGTACGTAGCATGGTTAGGGCTCACAGCCAATAACAGTGCTGGGAAGTGGACCCAGACCCACATCTCTAAAATCCATGCCCGTGTGAATACATCACTGGTATTATTTTCTGCGAATGAAATTTCTCTTCTAACAACTGTGTGAGTTGTGCCTGTTAACACGGTCCGCAGGCGCAACTGACCACATTTCTGATGTTCCCCAAGGACCAGAAGAGAAGAAACGCCAGCAAAGCCCTGGGATGAGGCGAGAACACAAACATTGTCTCGTTTAACACACTTCCTGCAGACAGAACAGTCAGCTTCAAACCGTGGGTGGGAAAGGAAGGGAGAGACAATGGAAGGAAAAAAAGAGAGGCACGAGGCTCTGAGGAATTCCACAGCAGAACAGCCTAATTATAGTGTCTCCTCTCTCAGGCCTGAGAACCCAGTGGGCAGGAAGTTAGAAATACCAAGCCTACCAACAGGGATCTACCATGGGCTGACCCCTGAATGAAGGGCTTGCTTTCTGTGATTTTTATTTAATGCCCACAAAATCCCCATGAAGTTGATACCAGGACCCCTTTCTCAGTGGCACCAGAGAGTCAGAGAGTTGGGTAGATTGCACAAGGCCACCCAGACAGTGAGGGGCAAAGCTGTGAATTAAAGGACGCCTGTCTCATTCAGAAGCCCAAGTCCACTCCCCGTGCCCTGGCTTTCCAGGGTCACTCTTGAGGTGGAAGAGCAACGAGGGCTTCTGTGGGAGTGGTTTATCCCACAGGCAACACCCCACTGATCAGAGTGTGTGCCTGTCCAATCCTGGTCATTCCTACTTGTTTCTCTTTGGGCAGGGCAACAAAATATGCAGAGATGGAGGGAGTCAGAGTCGTTCTGGCTGCTCTGTGATAGCAGAGTACATATGTGTGGGAAGTAGATGATTTGAGTGGGAGGTGGTGGGGCTAGGACTAGGGCGATGGCCCTGGAGGTGAAAAAAATGGATGGATTTGGGAGCGCAATAGGACACGGTCATGGACTCAATGTGGGAGGGAGGAGGAGAGAGAAACCGGGGGACAATGCCCAGAGTCTGGCTTGAGCAACCGATTTGAGAGAGATGGGTTACAAGTTCCATTCTAAATAAATTAAGTTTGAGATTTTGATGACATATCTAAGTGTGTGACGTCACCTAATGAGTCTAGAGCTAGGAAGTGAGGTCTGAGCTGGAAACAGACATTTGAGCGCTGTTGGCATTTGCCTGTGTAAAACCAGCGGCCGGCTAGGTGTCCCAGCCTCTGAGAGACACACCATCCTTATGCTCTCTTTCTTGTGCTGACTGGCCCAGCATCCTGGTAGAGCCCCAGCTGCCCTGCTGACCCCAGCATGCCTTCACACTGCCTCTGTAGTGGCCTTAGAGCACACCGGACCTCCTCTTCTCCACAACAATCCTGTTTAAGTAGGGGCAGTCCAACATGGGGCACCGGGCCCTAAGCTAGGACCCCATTCCTCTTAAAGGCCCCACGGTACCCAGCACTCTCCAGGAGGACTGGAAGGCAAGGGGCTGAGTACCCAGTGCAGCACGTGGAGCTTTGTGTGTGATGTCTTCTGGTTCCCCTGCTTCTGGATCCTTGTATCTTTGGTCCTGATCTCTTCCCAGCTCCAGAAGAGCCCTCATCTCCCTTGTTGAGCTTTCTTCTCCCAATTTTAGCATTGTGTGTTCAGTGACCTTTAAGCAATACCCAACCACCTCCAAGTTCTTTCTAGCTTCTTTTATACATCCACCTAAAATGTTCACTCTCTTTCTTCTAGATGTTAAACAGAATTTTCAGAACCAGGCTCTTTTTTGGCTACAGCAGGTGTTTCTCCAAGTTTCATATTATCTGCTATCGTCACTGACGTGCTGGGATTCAGGTATAAACACCGCTGCTCAGGAGACAAAGGTGAGATAAGGGAAACTATAGGTGACTAGCTGGTGGGAATTTGCTGCAGGGTCCAGGAAACAGCACTTGTCTTGGGCCCTGACAACCTGAGTTCAATCCCAGGATCCAGCTGGTAATAGGTGTGTGAATGAGGGCATGTCACTTAACCTCTCTGTGTTTCGGTTTCTGTGTCCGTAAATAGTAATAATAATTTCAGGATTATTGTTAGATTGTGGGGTATGTGGGGAAAGTGCTTTGTACGCTGTACATAGAATTACAAAGGTAATACGTTATATCCTGTGCACAACACTCAGCAATTTGTATAATTAGAGGCTCTTACGTTTCTGCTCGCTCAGTTGTGTTAGATGGTAAACATCCCGAGGGCTAGCTCACAGGAGCCCAGACGGCTGCTGGGCGCTCGGCGGAGGTTCAGGGTTGTGGCAGCTTCTTCTGTTCAAAGTTGCCTTTGTCTCTGTGCTTTTGCACTTTAGTCAACTTTTCTTTTTCTTTCTCTCCATTCACATAGTGATGTCAATCAGTTCATATTCGGCAAATATCAGGATTGTCAAGATGTCAGAGTAGGGAGAAAGGATGCAGGGAACCGAGTAGGGAGGGAAAATCCACAGATAATGAAAGTATCAGCGCTCACATCGTGTTTTTTCTCTTTACCTGAAGAAATAAATGAGAAGCAGCCCACTTGAAGTGGCCATAACCCCAGGGCCTTTACAACCCGCCCTCCTGGGTGGCTACCTGAGGGGAATCTTCCAGCTGAACTGGTATCAGCTGTACCCCTTTGTCTGTGAGTGTCTGGAGTTCTCACTCTGTGCGCCCTTTGGCCTGAGAGAGCTGCCGGAAGCCTCCTCGACGTCTGTGTTGACTCTCTCTGCTTCTCTGGCTTTTCTCGGCCTCCTTCCTGTTCACCTCTGTCCTCAACTGTCTGGTAAGCCTGACTCATAAGAAACCACAGCCAAGTCACCTGGAGGTCTGAGTCACTGGCTCTTGAAGCATCTCTTTCTTAAAAAAATAATAAAGGCAAAAGTAAGTGCCTAAGTCAGGGCTGTATTTTGCAACAGATTTCAGCCAAGTATTGCTTTAAATGGTTAGTTCTGGGAATTCCCCAAATGGGTCAGATGACTTATCTTTGGCAACTAGGATACTGGTGAATCATTTTATCTCTTAGCAACGGACTTCTCTCCTCCCTCCCTCTTTCTCTCCTTTGCCTCCACAAGGGTTTGCAGAGAACCCGCGAGGCCCAAGCACGACACTATGTCTTGGGTGTAGAAATGAGACACGGTGTGATGCTCAACGAGCTCCTGGTGCACACAGGGGATAGACCAGTGAATGCACAGGGACACATGTGACAAGTTCACCGGTCGGGGTAGCACAGGGGCACGACGAATCTTCCCGTGTCCCTGCCACAGCGCCATCTCTGAAGCGGGGAGCCCTCACACAAGCACAGCCTCCAAGTGTGATGAGGTAAAACCTCCGGAGCCACCATCAACCTGTGGAGGATGAAAGCCAGCAGAGATACACCCAACTTCTCATCCTTTGGGTGGAACGTTCCTCAGGTATGTTTGCAGTCCAACGGGAATTCAAAGGAGTGAAGGTGTGACTGCAGGTCCGTTGAACAACTTCTCCAAGTGGCAATAGGCATGGCTTTCCACCCTCTGGCCACATTCCACCTCCTCTTCTCAGGAATTCCCTTGTAGGTGCACCTTGTTCCGACCACAAGTGCACAGTGTTTCTCTTTAGCCCCTTGCGAGCCACACCCTCTAAACTGGGAGTTCTGTGGCCTTGGCTGAGAAATCAGTTGGCTGAGCCGTGTTGGTTAAAGGGCACGTTATACTTTGAGACCTTTGACTGGAAGGGAGAAGGGCTGGGATTTGTTTACCTGGTGCTCTTGATGTCTAAGTTATTCTCCTCCACTCAGTCCCCACGCTGGCTGGCTTTGTGCTGGGCACTGGGGATACAGCAGGGAATAAAGCATTGGCTGTCCCTGCCTCCATGGAGTTTGGTGGGGGAAACAGACATTAAACAGATCAACGCTGAGAAATATGTAGTAGCCCTTCCAGAACTCACTGCCAAGAGACTGGTAGCGGAAAGATAAACCAGGGAAGTCCCAAGGAGATCAGGAAAAGCTCCTCTGAGGTGCCCCTTCAGCTGAGAGAGA
Organism: Physeter macrocephalus; assembly: GCF_002837175.3. Lineage (NCBI taxonomy): Eukaryota > Metazoa > Chordata > Mammalia > Artiodactyla > Physeteridae > Physeter > Physeter macrocephalus. The sequence continues at coordinate 48,050,951 of NC_041231.1, read as the reverse complement.
TGGGGCGGGGGCAGGAGGCTGACAATGTGCTCCAGGTGGAGGACCAAGTGTGCAAAACAAGGGGCACGGAGGAGCTGGAAGCTTTTCAAAACTGGAAGTGAGCTGGTTGGCTGGAGAGCGGGGTGCCTGCGGGCTATGGTGAGATCTGTTCATTGTCAATGATGAATGGTGACAGCACAGCCTGCTGCTTCCAACGGTCACAGCCTGTGAGCAAAGCATTTGCTGAGACCCCATGGGCTGAGCTACACTTTGTGGGGTGCAGAATAATGTTTGGGCCCTGCCCTTAGGAAGTTCCAAGCCACAAATGAAAAGAGAAGTGTACTTCAAGGAGATGTGTTGTTTTCAATCTATGAAAGGGTGAGCTGGCGTTGGCAGACTGAAAATATCACCAAAAGGTCTGACCAGCCTCTGCAGCTGTTATACATTACTGGGGTCCAAAGGTCTGGCCTTGAATGTCTTATTTTTTTCTCTCCCAGTATCCTTGCTTTAAAATAGAAAAAAAAAACCCCAACCAACTTAAAAACAGTCTTGTTTACTTTACCCAAGATTAAAGAGCTTGAACCGACTTGGACGGTCTAAATGGATTTTTAAGCGCTTTATGGACAAGTACCCCTAATTGCTAAAATGCTAGACTGGGCTTCTGTGACTCTGTGCAGTGCTTGTGTTGTCTGGGTTTGCTTATTTACTCTCCTTGTTAGAGGTCAAAAGCTAAGTCTCAGATTAGAAGATTTTAATTATTGAAGCTGAGGATTGAAACAAATTCTCCAGAGCCATGTCACACACTGGGCAGTGGCCTTCAATTTTCTTCCCTGAGTAGGACAGTCCAAGGTCTAACAACGCCTCTAATCTAGTGCTCTACACATGAGAAATCAGTGCAGTGGTGCAGTGCCCTAGAGGTGCACGTCATGGTCCATGTGTTTTGGAAATCCAGAACCAGCACAGAGAAGTGGCGGGGGGGCAAAGCTAGAGTCTCTGGCCTCCCCTTCCTCTTCTGTTCACCCATCATGGAAGCAGCCTGGGATGGTAGAAAGAGCCCGGGATGTGGAGACCCAGGTTCTGAGCGTCAATCCTCAGTGACTCTGGGTGGGACACTGCACTTCTCTGAGTCTCGGGTTCTTTATTTGTAAAGTGGGGATGATAATACCTGCCTCAAGGATTGGTTACTGGATCTAAACCGTGAAGCAAGAGCTCAGGCATCTCCAAAGCCAACAGACTCAACAGAGTTCTTGTGACAGTCCCTCCCCGAGTGAAACAAGTCCTACAATTTTTGCAGAAACCATCCTCCTGGCATTAGAAGAAATTATACTTAGGGATTTTTCCAGGGACCGGGAAGAATTTCTTAGATACTTTGTAAAGGTTTATTGCAATAGTCTTGGGAGAGGCCTGGTGGGGGGGGGGCGGGGCAGGGTAGTTTATATAATTTTTTTGGAATTGATTATCTACTGAGCTTTTTATTAATCAAAGGTTGGTGTGGCCCTTCTCTTTCTGCTGTGTCATTTCAGCCATTGCTTGTCTCATGATTCCTGCAGGATGGTGGGTAGGAGGTGAGCTCTGCACTGTGGACCCACACAGCAGGTTAAGGATCCCCAGCCAGTCTGGTTTCTACAGGCCCATGAGATGAGTCTGTGGGCCTCCAGACCATCCAAGGCTGGTGGCTCAGACCCAGGGGCCCCTGGCTCTGTGGGAGGCTGGAGTCACCCACTGGGTGGGGCAACCCTTCCCTCTGGCTGCCCAGGCAGCGTTCCTGAGAAGATTTCATGGACAGATGACTGAACGTCCATTGTTCTCTGGAGAGAAGGGCCAAGACCTGTACTAGAAACCTGCAGGGGAAACAAAGGGAGATAAAGCGAGACTATGAAGCAAGCCCTGCTTTGTGAGGCACCAGCTAGCTGACGGGTGTGTGTATCAGGGCGGGCAGTGCTTCCTGCCCTGAGTCCAGCAAGGAGGTGGAGGCAGCTCTACTCATAAAGTGGGGTGCAGTGAGGGGAGCAGGGCCGGCGAGAGACTCATCCCAATGAGGGGAACGGAAAGGGGGCTCGCTGCTGAGGGTACAGTCTGAGCCAGGCCTTAAAGGAGAAGACTAGAAGAGGGGTGGGGAGGAGGCCTTAGCCGAGGCAGCTGAATTTTCAGACGTACACAGGTGTCGTGGCTGGAGCTGCGAGTTTAGTGTGAACCAGCTGTTGAGTATCGCAGGGGAGACCTGGATGAAGGGGGCGCTGACCGGCCTGGATTTTTGGTCTAGGCGCTGGCTGGATGTTTTCCATCATGTGGGTAACTCAAAGAAGTTGACAGGATGCATATTGGTATGAGGCTCTTTTCACTTATTTACCATGTGGCATGGGAAGCTCTTTCAGTATCTTATCTAAGAAGAATTCATGGTGGAAGAACTACACAAAAAGAAAGTCATATGAGATTAAAGATCTGAAGAGAGGATTAGAAAGAACAGAGAGCAAGAACTCTTTTAATGGGCTTCCCTGGTGGCACAGTGGTTGAGAGTCCGCCTGCCGATGCAGAATACACGGGTTTGTGCCCCAGTCCGGGAGGATCCCACATGCCGCGGAGCGGCTGGGCCCGTGAGCCGTG
>NC_041231.1:47997411-48048301 GCF_002837175.3 Physeter macrocephalus | reverse complement strand
ACAACAGTGAGAGGACCGCGTACCGCAAAAAAAAAAAAAAAAAAAAAGAACTCTTTTAATGCACAGGGTAAAATCAAAATGGATGGACATCCAGTTTAAGTTGACCACACTACTTCTCTCTCCTGTGACCCCACTGAAATGATTGTAAATGAATTTTAAAAAGGAAACGCCCCCAAGAGGTCAAAGAAACAGGAGAGGAAACAGCAACAGATGAAAGCATTCAACAGACGTTTGGAAATCAAAATGTGGGTGAAGCACGGTAGAGCCAATTCACTCTACAGAATCTGGACTCAAAAACACCAGGGACAGCAAAGGGCAGGGAGGCCCTGGGAGCTGGAACCAGGGGGGCCGGTTAAAGATGTCTGCATATTAGCTATACTCTCCTCCGTGCCAGTGTCACAGAACAGCCCCCTCAGTGGGAATCTGCCTCCACCTAGGTAGGCTGACTTAGAAAGACTCAATGCAGAGGACGCACGAGACACAGTCAAGGTTGGTAGGGGAATTAAGGGAAAGCGTGTGTGCTAAGCAGGGGGACCTCTCCACAGTCTTCCTCTCCCAGCCCTCCCCAGAAGGCTGATGGTCAAGCATGGACAGCCAGGGAAGACTGAAGCAATAACCTCTGGAGAGGATAAATATCTCCGGACTGAAAACTGGATATGAAGGCAAGTGGGACAGAACGTATTGTCTATTGGATCCCATTACTCACGCTGCTATCATATTGGTTATTATTGATTCATTAATTGTACCAGTAAAGAATACAGAAATGTGCGTACACCAAAGTTAGAAGGTACTGTCTCACCCTGGGTCAGGGGAAAATGAATGTCCAGTGACCTCCTGAAAGTGACTTCATAAAGACAGCTCAAGGTCACTCAAATGTTACTCTTGTTACCTAATTCTCCAGGTCACACGGTTCTTACATAATTAGGTAACAAGAGCTACAAGGATGCTGCTTCTTTGTGTTTTGAAGCCCACGATATAAATCTCTTCATTAAGTTGAACTAATATCTGAATATCTTTGACACCATGCCAATTTCATATGGCTCAACCCACTAAAGAGGGGCTCGATATGACAGGTAGAGAGAGGGACTGTTCTGGGTTTTGTAGCTCCAGGTATCATGTTCTGGCAAAAATCTCTGATAAGAAATAACCTTGGTTACCTGGTGCAGAATTTAACTTCTTTAATAGGTAGGCATCTTTAAACCACAGTAAGATTTAGAATCTTTAAACCACAGTAAGATTTAGAATTAAGGATATAATGGCTTAAGAGAATAAAAATCATTCTACTGATTTTTTTTGTTAAGAGGGAATCATTTTATTTTATTTTGTTTTTTCTGTGCTTAGCCAGGTTTTATTTATTTATTTTTAACACCTTTATTAGAGTATAATTGCTTTACAATGGTGTGCTAGTTTCTGCTTTATAACAAAGTGAATCAGCTATACATATACATCTATCCCCATATCTCCTCCCTCTTGCGTCTCCCTCCCACCCTCCCTATCCCACCCCTCTAGGTGGTCACAAAGCACTGAGCTGATCTCCCTGTGCTATGCGCATGCTTCCCACTAGGGAGTCATTTTATATTTGGCATTTTAGGTATGCATAATATGAGAATTTGGCTAATTTAATTCAAATTTAACGCAAATTTAAAATGTGTATTAACATTTTCTATTTATATATATCCATGTATATACCTCTATCCCTATTAATCTATCTTTGTAGCCCACTACCTGTCTTTGTAAATAAAGTTTTATTAGAACTCAAAAAAAAAAAATGTGTATTAAATATTTGTTTTAAATTTGTGATTTTAGGTTGAATTAGATCATTTAAGATAACATTAAATTCAACATAATGATGAATATTTTAAACATAAAAATTATTTACATTCTCAGGAAAGTTTCGTTTGTTAATTCAGAAAAACGAAGTATTTAAAAAGAAAATTGAAAATACACAGAACAAAAATGCCTAGAAATACAGGGAGAACTTAACAAAATCACAATGATAGTAGATTTTATTACAACTCTGTCATTATTTGGTATATCAAGGACCTAAAAATAAGCAATGTAGAAAGGATTTAAATATCACAGCCAACAAGTTAATTTAATAGCTCTCTCTCTATATATATTTTTACCCCTGGAAAGCATGTTTAAAACTTAGCATTTACTTGACCACAAAGAAAATAAATCCTCTTCAATAAGAGATTTTTCAGGTCTCATTTTCAGAACACACGCATCACAGACTGAAGCTATTTCTGCATCCCCCTCCTGCAGTCCACTCTACGGGTGAATAAATCAAGCCTCCTTGGGGGTAGTTACGAAAGGGGGCAGAGGGTAAAGGATGGAGCAAAGGGAACTGGTGTTATCAGTGCCTACTGTGCTGACTTGTCTGTGTACCATCTGCTTTTATATTTTCTCACCCAATTCCCAACACCCTGTAGAGGCATCACGACCCATTTTGCAGGTGATAGTGGGTTACTCTCACTGTCCACAATTTGGACTATCAGACCCCTATCAACTCCAGCCAGCAGAGTTCCTGCCTTTCATTGGAGGGAGGCGCTTCACCCTCTGCCCCCAGACTTAAGTCGTCTTTCCCATCTCTGGGTGGCTCTCTTCCACCTCTGTGGTAAAACGGGGACTGTCACATTGACCCACTTCCCAGCAGCGGCGTGAGATGTAACAACTAATTACGAAGGCTAATAAAATATTTACAGAGCCTATCGCACACTTTGGAAGTGCAAGGGCTAACTTAATAAAAACAAAATGACAGTGCTAGATAAACAGCACACAGAGCCTAGTGCCACTCTGGAAAAGGGTAAACAACTTGCCAGGGTAATTTCAGGCTCTATTAGACGCTTGCAGCAAATATCACTATTATCCAAGAGGAGAGAAAATCTGCCGCACAGGAAATCCCGACTGAAGGCCGCAGTCCAGCCGTTCAGAGCAACGTGGTTTGATAAAAATGAGCAGTGACCTTTCATGCAAGTGCTGGTACCTCTGGGCTTTTTCAGAATTCAGGAAGGTAGAAGCGCGTTGGCTCCATGTAACCTTGGGCTCAAGCTCCAGGGCCTTTGCCTGATTTGGAAAGAAACCCCTCTCCGGGAATCTGAAGCAGCTCTGGGCTGGCCAGGCTTGAGAAAGGAGGGATGTCTTGATGAGAAGTGTAGGAGCGTTTGGATCTTTGCAGGGGACAACAGAAGGAGCAAGTAGCACGGCCATTTGAGTAACAAAAAGAAGGCCAGTGTATCAGAAGGGTCCAGACAGGAAGACAGATCCCATGCCAGGAATTTTGTGCAGGGACTAGAGGGAGGAGAAAAGCTGAAAGGGCACCCGGGAGACACTGAGGCCACCCAGAGACCATCAACAGAGGGAAGCTGCTATCACCCTCAGGGGCTGGAGGAGCAAAGGTAGAGGAGGTGTTGCCAGAGCCCAGATGTGAGCTGGACCCACGAAGAAGATGCAACTGATGCAGAGACATGACTCGAAGCAGAGCAAGGAGGGGACAAATCCTAAGATGCATAGTTTGAATGGTGGGTACTTGTGGCATTGAGCAGGGCAGGGGAGGGCTCTGAGGGCCAAGATCAGATGCCCAGGGCAGAGCAAGACAGTGGAAGGTGGCAATGAGCAAGGTCAGCTAAGCTAGAACAGAATGCTAGGCTCCCACCGAAGCACAATGGGAAACACTTAACAGGCTTTTCTTTTTTGTTGTTTTTGTTTTTGTTTTGTTAATCCCAAACTCCTAATTTATCTCCCCACCCAACCCCCCAGCCCCCTGCACTATCGCCTTTGGTAACCATAGTTTGTTTTCTATGTCTGTGAGTCTATTTCTGTTGTGTAAATAAGTTCATTTGTATCATTTTTTTTTTAGATTCCATATATAAGTGATATCATATAATGTCTGCACACTTAACAGGTTTTTAAGCCAGGAGGGACTTTCCCATCCCACGTGCTAGATAAACAGCAGGTCAGTAGCAGAGCTCTGGATTCCTAACTCCCCGTCCAGCTCATGAATCATCACCTGGGGAGCCCGGTACCCACTGCATGCACTGTCCATGAGAACAAGCCTTTGGGTGAAGGAATATGATTCTGGTCACTTAACACAAGTTGTGAGAATCACAAGGCTGGCAGCCCCCCCGGGAGCATGTGGGAGCACGTGAGCTCTCTTTCCCTGAATTTGAATTCCAGCCTTTTGCTATTTCAAAGATCCAGTGCCAGGGGCCACCTAATTCTAACTGGGTAGCCAAATTCTAATACCATGTAGGCATGGAATTCCAGTTATAGAAAGTCACCTTTACTTCCACCACAAATTACTAAGGCTGACAACAGGGTCAGTGAACGGAGCAATGTGTTAAAAACAGCAGGGTATGTGAATCAGTCAGGTGACCCCAGAAAGTAATGTTGAAAGTTCTAGACAAGCCCTGCTTTAGCTTTCCTCCCCAAGAATGGTGTTTAAAATTGTAAACTGTCTAATGAATCAAGTGAGGAGCATAAAAGTTCATGGGGTGTTAATTTAATGCCTCACTTGGACTTTGACTAATTTAGCTCTTGTGACAGTGTGATGATACGGGAAACTCCAAACTGGGAAGTGACACGAATTCATTTCACCCACTCTTTGTCAACAGAACTGAACTGCTGGGAACTGAATTGCTGCGTGCCTTTAGGTGGGCAAGGAGATGGGGGTCTCATAAACTCACAGAGTCCGGGAAATAATTTACTTAAGGTTGTCTAATTTGTTAGGGGCAGAACTGGAGCCCAGAATCCAGGACTCCAGGCCTGGGGTTGTGCCTGCCGGTGACACAGGGAGAGCTGTTTGGTTAACAGTGTCCCCCCACATCCCATATTCTTTTCCGAGGCTCCTGTATTTTTCAAATAGCTGGACCACCATATTTACTCCTACCTCCCATGGACATAACACTGTTTTGCTTCTGGAGCTCCAAGAGTTTTAAGATCTGATCCTTATCCACAAGCTGTGAGGAGAAGCCCATGGGACTCAACCGTCTGACCTGAGGATAAAATGAGAGAATGCATTTCCTGGCACCCAGCACAGAGCCTGGCACACAGCAAGCAATCAAGCAACACAAATGTCTTCCGTGGTGGTGGTGTTTATTAGCAAGTATGCTGGGCAGTCTCCATTGCCTTTCCCAGCAGACCAACCCTGACGGCGGGCTCTCCGTCACCCCTGCTTTCTGTCTGCTGTCGCTGTAGGAGGCGTGGGAGGATGAGGGGCTGCAGTCCTCTTCCGTAGGCCACGGCTCTTGCGCGGGTCATCACCCCTCCCTGCGCCACCTCGGGACCAGGAAGGCAAAGGCTCCCATGGCTGCTAGCCTCCGGTGCCTCACCGGCCCATGCTGGCTTCCTAACCCTGTCCACACCCTCAAAAGCCATCCTCCCTTACACTCACCTCAGTTACTCCATTTGAGTGTGCCCTCCTTTTCTTTTCTGGACTCTAGCTAATCTAGTAGTTGGGTAAACTATATTTCACAGTAAAAAATCAGTTTGAAAACTCTCAGGGCCTGTTACAGGCTCTTCGCCCAGTTGTGGTCTGGGCACACCTGTGTCTTTGCTATTTCATCCTTTCAAACTTCTCATCAGGCAGGTTATGGGAGAGGAAGTAAGGGGAATTTGGCCAAGGAGGGTGATCAGACATTTGACTTATGGCCTATACATACAGATTTTCTGGATCATGGCAATTGAAAGTATTCCATCCCACTGTAACCTCAAGTATGCTTGGGTACCATTGCCAAGCTCATGCGTCCCATACACCTCTCTTCTGTACGGGTCACAGATTCTTAAGAGAACTACCGTATCCAGACCATTCAGTGTGATTTCTGGAAAACTGAGCATCAAATTCCATCACTAGAAAAACGTTAGGCCCATCCCAGGGCACTCAATACCTACTCATGGACTAATGAATGAAGTCTGAGATCTACCACATCCCACTATGGTTGGCATATGGGGTAGAGTCATAGAAGTATAACTTCTTGAGTGCAAAACATGCCCCTATGTCTCCATGCCCACGTGTTCAGGCATTCTCTGTAGAAGGCAATTGAATGAGCGTTGCTAGGTACCAAGAGAAGCATCCAATTGGGTCTCTGATTTTAAGTTGTCTTTTCTAAGGGAATATACCTTGCCTTCTTGAGGCTGGCATTTCATTGAAAGCCCCTGATTCTAGCTTCTTAATTGACTAAAAGAAAAAAGGATGAGAAGACTCTAAATCTCTACAGCTACCTCTACCAACTGACTGCTGGAGAACATGGACCAGCAGTTGCCCACAGGATGACTCATACTAAAATACTGCTTTTATGCCACAGGTCCTTCTTTCTTCCTTTCGGGGTTTGGTAATATTTTTCTGCCCCTCAGCCAGTGCCTCTTTTGTGTATGGACCCTGGGGCCCCAGGGAAATCCTGATAGAGAGTCAGAGTTGTTTGGCCTCCCAGCGCTCAGGCCTCAATGGCTAAGCCTGTGCTTGTCTATTACTTGCTTTTCTGAATGGACACACTTCATAGCAAAAGGTCCTGTTAGAATGTGTACTTCCTGGAACATGAAAGACATGGATGGGAGAGTTTATGTGGGTGAAGTGGGTGGCAATACAGAAATACTTAAATTTGACCAGCACATATTTAAATATAAAGAGAAGAAAAAAGAAAAAACCTCATTCTACAGCACCTGCCTACACAGAAAGAAAGAAAATTTAGCTGAGAGGGCAGGGAGTGGGCTAAGACCTCTGGTCCTAAAGCAGTTTGCTTGATCTGAACTTCCTGCTGGTCAAATTTTCTTTCAGGACACTCCCTCTAAAACCCTAGTGATCCCTGGGCTTTAGGAGCTGGTACTGTGGGCATGAACTCAGCCTTCACCACTTTCTGGCTGCCTGAACTGCAGCAAAATGCTTAGGAACCATGGGCTTCAGATTCCTCGTAGAGAAAGTGGCCAAAGAGACTTCTCTTGAAAAGTTGGTCTGAGGATGAAATTAGATAACGTAAGGGTTTTAGCTAAGTGATGGCATACGATAAATGCTAAATAAATACAAGATTACCCTGTCTTCTGACCTTAATTAATTTAATTTCACAATCCTGAAAACAAGGCATTTATTCACTCATTCATACATCCATTCATTCAACAAATAATTATGGTGCTGACCTCGGTCCTGGGTATATAACCAAAGCATAAGCCAAGTGATGAACAAATCTAACAGGTTTTTGCTCTCAGGGAGTCTAGCAAGAGAAAATAAGCATTAATAAAGCTCCACACGAAGAAAGTTTTAGCTACATGTGTGTTAGGAAGAAAAAGAATAGGGCCCCATGAGACACCATAATAGGCAGAGAGGAGTTTGTATGTGGAGGAGGTCAGGAATGCCTCTCTGAAGAAGACATATTGAAGTTGAAATGAAAGGAACTGTTAGAGTCTGCCCAGCAAAATCAGAAGGGTGGGAGAAGAAGCAAGAGGAGAACTCTGCAGTAGATCAAGATGTGTGAAGACCCTGAGGCAGGAAGAGGTTGGTGTGCTCAAGGAATTGAAGGGAGGGTGTCATGGTGGGTGTGCTTTGAGGGAGCTAGAGAGTAGGATCCAGTGACAAAGGAAAAGAGTGAGAGAGGTATGTTGGTGGCCTCAAATGCAGTAGGAGAAGCAGACCAGAGGATTCGTGGCCCCGCCTGCCCCATGTTGTAGAGATGGCCAGCTCCCATCAAAGCTCATGCTTCCAGAGTACAGACCTGTTCCCGGAAAAAGGCTGTCCAGTCAGGACACCACTAGATTTCCAAGTCCCTTGCGTTTAGATGTGGCCATCCGACTACAAATCAAAATGATGCATGTCATTTCTTGATCAAGACTTTGAAGAAGCAGTTCCAACTTCTCCTTATGCCCTCTTTCCCATCTTTCCAGCTAGAAGCAGATGTCTTTGAGACAAAGATGCTGGAGTGCAAGACAGAAGGCACTTTGGTCCCTAAATCCTGGGGGATAGCTGCTGGCTGACCATGGACTGGTATGGTACTGTGAAGTAACCTTCTTTTGTGTTTCAACCATTATATAATTTTTATTCCATTTATTACAGCACTTAAGCATTCCTCTTACTTAGACACTGTACAAAGGAGTTTTGATTTTATTCTCAAAATTTTATCTCAGGACTTCCCTGGTGGCACAGTGGTTAAAAATCCACCTGCCAGTGCAGGGGACACTGGTTCAAGCCCTGGTCCAGGAAGATCCCACGTGCTGCGGAGCAACAAAGCCCGCGCGCCACAACTACTGAGCCTGCACTCTAGAGCCCAGCCCATAACTACTGAAGCCCCTGTGCCACAGCTACTGAAGCCCACGTGCCTAGAGCCCGTGCTCTGCAACAAGAGAAGCCACTGCAACGAGAAGCCCGCACAATGCAACAAAGAGTAGCCCCGCTCGCCACGTCTAGAAGAAAGCCCGCACGCAGCAACGAAGACCCAACGCAGCCAAAAATAAAAAATAAATAAATAAGTAAATAAAATTTTTTAAAAAAAACTTTATCTTGAGTTCTAAGTGTAGTGGGGAGTCACTGAAGAATTTTCAGCAAGGAACTGGCATGACCTGCTTTCACTGTAAAATGATTACTCTGGCTGAACAAATGCAGAGAGGGGTTGGGAGGTCTAGAACTGTACAGTAAACAAGGAAAGAGATGATGGCTAAAAATAGTGGTAGCGGTTGAGAGAGAGAAGTTCTGGTGTTCAGGATCACTAGGACTCAATGAGGGTGGGTAGGTGGTTGAAGATAACCCTCACGTCTGACTGGAGCATCTGGCTGCCATAATGGTGGACTCTGGGAAGAGTCCTGGCTCGGGGAGAAGGCAGCAAGGGTCAGAACGTGCAGGGCAGAAGCAGGGGCATTTCTGCGTCACACCGTCTCTGTCGGTCTTTGCGATGGAGCTCATCTTTGTGGGATTCTGCAGTCACATTACCAGACAGAGTCTTCGGTCTGGTTGGCGTGGGACGTCTTTCCCCTACTAAGTAGCAAACCCATCATCCATTCATTTATTTGCTCATTCATTCACTCAACCAGGTACTGTGCTAGGGACGGGGGGTGGGGCGGTCAGCACACAGTCCTGCTCTTGAGAAGCCCATAGACCTCATACTCTCCATCTTTCACTGCTCATATGAATTTATCACAGTGGAATCAGTAGCCAGAAATATGTGGCCGGAGGAACTGACGATGAATGAAAATATTGTTTCTGATATGGAGAGTAAGTGGTGTGAGGGGCAAGGGTGGAAAAAGAGGAGGTCTAGGAACAGAAAGGGCAAAGAAGGACTGTTTCCCCTAAAAATTTACAGTGTTTCCTCCTATACAACTTTATAGGGTACTTAACATGTGCAGGGAAAAATCAAGACCCAGATGTTTATGGGACCTCCCCAAGGTGTCAGCAGCTAGAACAGTCTTTGACTCAAGGTCCATACCTCCGTCACTGCACACCATGGGATGCTTCCCTGGAAGGGTAAGTGCTGTTAATAAATGAGTTTGGAGGAAAATGGTTGAATGTGGGGATTAAGGAGAGGCTATTCTGCAGAGGGGCAGAGTGATGCCCCTTCACCTGGACAGGTGCTCAGGGCTGCCTGGCCATCTACCCTGGGTGAGGTCCCAATGGTTAGAACTGGTTTGGTCAGGTTCCCAGTATGGAGGCAGAGGGTGACTGCAGGCTGTGTCCTGTGGAGCCCAGGGAAATTCTGTCTCCTGGTCAGGGAGGAGGGTATTGGGCTGGAAAAAAGGACACGCTGACAAGGTCAGAACGTGCAAGCAGTGGACCAGTGGTGTGTAGGAGATACGGCTTGGTTTCTAGACCTCAGGGCCTCAGTGGGGGGCTGTTTAAATCTAGTCAGGAGCAATGTCATGTCCTCAGAGAAAGATAACCCTGTCATGTGTGCGTGTGTGTCTGTGTGTGTGTGCGCGCGCGCGCATGCCCACAAACATACGTGCATGCTCTCATACATACACACATACGTGCTCAGGGCGTGTTCCATGCTTGTGTGGGGTTCCAGAGGGGTAGAGTGGAAGCAGGGGAACATTAGGAACAGGAAGCCGACTAACCCGGAAGCTGGGAGAGCCAGCCTGGGTGGGAAAGCACTGGTTTCCGCCCATGCGGCTCTCTCTGTGTCACTGAGTCTTCCAGTTTTGTCCCCAAGATTCACCACACACAGCTCTTTCTAACACGATCCTTACTTATAACTAGGGAGGTATGCTGAAGACTTGGGGATGCTTCTAGCTCTCCCCAAGAAGGAAGAGGCCCCGTTAGCCTTTGCTAGAAGGAATCAGTGGCAAAACAGTCACTGCGCTAATATCAAACACTTGGATTCTGTCTGTGAAAGGCGATCTGTTAAATACAAACATGTCTTAATGTTTCCACCTTCTGTAAGACTTTTCATGAATATATATGCTTATAAATCGTGAAAGCTCTGCTTATATATTCAGTGCCTTGATTTTCAGACTGGAAAAAGAAGTGGTCTCTGTCTCAGCCCATAACGACAGTGGATTCCCTGAGGATTATACGCAATTTAACACCAAAGTGCTTACATGATGTGCCAAACACTTTAAAAATACTCTTTTAATCTTCTAACAACCCCACGAGTTAAGCACTCTTACCGTCCCATTTTACAGATGGGGTCACTGAGGCTCTGTGAGGTCAGATAACTTGCCCAAGGTCACACAACTGGGAAGTGGTGATGGCAGGATTTGAATCCAGGCTGTCAGGCTACAGAGGGCCTGCTCTTGACCATGCATTCCTCCTTCCATGGACAAGAGAGGCCTCTGCTCTGCCTTGTTGCACTGAATGGTTACCAGGCTGTCTCCTGCACTAAATAGGAACCTTCTGGGAGGAGCTGTTTCTAGTTTCTCGTCACTCCTCCAGCTGGAGGCACAGAAGCTAGCGTGTGGGAGAGCCCACTAAGGCTTGTTTCATGTCTGCTACTGGGACTGGAAAGGCCTGCCAAGGTGATCTGGTCCACTCTTCTGCCCCAGCAGCATCATCTGGGATTCTACACACAGCGACCTTATCCACAGCGCCTCACACCCTGACGGCTTTCCCTCCACAGTCTAATCCCCTCTCAACAAGCTCCCCTGGCAGACCAAGCCCTGGTGCACGACCATGGGCATCTGTCACTTCTGTGCAGGGCCAAGAGGAGATGTGCCCACAGCACTGAACAGGAAACACTATCTGGGCTGGGCACCAGAGCAGGCTATGGTCGTTTGCTACCTCCACGACAGAATGCCCTCCAGTTCCAACAAGGATTTATCCAGTGAGCCTACTGCCAGTTTCACTGTGTTCTTTTTGTTTCAGGAGCACAGTAGGTAAAATCCATTGGTGAGGCAGATGCTGGATTAAACTCAGAGATTCAGACGTAGACACGTTCCTGAGTGGGGAAGAAACATTCTATGTGGCTTGGGTTTTCTCCAGAATGTTGCCCTGAGGCCTAATAGGAATGAGAAAAATAGATGGGCCTTTTCCATTTCACTAGTAGACTTGGAAAAGAAGAGAATTTAATTTTAGGGACTTTAAAGTCCTAACCACATTTTCAAAATGGTGGACCTTTTTTTTTAATATTAATTTTTTTACTGAAGTATAGTTAATTTACAAGGTTGTGTTAGTTTCAAGGGTATAGCAAAGTGATTCAGTTGCACATACATGTATCTATTCTTTTTCATATTCTTTTCCATTTTATGTTATCGTAAAATATTGAATATAGTTCCCTGTGCTATGCAGCAGGTCCTTGCTGTTTAACCTATTTTATATACAGTGGTGTACAATCTCTGTTAATCCAAAACTCCTACAAAATGGCAGACGCTGACCCAACAAAAAAGCTGATTAAAGGAGGCAGGAGGGTAACATGTACTGAGCTCCTGCTATGTGCCAGGTTTTTGTATATGTTCCTTTAAAAGTCCCAATAAGTTCACAAAGTGACTATTTTGAGGCGCACACAGATGAGACTGAGATTCAGAGGTTATGTGACCTGCCCAAGGTTACACGACCAGTGGGTCACGGAACATGCTTACAACCCAAGGTGTATGTGACCCCAAAGTTCATGGTGTTCCCAGCACACAGCACTGCCACAGACCTTTACTGAGCTACCTACAAAGAATGATTCTCTAGATTGCTTCAAAAGATGTCTCTAACTTTTAAAAACACCACAAGTATATAAAGAAAAGTCTTCTATTTTGAACACATAACACCTGTTCCAAGATTTAAATGGTAAATAGCATAGTGGTATATTGTATTTTGGAAATAGCATATTTTTCAAAAGCTCTCCTAAACTAACTTGACAGAAATAAACCATACCAAGTAAAAGTAAAGAAAGTTATAGTTGCTCCATTTGGTATTTCAAAATTTTTCTTTCTGACCAAAGCTAACAAGCAACAGAGTCAAACAAGGAGACGTTAACTATTAACTTGGGGGTGAAAAGTCAATGGTAAGCACATTCTTGGTACTACCCTGCCCACACTTCAGCAAATATTAACACATACGGGCAAGGACATTTTCCTGTAACTATACGAGTCTGTTGTATACATTTGAAAAATGCCAGCAGTGAAGGCATTTTCCCAATGCTCAGCCCTTCTGTTACAGAGGCCCAAAAAAGTAGCCTGCTTAAGGTCACCTGGTCAGTTAGAACTGGGAGCCCCGAGGAGAGCAGTCCCTGGCGTCCCACCTTTGTGTGATGGTTGGATGGCTTTGACCTGGTTGGACAGAACTGCAGTACATGGCATGACCGCTTCCATTTACAAAACACTGATGAGTTCATCATCCTCTTAGAACTAATATCATCTCTGAAATGAAAAATAAATTCACAGCCCCACTCTGATCTTTTGCCTCAGGTCTGGGGCTAATGGGTAGATGACTATTGATACCATAATTTTCTAGACTCGAGTTTGCAGACTGGTTTTCTAGAAGGAGAATGGCATAGTAGAAAATGCATGCAACGGCATCAGACTGAGCTGAGTCCACAACCTAGCACTGCCACTGGGCGGTTGAAAGCTAAGGGCAAGTTATATCTCCCCCCTCCCCGGATCTCAGGTTTTCTATTGACAAAAGGGAAATAATGATATGTAATAATCCTCATGTGTAGAGGGTTGAACACTGTCCCTCCCAAATTCATGTCCACTGGGAACCTCAGAATGTAACCTTATCTGGAAATAGAATCTTTGCAGATGAAACATATTGGATTAAGGTGGACCCTAAATCCAATGACTGATAGTCTTACGAGAAGAGGACAGGATACAGAGAGTCAGAGAAGACTGTGTGAAGACAGAGGCAGAGATTGGAATTACACTGCCACAAGCAAAGGAACGCCAAGAGCCATCAGAAACTGGAAGAATCAAGGGAGGATCCTCCCCTAGAGCCTTCAGAGGGAGCGTGGCCCCGCCAACAACTTGATTTTGGACTTCTGGCCTCCTGAATTGTGAGAGAATAAAATACTGTTGTTTTAAACCACCACTTTGGTGGTAATTTGTTACGGCATCCGAAGGAAACTAATATGCTCTGCAAAAGGCGCAGTAGGGTGCCTATCATGGGGAGAATAACAGATAAATGCCTGTGCTAACTTGGAAGATAGAAAATGAAGTTTTGGGCACGTCCAAAAGGATCTCTAGGCAGAATGCTGAAAGTGTCAGCTGGCTCTTACTAACTATACATGGTAAGTTACCACAAGAAAGAAATGTTCTCAAAAGAGAACTGGCCAGTTTGCAAGCCAATTTTAGAGGGAATATGGAAAGACTTAATGTGAAAAATTAAAACTCTCTAGCCTCTTGAGTGAGGAAAAGATGATCAAATTAATACATGACCTCAAGGTAAGATCAAATCAAGGATGTGGTTATGAAATGCTGAAAGAATTAAGGTATTCCTGGTAAGTCCACTCAGCCAGACAGAAGGGCTTTCAGAAATTTTAAGGGTGATGTCCCACAGCAGGTCACATACTCAAAATGGCAGTGATTAAGTCTACTGAGAGAGACTTATCTTGAAAAGGACTGTGGATGTGACCTTGTCTGTTCAGATAAAACGGGGTCTGGAACACAATATATATTTGTTCAGTGAATGGGTGTATTAATGAATGAGCTAGAAGGAAAAAAGTCTAGAATAAAATGATATATCTGGAGCTTGCCTTCTAAGTGGGGGGAGATAGACATATACAAGTAAACAGATAAAAAACAAAAAGAAGTCATATGAAAAAAACAAAGAAAAGTAAAGGGATAGAAAGTGACCAGATTTGGGGGGCTGGTGAGGGATTGTATTAGATTGGCTAGTCAGGAAAGGCTTCTCTGAGGAAGTGACATTTTGGGCAGTGACCTGAATAATCAGAAGGAACAAGGCTCTCTGAGGGGAGAATTTCCCAGGTAGAGGGAATGGCAGGTATCAATGTCTGAATGGGATCAAGGACGAGTTTTACAGTTTATGTCTGCAGCAGAGGTAAACTCAATTCTAGATGATCATATTTTCTGGAATTCGATGAGGACCATCCTATTATGTGAATACTTTACAATGCATTTTTGGTGGCTTCCAACAGTAGAAGGGGGAGGGGCTGGGATGAATGAGGAATTTATGTGGACAGAGGAACAGAGAAAGACATTGTATGCATTTGAATTTACAATTCCAATATAAATAGCTGGGTGTTTTTAGATTATCCACTTGGTTTTTAGATTACTCAAGCTTCAACCCCCTTCCACTAAAGCAGGCATTTGAGAGTGGCTGGTTGACATCTTCAAGGATCTGGTCTTCCATGCTGGGCTGTGCAGCCTCCCCGTGGTCCTGTCCCACCTCTGCCCAGGCTGCTATCTCTCTGAGCTGTGTGGTTGATCTCTGCTGGTGACCACTGATGGTAGCCGCCTGGATTTCAACACCTCCCTTTCCTGTTTGCAGTGACCCAAGAGCTCTGGGTCTCTTCCTTCCCTGGGAGACCGCTCACCCCAAGCCAAATTGGTGCCTCCTTACCCAGAACCAAGCCCCATCCCCTAAATAGCCTCCTTGCTCTCCTGCACTGCCCTCAGGCTGCTCTAGGTGTTTCTGCTGGGTGTTCTCCAGCACTTAGCCTGCCACCCTTAACCTTCCTGGAGTTAAGACCCCTCCCTCCCTCCGGAACCTCACCTTGGGGTGTGTTGCCATGTCAGCCAGGCAAATGGCTTGACTCAGAGTGAGTTCGAGAGTCCCTCACGGGACCTGGCTCCAGCCACAGGTGGGAAAAAGGTGGGGTTTCCTCTCATTCCACACAGCCTGAGCCTCAGTAGGAGGCATGGAAAGCCCTGTCTTCGGGGGAGTGAAACAATTCCTCTGTACTCACTGCAGCGAACAGCCTTGGCTCTATTTTTACAACCCTTGCTCATATCTCTTCGAGGCAAGGCTTCCCTAGGAGACTGCTGAGTCAGACAGTCCCCAGGGAAATCCAGGGGAAGCTTGCCAGGCAGAGCCGCCAGTGGGGGCCCCTCCTAATGAGCCCTGCATCACCCACTCCTCCTCTGAGCCTCCTGCCAGGGCCACAGTCAAAAAACACTGACCCTCCTGTGACGCCGGATTTGGCTAAATCTACGCATCAGAGCCTGGAGTGTCTCCCGTGAGCCAGGTCCTGTGATGTGGGCCAGGATTTTGAGGAACTGGTACAAACCCTGCCATGACAGGTGAGGACACTCAGCCTGGACAGAGTCCAGGTCTCTGCTGGCACAGCTTTCCTTCCTGCTTCACAGCACCCCTTGCAAGAGGCCCACGGTTCTTCCTGGACCATCTTCTTCCTCTTTCCCTCAATTTCAACTTCCCTTCGTTTTTTTGTAAAGAGATCATGTGGAGCCAAACTCCATCGGCTACGTTTAATTTGTGTTCTATTCATGTGGAAAGCTGCGCTGGCTATGTATCCTGGAGAAGTCTGGCCTTGGTCCTTCTCAGGACCTACTCCTGTTAGCAGCCACTTTCTGCGCTTCTGCCCGAGGAGCAGGGCCTTTGCCCTCATAGCACCAAACGTGCTGGGGTGAGCAGGCCTCCGGGTGTTGACTGAAATCTCTGAGGCTCAAGGGTCCATAGGACTAAACCAGAGACTGGGGGTTTGGGATGGTCTCAGAGCAAGGAGGCACCCACCGGTAGCTGTCACATCCCGTCCCATCCTACAGGGCATAATTGCTGCTGCCTGGTGGAAAGGGAAGTTTTAACTGGAAGCAAACAATCAGGTTGGTGTGAATAGCTCACAAATCACAACAGGAAGTACATCACACCATTGGGAATAAATGCTGTGGAACTTTTCTTCATAGAAAAGGGAGAATGTTACATCGTACCGGACATTTGTACAAAATGACTAGATGTAGAAGTAATTAGCTAATTTATTTTCTTTCAAGTTTCGTATTTGTTTGTTTTCCATTTATTCTAATGAAATTCTCCTTAGTATAATGGCGTGGCATGTATATATACATGTGTCTGCAGGCCTGCAGTTGAGGAGGAGATCCAACCCTCAGCGGCTTTTGTCTGATTCTGCACCCAGCAGGCAGCGATGTGTCCCACTGTCCCTTGTGACTCTTTGGCCTCACTCCAGAATCTCATCACACCCCTCACTGCTGAGCGAGTATGATCCCTGTGCTTGGCATGGGGACCCACCGGGACAATCTCAATGCCATTTTCACAGCCAAACACATTGAATTTACATTCTTTTTTGCATAATGCTGTTTCATTTAACATTTTCTAAAATGGGATGAGAAAAAAAGGGTTTTGGGGGGTAATTTATTTATTTCTCTCTTGGTTTGGGTTCTCCCCAAAACAGAGCCTGAAACAAAGCCTTCCATGCTAACAGTTTTTTTGAAAGGTGATTCCAGGAAGTAGAAAGAAATGGGGAGGCTGAGAAAAGAGGGAGAAGATAAGCCAAGAAAAGATGAGGGATTGAAGCAAATAGAAACTGGTTGTTTTGTGGGTACCTGGAGTAGTCTTTCGGGGGTCCCTCTATGGCATTGTGTAGAATGCACCTCAGAGCTGTCTACTTGACCAACAGGAGGTTGGGACATTTTTGTACCAATTCCCATCCTCCTTTGAGTAAAGGTTTCTCCTGGGGATGTCAACCCGCTGCCCCCCTAACCCTCTGGGCTGTGCTCGTGTGGAATGAGTAAGCCCTGGTGGCCTTGGAGAAACTCCAAGGTAGAAAAACCAAGAGAAGCTCAGGAAGTTGGGATGCTGTTGCCTGCAAAGATCAGTGCATCACAGCTGCCAGCTGAAGCTGGAGAGTACAGACGAATCTGCAGCAACATTTCTCATTCAAAAGAGAAAGAAAGGAAAAAAAAAAAAACAAACAACCCCAGATTTGCAGTGGTATACACAAACACCTACAGTACAGGACATCACAGATGTGAAGAAATTGTGCAATGAAGAGAAAAAAAAAAAACAGAACAAAATTTCCCTTAGTTCTTCCTAGCAGCCAGTGCAAGGAGAATGTGACTGTATTTGGAGATGGGGCCTTTAAAGAAGTAATTAAATTAAAACGGGGTCATTAGGGTGAGCCCTAATCCAATGTAACTGGTGTCCTTGCAAGAAGAGGAGACTGGAACACAGACAACACAGACAGAGGGACAACCACGTGAGAACACAGTGAGAAGGGAGCCAAGTGCAAGCCAAGGAGAGAGGCTTCAGAAGAAACAAACCTGCTGACACCTTGATCTTGGACTTCCAGCCTCCAAAGCTGTGAGAAAATAAATTTCTTATGTTTAAGCCACCTAGTCTGTGTTACTTTGTTGTGTGTTACTGAGCTGACTAGTACATAGTCAGTATGTGCTGTTGTATGAACTGGATCATGTGATCTTTTTTTTTTAAAGGATTTAAAAAAATTTTTAATTTTAATTTTTAATTTTCATTTATTTTTGGCTGCGTTGGGTCTTCATTCCTGCGCTCAAGCTTTCTCTAGTTGCGGCAAGCGGGGGCTACTCTTCATTGTGGTGTGTGGGCTTCTCATTGCGGTGGCTTCTCTTGTTGCAGAGCTCAGGCTCTAGACACGTGGGCTTCAGCAGTTTAAGCACGTGGGCTCAGCAGTTGTGGCTCGTGGGCCCTATAGCACAGGCTCAGTAGTTGTGGCACACGGTCTTAGTTGCTCGCGGCATGTGGGATCTTCCCGGACCGCGTCCCCTGCGTTGGCATGCGATTCTTAACCACTGCACCACCAGGGAAGTCCCTGGATCATGTGATCTTACCTCCCTGCTTGGTGGGAGGACACGGTGGGCACCTGACCCAACTGAGGCCTG
Source organism: Physeter macrocephalus (assembly GCF_002837175.3). NCBI lineage: Eukaryota > Metazoa > Chordata > Mammalia > Artiodactyla > Physeteridae > Physeter > Physeter macrocephalus. The sequence goes on along the minus strand of NC_041231.1, from coordinate 48,030,121 downwards.
ACTACAGGCTCACCATCAACCCATGGAGAGTCATCAAAACCTCTACTTTGGGGATTTGGGCCAAAAGACATGGAGAGGTGGACATTGTTGGCCTTTGCTGAGCACTGGGAGTCCCAACAGACTTGGGACTAGAGTCCCAAGTTAACCCATGAGAAAGTTAACCCATTGGTAAAAGAAGCAGATCTGCAGAGAGAGAAGGGAAAAGACGGGTAGAAGGAAACAGAGGTGAAAAACACAGTCCCTAAGATATGGAGAGAGGCAAGATATAAGATATTCCTGACTCCTATGGGGGGGCGGTGAGGGAGGGGTGGACTGGGAGTTTGAGGTTAGCAAACACAAACTATTATACCCGGAATGGATAAACAACAAGGTCCTACTGTATAGCATAGGGAACTATATTCAATATCCTGTAAGAAGCCATAATGGAAAAGAATATGAAAAAGAATATATATATATATATATATGTGTATATATGTATAACTGAATTACTTTGCTCTACAGCAGAAATTAACACAACATTGTAAATCAACTATACTTCAAAAAAAAAAATTAAAAAAAAAAAAAAAAAGATATCCCTGACTCCTAAAGACTTCACTTCCCACAGGCTTAACTTAGTTTCCTGTTTTGGGATTATCCTTGATGTACAGATTTTTATTTGTAATTTTTAAAGTCTATTTTATTATAAGCTTTCTTTGCACTTAAAAATTAATGCTGCTTTACTCACAGACTTAGATAATGAACTTATGGTTACCAGGAAGGAAAGGTGGGGGAAGGATAGATTGGGAATTTGGGATTGACATGTACACATTGCTATATTTAAAAAAGATAACCAACAAGGACCTACTGTATAGCACAGAGAACTCTGCTCAATATTCTGTAATAACCTAAATGGGAAAAGAATTTGAAAAAGAATAGATACATATATATGTATAACTGAATCACTGTGCTGTACCCCTGAAACTAATACAACATTGTTAATCAACTATATTACAATATAAAATAAATTTAAAAAAAAATTAACACTGCTTTTGTACTTTGAAGTATTCAAAAAGTATGAATATATTTACTCTAACTCTTAACTCCATCGTGGCTGGTTAATTTTGTAGAGAAACTACAACCATACACATGTTGTGTTTTTTTTAAATTTTTATTGGAGTATAGTTGCTTTACAACATACACATTTTCAATGCGTTATACAATGTAACACATATGTATCTTCTGTTTTTTATATAAAACTTCTAATAAAATAATTTGGAGCAAATAAATAAAAAGACGTCTCTGTAACTTTTAGTAAACTTCCCTGAATACAGCATCTAATCCTTAGCTGGATGGAGAATATGAAGAGAAAAAATGATTTATGCAAGAAAATGGAGAAATCAGGGACCTAAGGTTCACAATGAGGTCACGAAGGGGAGGAGCAGAGATGGCTGAGTGACGCATTTTCCCTAGCAAACCTGCCAGCTCCATACATCTGTGCATGTTAATGTTCCATTGGCCCATAATCAATCCAATATGCTAACCCTTACAAAGGTATTATTTTTTACAGGACAAATCTTTTATTTCAAAAAGACAAATCATAATGATATTTTGGATTCAAGAGTTTATTCAGTCTCAAAATCAGGCCAAGCAGACCACCGTCCTTTCTTCCTTTGTGTAAGTGGCATTCATCTTGTCTGCACTTCCTGGAACCAGTAAACCACCATCTAGGTGGTCTGTATGGGTCCCTCCAGTGTCCACTGAGCCGTATCTTCCATCCTACACAGCTGTCATTTACATGGAAGGGGCTGTAGTATTACCAGCGTCCCAGCAGTGTGGCCCAAGTCAAATGTAGGGGTATGGTGGTTGGTTCACACCCTCTAGTTGTTAATCAACTAGTTGTTAATCGACGTCTATAGAAGTCAGGGTTGGGTGCCAACCCCAGCACTTCCCTAGCGCATGTGTCACTTTTCCTCATGGCATTAACACCTTATGCTTTATATTTTATAACTTGTTGAATAGACTGTGCTCTGTGACTAGACTGCAAGCTCTGTGAGGACAGGATCATGTCTTTCATTATCACTGTGGCTCCTTTAGTGAGAGCGCAGGAATTCGCTTGGAGTACGTGCTCCCTAAATATTTGTTGACATAAAACAGAGTACACTGTCCCAAGCTGTTGACCAGGGGATAAGGCTGCCTGATTCCTCACTGGGAATACCACAGTTGTCAGAATGTCATTTCTGCACCCCTAAATCGTGTCCTCTTCTCCATTTAATACATTCCCCTCAAGTCTTAAAGAATCCACAGAAAGAGATGGTGGCGACCACAATTTGTCTATCCGCTCTGAAATGTGAAGTTACTTTGTGGTTATGAGGCAGTAAATTTGCCATCATTTTTATTGGAAGTGGTGACAAGAAGGCAGTGATCAGCTCTCACCGCTTCCCTGGGATTTCCTTCATGATCGATGGTGTGGCCACTTTTCCTGTCATTATCAAAGGTTGCTTGGCCTTTTGCTGCTGGAATTATTGGAGTACGAGGAACGAGGAAGGGCATGTCGAAGCCCACCTGGATTTATCAACCTGGATTTCCAGGAGGAAATGGGTCAGGTTTCATGCCAATGAGAGACTACTTCCTCCACAGTCCCTGCTGTGTTCAGGTGGCTTCTTAATGTCTATCCTGGATCCGGGCAGGCACGGTGAGCCACAAGGGCATGCCATAACGGAATGTAGCCTGATTGGTGATAATGAACATCCACTTGGGAAAAAGATTGACTACAGAAAATGTAATCACTTTTAAGTCCCCCAGTTCTGTAAATGCGTATAAAATCACACAGGACTGGGCTGGTTTGTCTTCATAAGAGCTGTGAAGGAAAGGTTTGCTAACAAAACAAACAGATTAAACAAAAATGCAGGCGGCACATTCAGACACCTTAGGGAATCATTTTTTAAGCTCTTTAGCAAAGGCTGTATGTAAATCAACAATGAGTCAGAATATTTACCTATTGAACTTTGGTTTTTTTAGACAGGGAAAAAATATTTTTGGGGTCTTAGTCGTAACGTTAGGAAAGGGAGCTCTTTTAGGTGAAGGTGGGCAGTGGACCCTGCAAGCTCAAATGTCCTCTTACCATCTGACCCTCTTCCACGGCCAGTGTTGGCCCCTCAAGCACCTCTGCAGAGACCTGGGATGCCAGGGAGGCCAGTTTGAAAGCCACCAATCTGACAGGTGTGACCTATATTTGGAGCTATCTGATAAGAAGGTAGAGGAACTGCACATGCTTTATAGGAACAAGATTGTTTCTGAACAAAACATTCTCTAACCACGGCTTCTCTTTCACCAGAGACTTATCCTCATTCAAATATCCTTTGCAATTAGCCCAAACAATCGTTTAGAGCCCTTCAAATAAAACGATTACAGAGAAGGGGTGGGAGAGACAACACGAAGCTGAGCTGCAAGTGATCGCAAGTTCTTGGAAGAGCAGCAAAGGGAAGGACAGAGGTTACCTGGTCTGTGCCCGTGTCAGGAAAGGAGGCAGGAAGGGAAACAGCAGACATGGAGTTGAGAGGTTTGAAATGGTTATTCCCAGGAGCCAATACCAGTATACTTTCAAAGGCACTCGGCCAACCAGGAGTATGGGGCAACATCACGAGGAATGGCTGCTGCCAGCGTGAGTGTGCCACATGCCTGCTGGAGGCTGTTCCAGACTACATGGCCCCAGGGCTGCAGACTGAAGTCCAGCTAGGTCGAGCCTCTGGCCAAGGAGCTACAGCTCATGCACACCCAGGCTTGGAGCAGCCACCTAAACTGGAGTGCCAGGCAGCACAGACCAGAGACCCTGGTCTGGCTGCTCTGATCCTGGCTTAAGGCCCACAAGGGCCACTGAGAGGAACAGCCTGACCGGCATTCCCAAGCAGCTGCTGTGGTCAGTGTCCCCAGACCCTCTGAACACTGCTGACCCTCCCATCCTCACATCTCCCTGTGGCCACCATGATTTACCACTGATATGCTCTGGAAGATCAGTGGATTTAAGTGGGCAAGGATGCTTAGGGGTCTGCATTATTTAAGTAGCTCTCCCATTCTCTGTGTGTTAGGGTGTCTGCTCCTTAAGAGCAGGCAATATGCCTTATTTCTTCTATTTCCCCAGGAAACACTGTGCTGGGTGTTCAATATATGTTTGAGGGTGAGTGGAAGGGAGGGTGAGAAGTAGGACAGGAGTGTGGGTGGAGACAGCAGTGATTCTGGACTTGTGATGCTAGTCTTTCAGCAGTGATCAGATGCCTTTTAGGCCACCCTCAGTAACGGCTTGCCCAGCACCTCACGAGCCAGCAGCGCCCACCTGCCTTCATCTTTGTGCTCACTCTGCTGCTTTGAACACCCACTCCCCTTATCACAAAGTAAGGCAGCAGCAAGCTTTCAAGATTCCCTTGCTGGAAAGCTGCAACTCTTGCAGCACTTCCTTTCTGTGTATAAATAAGCTCATTTGTATAATACTTTAGATTCCACACATAAGTGATATCATGTGATATTTGTCTTTCTCTGTCTGATTTACTTCACTTAGTATGATCATCTCTAGGTCCATCCATGTTTCTGCAAATGGCACTATTTCATTCTTTTTTATGGCTGAGTAGTATTCTATTGAATATACGGACCACATGTTCTTTATCCATTCATCTGTCGATGGACATATAGGTTGCTTCCATGTCTTGGCTATTGTAAATAGTGCTGTTATGAACACTGAGGTGCATGTATCTTCTGGATTGCTGGATCATACATATGTTTGTTAAGTTTCTTTTAAGCTTTTACAGTTTCTCCTCTCTCATGTTCTCAATGTCATTTATATATTGGAGAAATCCAGTCCTTTGTCCCACAGAGCTTCCCGTTTTTTTGGTTTTTTTTTTAAACTGGGCTTCTTTCTTCTTCAGTAATGGTGTTAAGCAAGTTCCTCTATCTCCTGAATTTCCTATAAACTGGTAGTTATGTCCAGATGCTTGATTAAATCCAGGTTTAATTCTTTCTGGCAAGAATACTCCTTAGGGAATGTTCTTGTATACTTCCAACTGCATTATATGAGGAGACAATTCCCATGGCAACTGATTAGCTTACATCCTCATTAAATACATAAAGTTTCTTAAACTTTATATACTTTTCTTGAATCACAATCTGGCTCCACTTGTAGGTTCTTACCATTACTTTAAGATTTAGCCCTAGAACCCTGATAAACCACTGGGTACCCCCAGCAGCTGAACCACCTAGAGATCAGCAGGTATAACATAGAAGACTTGTCCTTAAGTTTCTTTCTTTTTTCTTTTTTTATAAATTTATTTATTTTTGGCTGCGTTGGGTCTTCATTGCTGCACGCAAACTTTCCCTAGTTGTGGTGAGCGGGGGCTAGCTACTCTGTCGCGGTGCGCGTGCTTCTCATCGCGGTGGCTTCTCTTGTTGCGGAGCACAGGCTCTAGGTGTGCAGGCTTCAGTAGTTGTGGCACACAGGCTCAGCAGTTGTGGCTCGTGGGTTCAGTAGTTGTGGCACACGGGCTTAGTTGCTCCGCGGTATGTGGGATCTTCCCGGACAAGAGCTTGAACCCATGTCCCCTTCATTGGCAGGCAGATTCTTAACCACCGTTCCACCAGGGAAGCCCTTAAGTTTCATTTACTGTCCACATTTATCATTATGCCATGCTATTGATTTTTAACCTCTGGAGCCACGACAAAGTTCTGCTTGGAATGAAATAGTACATGGCATCGAACCAGGTGCTTGTGTTACACAGTAATCCTCAGAGCTGTAGGGAGTCAGCCATGTTCTTATAAACAAAGCAACTACATCCACAGATGTAAGTTATTGATACCAATAAATAACTTGTAAGCCTGCATGCTTTGGTTAAAAATTCCCAGCTACATTTAAGCAAGTTTGCATAAATTGATTAACAAGAATTCCTAGCTGCAGTAATACTTAATTATTGTCCCAGAACTCACAACTATAGTTTTGGGAACTAGATCCAAAAACGTCCTCCATCCGGCTAAGACTTTTATTCGCGTCTCCAGAAATTCAGGCAGATATTCGAGGGCCCTGGTATCTCAATGCCTAATGCTTCTGCAGTTGCAGAGAACGAGGCGATTGTGAGATTAGCCCAAGTTCTGCTTGCCTGCTTTCTTTCTACTCAGGAACTGGGGAGATAATTTTCACTTGTTAGGGAAAATTAACCCAACCTCTCAAATTAAATGGATGCAAATCTCACAATCAGGGGCTCGGAATCCACATGGAGTCACAAACAGCCTATTGTGCAGACCTGTCTTATGGAAACCTGATCCATTCATAGAGGAGTTGGGATCATTCTTTGGGATGTATTTTGAGTTTTATGAAGACTCCCTTGGGAATCTGGAGCCCCCAAGGGAACGGGCTATCAGACACTGGAAGGGAATATTTGCCAATCACACCCAAGTTAGATCACCTTTACAGAAGAAATTGGTGTTGTTTATTGGTACTGAAATTGGTGCTCCTAGAGACATCCCTGATTCGGGCCCTGAACTTGGCTCTGGTGACTAACTGGGAGGCTGAATCCACAGCATACTTCTGGAGCAGGGCCACGTTGTCACAATCCTCTGATTAATCCACGAGCAGGTTTCCAGGGCCCTTCTCCAGCTCCTGGGGCAAGTCATCTTTGTGTCTCAGTTTTTCCACTATCACAGGGATTACAGCAGCCCACATTGGAGAAAAAAATGATTGGAAAAGCAACACAAGAGTACACTGTGAGTACCAACACCATACTCACAATTCCCTAAGCCTGGAGGCGCCCATCCACCATGGAGAAAAGTTTTATTTCCTTTCGGTGGTCAGGAAAACACTCACTCTTCATGGCTTCATCAGCCCTCCAGCCTCCAGACCGAGGCAAATGGAGTCAGTGGGAAATTGCTGGGGAAGCCAGCTGTGCAACAGTGAACAACTGTCTTTGTGAGAGAGGAAGGCTGTGCTGGGCAGTGGCTAATGGGCCTGCACAGTGGAATTTTTCTCCCTTTTTAACCAGACTGAGCCTCGCTCCCTTCTGGCAGGCAGACAGGCCCCCTCTTCCAAGTATGCAGGAAAGTTCTGTTTTGACAAGCACACGCATTCTTTTTCAAAAGCCACAGAGGCAAACGCCTTTGTTGCAGACGGACCAACTCCCTTCCAGCCCAGGAGGTGAAAACCCTTTCATGAGCCACATAATGGGAGCAGCACTGCACTGGCTGATGCAGGCCCCGAAAAGTACACAACTTCCATTCTGTGGCTTCCACATACATAATGTCCTTCTCCTCACAAATCCAAAGGCTGGCAGGGCTGTTTGTCCGGCACTGGGCCTGGAGGGAGCAGGGGGTTGGCAGGAGTCATGAGGCATTTTTCTGTGGGCTTTGGTTTCCTGGCCAGTTGAACCCAGTCCAATGATTGTCCCAAGGTTCTGCCAGATAAAACAAGGAGAGAGCTTTTCTAGATGCCTGGTGACTAAGAGAGGGGGGAGGAAGGCACAAGCAGGATAGGGGGAAGGGGCACCCAAGTGCCAGCCAAGGCCATGGCTCAGGAGACCCCTACCCGAGCAAGGACTCTGACTCTGCCCCATGGAATGGCCTCCAGAGACCCTGACCTTCAGGTGAATGCCTGGCACTCAGGCCATTCTCCCCCTGGCACGGGGCCCTGATCTTAGCACCCCTTGTGACTGAAAGTCAAATTCCCTGGAACAGGGGTTTAGCATTTTCAGTGAACTAATCCCACTTGCGATATTCAGTATTCTGAGCAGTCAGCCCTCTCCGGGAGCAGTCTGGAAGGCTGCTGCTTCCCTGAGATGGTATCAAGAATGGTATAGGGACTTCCCTGGTGGTCCACTGGTTAAGACTCCGCGCTACCAATGCAGGGGGCCCGGGTTCGATCCCTGGTCAGGGAACTAGATCCCACATGCCACAACTGAAAAGATCCCGCATGCTGCAACTAAGAAGATCCCGCATGCGGCAACGAAGATCCCACGTGCTGCAACTAAGACCCGGTGCAGTCAAATAAATAAATAAATATCATTTTAAAATCAATTATTTAAAAAACAAAAAAAGAATGGCGTAAGACACTATCCACTTCCAAAGTACCCCACTGAACTGCCCATCTACTGTGCTTGAACTTCATACACTTGGAACCACTAATTGGGAGTCACTAAAGCATCATCTACAAAAAATTCTGCTTAATATTTGCAAACAATGCCACCAACAAGGGCTTAATTTCCAAAATATACAAACAGCTCATACAACTCAATAATAAAAAAACAACAAACAACCCAATCAAAAAATGGGCAGAAGACCTAAATAGACATTTCTCCAAAGAAGACTTATAGATGGCCAATAAGCACATGAAAAGATGCTCAACATTTCTAATTTTTAGAGAAATGCAAATCAAAATTACAATGAGCTATCACCTCACACTGGTCAGAATCGCCATCTTCAAAAAGTCTATAAATAATAAATGCTGGAGAAGGTGTGGAGAAAAAGGAACCTTCCTACACTGTTTGTGGGAACATAAATTGGTATAGCCACTTTGGAGAACAGTATGGAGGTTCCTTAAAAAACTAAAAATAGAGCTACCATATGATCCTACAATCCCACTCCTGGGCATATATCCAGAGAAAACCATAATTTGAAAAGATACATGCACCCCAATGTTCACTGCAGCACTATAAGCAACCTAAATGTCCATCAGCATATGAATGGATAAAGAAGATGAGGTACATACAAACAATGGAATATTACTCAGCCATAAAAAAAGAATGAAATAATGCCCTTTGCAGCAACATGGATGGACCTAGAGATTATCATACTAAGTAAAGTAAGCCAGACAAAGACAAATATCATATGATATCACTTATATGTAGAACCTCAAAAAATGATACAAATGAACTTATTTACAAAACAGAGACTCACAGACATAGAAAACAAACCAAAGGGGAAAGGAGGGGTGGGGTGGGATAAATGAGGAGGTTGGGATTAACATATACATACTGCAATATATAAAATAGATAAGCAACAAGGTCCTACTGTAGAGTTCAGGGAACTATATTCACTATCTTGTAATAACCTATAATGGAAAAGACTACGAAAAAGAATAGACATATATATATGTATAACTGAATCACTTTGCTGTACACTCGCAACTAACACAACACTGTAAATCAACTCCGATTTTTTTTAAATTTCTATTTCAGATGCACGTGTTAAGTTCACTATTATGCTCTGATTAAAATACATAAAGTCATGTAGGCAAATTACAAAATATATGTAGACTTCACTCCCCTGGGGGTCTAGTGGCTACTCCTCTGGGACCTCTTCTTCTTTTGCCCTGGTTCTATGTTCCTCTCATTTCCTCAACATGAAGACCCTCCTTCCACATCAGTCTCAACACACCCACACTGGATTGACTATTTCCTAGTGTCTAAGCCGAGGAGTTAAACACAGATGTTGTCCAATGTCCAGTATTTAAAGTATGGATACTTTCTGTCTTGGTTACAATTCAGCAATTCTATTTCTGTTGTGCTGTTATTTTGGTACCTAAGTGTGACTGCATAGATGTGTGAAATGTTGACAATTCCAGAGGAGCTCTTTTCTCCTGAAATATAAGGGCTCTATGATATCGCTTTTTGTAAAAATGTCTCTGAAGTCTTCCTACAAAGTGCCTGAGTTCAGCCCTGCAGAGATGGGCAGGGTGAGAGGGTGAGAGCTCCTGATAGGCAGGAAGAGGACATCATCCAGGCTGCTGGTGGACAAAAGGATTCTGATAACTCTAACAATTTTTCTCTGACCACAAAACGTGGCTTTGCCAATGCACGATGTTTAATTATTTCAATTGCATTAAGTCTAAGTTACTCAGATTGTCTTCTTGTCTTCCAGTTCTTTCAAACCCAACCTGCAGAGTATTTGAGACCCAGGGCTTAGGATCATTGCAGGGAGGAAGGTCCAGGCTTCTAAGCCATTCCCACCTCTAGGTAAATGCATAAAAAGAATAAAACAAACCTACATACTAGGAAGCCTAAGGTTTCCCATTGATTTTCACTTTCTTTTTGTTTTTAATGAAGAAGGGTGAGGAAGGCAGAACTGTGAGGTACACGAGAGGAAAGGGAGAGAAGGGAGAGTGGTGCCAGTTTAGGCCAGAACCATTGGTACAGATGGTCTGGCAGGAGCAGCGCTGGACATCATCTGCATTGGCCGGAACGCAGCACAAGCCTTCAGAGCCTCGGTGAGCGGCACTGGCAGCTCCAGCCAGTTTCACCCCTGAGACCAGGCCAACGGTGACCTCAGGGAGTGACCAAGTTCAAGGTGAGGCTTCTTAGTGTGGGCACAAGTCCCAGAGACAGGAGAGAGGCCAAATTCACAGACAGAGACAAGGGCTAGGAGCCTGGAAGCTGGAGTGGAAACCAGGCAAGAAGGACCCCAGCAATGAACATTCTAGCTGGAACCTTCCCCTTAACAGTCATCAGCTGCCTAGAATGTGGATGGTAAGATGCTGGGACGAGACAGCTGGGTTCAAGGAAGGAAGAAAGCAACCAGATTCTGGTAGGTAGAGTTGGGCACAAGAAAGGTTTCAGGTAATGCTTTATGAATGATTTAACATTCAAAGCCTAACATTTTTAGCGCTTTGTGGCTTTATAGGAGGATGTGCCCCTGTCTTCTGGAGCCGTACCATAACTACTTGGCACAGGCCCATCCTTGAGTCAGATTAAGGCAGTGGCTGTAGTGTGACAGCAGTTGAGCCATTGGCACACATCCTGCATCCCGGGTGCCCACGTGGGGCCAGAGGGCTACTCCCCTAACCAGGGTCTGTCTTGCTCGTCCCCTGCCTTGTTTACAAACCTCATTCATTTATTCAATAAATAGTTATTAAACAATTACAGTGTGCCTTGTGCCATGCTATACAGAATTGGTTCCTTAAACTCTGGTGGGGATTTCAGACAGTAAGGAGGCAGATAAAAATAATTACAAGCTATTACCAATTATGATCATGGTTTTGAAGATAAAAATATGATGCTACGAGAAAGAAAAAGTGGGGTTACCTACTTCGGAATGGGAAATCCATGAAGACCTCCCTGGAGGAGTGGCATTTAAACTGTGCCCTGAATGAAGAGCAGGAGTGGGAGAGAGATCATGCAGGGAGAAGGAAGAGCATATGTGAAGGCGCTGACTCAGGAAGGAGATGGAAGCATCACAGAACTGAGGCAGGCTTAGCCTGGGTATGCTGTCATGGTGGTGACAAAAGGCAGAAGCAGAAATGCAAATGGAAACGTGTAAGTGCTCTGTCAAGCATCTGCTGGTGTCCCCTCTACTAACGTCCCATTGGATAAAGCAAGTCACATGGCTGGATGCAGAGAGAGTGGGATGTCATCAGAGGTCATGGCAAAGTACATGACTGAAGGAAGGAGTGAGGTATTCGAGCCATAGATGTGATCGCTCTACCACACCTGCGCTCTTCTTTTTTTGCTTCTTGGTAAAGGAGGAGAGCTCATCTCATTAGGAATTTGGCCTGATTTAATGTTGGAGGATCACTGACAATTTTTCCTTTATATATTTTAAATTCACATACAAAAAATTCACCTTTTTTTGGTATACTTCTATGATTTCTAACACTTGCAGAGACTTGTGTAACCACTACCACAAATAAGATACAGCATATCTTCATCACCCTTCAAAATTTCCCTAGGTCACTGCTATTTTGAGAGCTCATGTCTGGATGCTACATCCCAAAGAAAACAGGTAGGGTTTCTTTGTTTGTTTGTTTTTAACATCTTTATTTGAGTATAAATTGCTTTATATTGTTGTGTTAGTTGCTGCTGTATAACAAAGTGAATCAGCTATATATATATCCCCATATCCCCCCACTCTTGCGTCTCCCTCCTACCCTCCCTATCCCACCCCTCTAGGTGGTCACAAAGCACCGAGCTGATCTCCCTGTGCTATGCGGCTGCTTCTCACTAGCTATCTATTTTACATTTGGTAGTGTATATATGTCCATGCCACTCTCTCACTTCGTCACAGCTTACCCTTCTCCCTACCCGTGACCTCAAGTGCATTCTCTACATCTGTGTCTTTATTCTTGTTCTGCCCCTAGGTTCTTCAGAACCTTTTTTTTTTTTTTTTTTTTAGTTTCCATATGTATGTGTTAGCATACAGTATTTGTTTTTCTCTTTCTGACTTACTTCACTCTGTATGACAGATCCTAGGTCCATCCACCTCACTACAAATAACTCAATTTCAAAACTGGTGGTTTTGAATGAAAAAAGTTAAATCCTTGACAGCACCTCTGGAGTGTTCTGTAGCCAAAACTTGAGGTTTAGCTGAGAAAATGCCCTAGTCAAAAGGGTAAGCCATCAGATGGAACACCCTATGAAGACTACGGTAACAAGAAATTTAAAAATCTTCATGTCAGAGGGATCTCAGTTGGAAGAGATCTCCACCCCACCATTTTACAAAAAATACTAAATCCCTGATGGGTTTGAGTGCATTTTCAAGGAGGAGGGGAGAGAAGAAGGAGAGAGAGAGAGAGAGTGAGAGAGCTAAAACAAGAACTCAAGTCTCTTGCTCAGTCCAGTGTTCTTTCTGCTGTTCAAAGCTTCTTTAGCCATTAGCCACTCACCTCCTTTATAATGTTCATCTCTACCTTTTGTGTTCATTCTCTGATCATCTGGCCCAGTGGGAATGGACTGGTCTCTCAGTGCTCTGTTTTCTTAATTTCTCTAGTAGAAGCTGAAGGCACTGTTTTTCTCCAAAGAACCCTATTTGGTGCTGAGGGATTTGAGATGCCTTCCCTAGGTTTGCAGAGGGAACAAGGTTTTAGTTCCCAGAAAATTTAATACACAGTTTGATCTTTGCTACTCTACTGAACTCCTACTGAGTTTGCATTTCCTTATCTCATAGCTCTCCCAGCTGCCAGGTAATTTGATCTGGATTTGTCTTATCAGTCCGAGGACAGCAAGCAGGTGATGAATGAAGGGCTAGGGAGGCAGCTGTCTCTTCTTTGAAGCCATGGCATTTTTGGAAGGGACTGTGTGTGTGTGTGTGTGTGTGTGTGTGTGTGTGTGTGTGTGTGTGTGTGTGTGTGTGTGTGTGTGTGTAGCAGTTGCTAGAAATGGAAGTAAAACTCACTCCTACACTTTTTAGCCCAAGAACTGTAGTGTTCTTTGTCTTTGCTCCCTCCAACTCACTTAGATGTGACTCTTTCATCCTGAGGGTTCTTGGTGTTCATGGGGTTTTGTGGTGGCCTGGTCATTATGGCTCTCTTCCCAGCGGACAGAATTTCCCTGGCATGACTTTAGTTGATCTTAAAACAATAGCTCACGCTTATAAATCATGGTCAGATGCTCAAGCTGAGTGTGGAATGGCACAGCAGGTGGATTATTCAGCCTTCCAGAAGACAAGCCCTGTTGGTACCATGGGGCTGCTGCCCCAGGTAACCTGGCTAGGTCTTGAGCTTCAGAAGTGAGATTAGAGGATCAAGGAGAAGCTGTTGAGGCATGGCATCTAACCCACTTAAACCTGTTATACTCTCTTCAAGAGTCTGATATGTCCCTTGAGAGGCAACGCCTCTGCATTGTATCTCTCCTGCATGATTGCGGGGAGAAAGCCCTCTATTTCTACTGGAATAAAAAAAAAATAAGCAGGGAAAATGGAATCTAGACTAATGGATATCCAGACCCAGCAGGACAAAGCCCTGTGATGATGAAACCAACAGGCTGACTCTGTCTAATACTATTGCTGCCAAAGACTAAATAGAAAGGTACCCAGCCCACCCGCTTGATACCTCAGCATCCCTGTGTCTTGGGGGTGTGATGTCATAAGACAAGTCAACCATCATTTAAGGGAGTCATTTCAAGGTTTCCCATCCCTGCTCTCTGGCTCACTTTCCCTCTGCTGCTGTCACCAGGATGTCAGCACCCAAATTAATGCAAGGCCCCAAACCAAGCAAGCATCAATTGGATTGTCAGCCCAGTGAATGACCCACCCTGGGGACCTGCTGTTATAGCCGTACCTCAGCTGTCACCTTCCTGTGGCCGTCCACTTTCCCCAGGCATGCAGAGCTGCCAAAAACAGCAGTCAGCTTCTCCCAGAGGATGGGAAAGCTGTGTGGAAGGTCAGGTAAACACAGGGCCTGAAAAAGCTCTCCCCTCCCCAACTCACATACGCTGCTGTGTCTTATCCTGGCTTCAAGCTAAGGACCTCTAAATCCAGCCACAATAGTAACACTGGGATGGCAGGAAGAATGTTCAGCCCAGAAACCACATCCTCTGCAGCGCCACAGCTGGCACCAGTGAAGGACGTGGAGTTAAATTGAAAAGGAATTTGAATGACAAAGTGACATGATGCCCATCTCAGCTAATGATAGGACAAGTTGGTCTTCCATCACTGGCCAGGCAAAACTGCCAGGCCCAGATCTGTATTTAAAAGCTATTTCTCATGGTTTTAAGTCACCAGCTCAAGCTCAATATCTAAAACAAAGCGAATGAATTATGGAACAGGACGAAGGGAGCTTGTTAATTTTCTCACTGATACACTGTGAAATGAAAGCTTTATTCTAAGAATGGTATATCCTCAGGGCTCTCTCTGGAGAGACGCTGACAAATCCAAATGTCCTTACTGTTTCCTTTACCCCCCTACTTTATGGCTTTTTTGATACACATTTATAAAATATGTATATGTCATGGTATGTCTGTATCTGTAGGACTCGGGGAATTCAAGTCTGTGATTCTCTTTAGGACTTCTTTGACCATAAAAAGTGTTCAGGTGGTATTATTAATGAACACACACACACACACACACACACACACACACAGACACACACACATTAGATTGTGTACAGCCTGTCTGTATGTATTACAGAGATACCCGTGCAGGCTGCTGGCTATTGTCCATGCTGGTAAGCTACAGCCCATCTCCAACTGGAACCCAATGAAATAATCATGATAATTTTGCCTTCATGTATCACCTTTCATCAGGAAGGATGAAAGGACTTCAGAAACTCTGGGTTCTCTTTGATCCGGGCTCCTATCTGGTGCACCAATCTCCATTGTGTATTCTGCCCCTACCCCACAGATGGGCCTCCCATTGATGGTAATTGAACTTCCATATGCAGAGCACCAAGGGGCCAGCCGGTCCTGAGAGCCTCCTGTCGGCTGCCAGGAAGGAGAGGGCTGCTTCCAGAGGGCCTGCAGTGCCTGTTCAGCGTTTGCAACAGGGCATGGACTATAAACATGGGGAAAGAGGGAAGGAATTCTTAGCTGCAACTTTAGTTTTGAGAGAGGGATGCTTAACGGCAGGTGGAGGAACATTCTAGGCAGCGATAAAACAAATCTCCAGAATGTAGGTGTTGCCTAAGGCTCTGCTCATAGCGGTCTTCTCAGCCACACCCAGGACTTTAGGTATTAGCTTTATGGGAAGGACTTTGAAATATATATCCCAGGCTCAAACTCTCCTCTGGGTCTAGCCAGGCCTCTCCAGCTGTCTCCTGGGCATTTCCATCCACATATTTCGCTGGAACTTCTCAACTTCCACCAAATATAATGTACGATTCTTCGTCCTTTGCTCTCAAATAGTTCCCTTCCCTGACTTTCCTATATGTAGTTGCTGGAGTTAGAGTGAGCCGTGGGTAAGTTAGTCAAGATCTTTGTTCTCATGGAGCTTGCATTTTGGAGAGGGGGTGGGGAGGGCAGACGCAATAAACAAATAATAAATGAAGATGAGAAATGCCAGGGAGTGATGGGTCAGGTGATGATAGGCTAGGGGTGTGGACTGCCTTGGACAGCGATCAAAACTGGCCTCTCTAGGGAGAGGATCGGGAAGAAAAGCATTTCAGGTGGAGGGAAGAGCAAGCACCAAGACCCCACGGCAGCAACGGGATTTGCCCGTTTGTGGAACAGAAGAGATGCTGGGCTGCTGAGTATGATAGAGGGTAAATGGGAGGAGATGAGATGGGAGAGGTGTGCAGGGAGCAGATGAGGCAGGGTTTGCTGTGTGAAGTTTGGATTTTAATCTGAGTGCCGTTCAAAGTCAGAGGAGGGTTTCAGCAGGGGCTCTGGGAGCTGACGTCCATGACTGGCATCTCTCAGCTGAGCCTTTAAGTCACTTTGACTCTTCTCTGTATCGCACACCTCTCGCTTTCCACATGGGCAGTATCTAACAGGGAATGAGGGTAAGGTTTTGGTAATCCTCCAACTCCCCGCATCTCCCCTCCAGGGTCTTGGACAGAGTCCTCTGTGTTCAAAAGGACTAGCAGCCAAACGGAAAACAAAGCATCCCTTTTGCGATCACTGGGAAAGCACCAATACCCCTAAGGCTGTGAATGTGGCTTAGGCTAGCGGACCAAAGCATAGTTTTCTCATATTCTGAGAATTTAAACCTTGGGACCCACCTGCCCAGGCATGCCTGCTGGAGGAGGGGGTGAGCGTGGGGTGGCAGAATGGAGACTGGCTGGTGCATCCATCTCTCAGCTACTGTCAGTGTTGGTTGCTAAAGGATCACACCTGTTTCCTCTGCCAAAGAATTCCCTTGGGAGGTCACACCTCCCCATCAGGGGGCAGTGGGCAGCCCATGACCCACTGGCATGGGGGTACAAAAGGCTGTCCCCTTACCACCGGGTGAGACAAGTCTGTGGCGCAGTTCATGCTCCAGAGCTCCCTCGGGATCAGACCAAAGCAGTCTCCAGCTGAGATCCCTTCCTCCTTGCTCTGTCCTCTGCTCCATCTGGCTCCCCCACTCCCCTTCCCCTGACAGCATACTCTCAAGACACACGTCCTCGGGCTTCCCTGGTGGCGCAGTGGTTGAGAATCCGCCTGCCGATGCAGGAGACACGGGTTCGTGCCCCGGTGCGGGAAGATCCCACATGCCGCGGAGCGGCTGGGTCCGTGAGCCATGGCCGCTGAGCCTGCGCGTCCGGAGCCTGTGCTCCGCAACGGGAGAGGCCACAACAGTGAGAGGCCCGCTTACCACATACACACAAAAAAAAGACACACGCCCTCGATCACCTTTTCAGGCTCCGTTTCTCAGGAAGGTAACCTAAGACAAGTGGAGATCTAGCCAGACCTTTTAAGGATCCCGGACTTAGGCTTTCTGCAATATTTTTTATTCACCTGTCTCCTTTAAATTCATCCATTTATTCAACAAACAGTTGAGACATGTTTCGTACACTCAGGACCATGAGAAACCCAATGGGCACAGCCCATGCCCTCGTGGAGAGTACTAACAGGGGGAAACGCAGACATTAGACAGGTAAATGCATCCACTGGGTACAGGGTGGCCAGGCAGGTCTTCCTTGCTGTAATGGGATTGTTTGCCTCCAAGGCCATATTTCCAGGATGATGGAGGGGTAAGAGAAGCACAGCCACCAGAGCCTTTCTCCTGCTTCGGGAACTGCTGGGATGTAGTTGGGATTAGGGGCCAAAATGACATTATTTAGTCTCACCATCTCCCTTGAGCTGACTCCTGTCAGTCAACCCACATAGGGAGGCACGGTTAAAGGGGAGAGGACACTGCAGGAGGCCCCTTGAGCTGCTCACTCCTTGTTTTTCTAATTCTTTTACCTTTTGGAAAGACTTGCTCTTTTCAGCCTCTCAGAAGGATGGTCTACCCATAGGCGATATGGCTGCCTCCCGAAACAATCTGGCCAGGATTTTAACCACCAGCCCACAAAATCCTAAACAGTTTATGCCCAGCAGCCCATGCTGTGAGCTGAGATTCATGCTGCAGTTCCCATGACTGAAGGAGAACATTCCAGCCATCCCTGGGCTCTTCTATGGAGGCTATATCTTGCCAAAGAATTCTTTTTGCCCTGGGACCCGTGGCCACACTGCTGGGCTGAGAGCTTCCTGTGTTCATGGGGTTCTCCTGCTCCCAGTGGCACCAGTCATCTCAGTTTCCCACCCGGGGGAGGTAGAGGAAAGCTGTTGGCTGACACTTGTCCAGGCCACTCTGAGAGGTGCAGCCTAGGGAAGACCTCTGTGAATGGCAGTCAGACCCCAGCATCCTCTGTGAGTGCCTGCTAACGGAAGAGATCCCTTAGGGCCAGCACCAGCCTCATCTTGTGTGCCCTGTGCAGTTACACAAGGCTCCCCCCTCAGAAGGGTCTCGTGCTTGGTTTAATGCTCTGGGTTTAATGGTCAGCAGTGGAAGAAGAGAGGAGTGGGGCCAGAGGGAATCCTGCTTGGTTGTCAAGAGGACCAGACCTGTCTTCTCTTGCTCTGGCAGATGTTTGGAGCTGGTCATTCTTCTCAGGGAGCTCTTGTGGGCTCCTTGGAGGCTTCCTGCTAGCCCTTCACTGGGAGTTGCCTCCCTCCAAACAGATGTTTCTCTCTTCCAATAGTCAGCTGAGGCTCTTTCCACAGCCCTTAGAGATCCAGCATTCCCCCTCAGCTCCTCGGGCTTCTCTTGAGAGGAGCCCAAGCAAACCCCACTCTTTCTCTCTTCTGCAGAGCCCTCCTCCACCCAATTCTGTCTCCTCAGTCTTGCCGCCATGGACCACCTTGTCTCGGTCAGCTGTGCAGTAAGACACTGACCTTTCCTTCCACACTTCCCAATGCAGGCCACGCACGTCACAGCGTTCTGAGTGGCCCCATGGAAACCCCCTCACTAAATTTGAGGCAAAAGTAGCACTTCCTACCACTCCCTGCTAAGTGGAGTGAGACATCTCATGTCATGGCAACAGCTTTCTACAAAAATAAACACACACACCCCTTCAAAATTCTCTCTCCTCACTCTCTACTATTTTTGTGTATTTTCTGTACAAATTATAGTAGCGTGGTGGGTGAGAGAGGACGCAGGAGTTTTTTGTTTGTTTGTTTTTTTGTTTTTGCGGTACGCGGGCCTCTCACTGTTGTGGCCTCTCCCGTCAGCGGCCATGGCTCACGGGCCCAGCCGCTCTGCGGCACGTGGGATCTTCCTGGACCAGGGCATGAACCCGTGTCCCCTGCATCGGCAGGCAGACTCTCAACCACTGCGCCACCAGGGAAGCCCAACGCAGGAGTTTTGAAACCAGTACTTGACAATTTTCTTTCTTTCTTTTTTTTTTTTAAACATCTTTATTGGAGTATAATTGCTTTACAATGGTGTGTTAGTTTCTGTTCTATAAAAGAAGTGAATCAGCTATACATACACATATATCCCCATATCTCCTCCCTCTTGCATCTCCCTCCCATCCTCCCACTTCGTCCCAGCTTACCCTTCCCCCTCCCGTGTCCTCAAGTCCATTCTCTATGTCTGCGTCTATATTCCTGTCCTGCCCTTAGGTTCATCAAAACCATTTTTTTTTTTAGATTCCATATATATGTGTTAGCATACAGTATTTGTGTTTCTCTTCCATGTCCTGGCTATTGTAAATAGAGCTGCAATGAACATTGTGGTACATGACTCCTTTTGAATTATGGTTTTCTCAGAGTATGTGCCCAGTAGTGGGATTGCTGGGTTGTATGGTAGTTCTATTTTAGTTTTTTAAGGAACCTCCATACTGTTCTCCATAGTGGCTGTATCAATTTACATTCCCACCAATAGTGCAGGAGGGTTCCCTTTTCTCCACACCCTCTCCAGTGTTTATTGTTGACAATTTTCTTTATAATTTTTTTTCTTTTGGCCACGCCTCACGGCTTGTGGGATCTTAGTTCCCCGACCAGGGACTGAAACCTTGCCTTCGGCAGTGAAAGCACAGAATGCTAACCACTGGACCACCAGGGAATTCCCTTCTTTGTAATTTTTACAGGAGGGATCTGGCTTTGGAATTTCACACTATTGTGTCTCATTGTCTCTGGGGAAACTTCAATATTAAGATCTTGATACATGCAAGGCCCTGGACTAAGCACCATCACTTAAATAACAGACTATGTACAAAGCCCTATGAAGTTTATGAAGTATCTCACATACCCTACCTCAACTGATTCTCCCAACAGCTCTGTGATAGACATTATTATGTCCTCGATTTACAGGTAAATCTTTTGAGATTCAGTTGGCTGTGTGGCTGGCCCTTGTCACTTACCTAATAAGTAGGATGGCCGGGGTGGAGACCCCCTCCCAGGTTTTCTTACTGCCAAATGCCCGTTCTACCCTGGCATCTCTGCCCAGGAAACAGACGTGGATGTTGGTGACCATGACAACAGCTTCCCATCAGCACTCTATGAGGTATGGGAGTAATGGGTATGAACATGCTTTGCAAACCATACAACAAACGACCAATGGAGTGCGATACTATTTATGTGGTTATTACTTTTAGCTTCTGGGTCATCTGGGTTGACTACTTAGGATGCCGAAGTTCACAGTCACCTGGAATGGTCATCCCACTGCTGGACTTTGGACCACTCTGAACATGGTCTACCCTTGTCTTCACCTCATGTGCCCTGTTTTGTGTATTTGGGGGTCCCTGCCCACAAGTGAAGTTTACTTTTCCTGCCTCTCAGTACTTCAGGCCTCTGCTTATTGTCTCACCTAATTACCTTGCCTTCACAAAGGTGAGAAGGTTGAGGCAAAACTTCAAATCCCAGCTAGGCTACCCGTTTTCATGCTTTCAGTGGCCTTTCAGAGACTATAGCTTCTGACCTGGTCAAGTCCCACACTAGTCATGCCATCCCAAAGAGTGTCTGACATGGTGGGCAAGGGATCAGGCTTCTGGGAGAAATGTACATGTGGACAAGATCTTGTACCTTCAGGTCTTACATCAGATGGTCATCTACAGAGGACTACCGTGGCCTTGAGTGGAAGCAGCTTTGTACTCGCTGAGGACATTGAAAATGATCTAGAGGAGTTATCAAAAGGGCAGAGGAACTCAAGTTAAGGAAACACTGGGTGAAAACAAGAAACAAAAGATAATAATATTTAGTACATAATGTATTTAGTACCTGCTAAGCACTTTCATGCATTATTTTTTATCCTAACACTAAGCTCATCAGTCTATGGGGTAGGTATAATTATTTCCACTCTTCAAATCAGGAAGCTGGGGTACAGAGAGGTTAAGTAACTAGTCCAAGGTCACGTATAAGTGATAGACACAGGATTCAAACCTGGGTCTTTCTGAGTTTGAAGCTTATGTTATTAATCATTATGCTGTGTGTGATCTGACTTCTTAGGGACACTGGAGAGGAAAACGGTAGATGTATCACATGTGGGGAAAACCATAAGAGCTATTTTAAAGAAAGAATAAAGTACCTTTGTTCCAAAGTTCCATCAGTGACTATGCCATGAAAATGTGTATGATTCTTCTAGATTCTTCTCTTCAAAAGTTTCCCAAGCACTCTGCCTTGGCTCATAATGTAAATAATGGCTCTACAACTGAAGTTTTGCAAGCTAAAGCATCTTTAAAAGAACTCTGGATGTGTTACAGAAAAGTGATTTTCCAAAAACACACATTCCTTTAAAATTTCATTCTGAGGGGCAGTCATGAGGCCTCCTGCCCCTGTGGCCAAATGCACCACATTAAAGCAAATGAAAACATAACTCAGATGGTTAATATGAATTAGCCTTTCCATAACCCTTCATATTGTCAAAGTGCTTTGCCCTGCTGCTTCTGGTTTATATAAACTAAGTGATTCAGTCAGCCAAACACCAGGAAGAAAGATTTCACCAGGCTTTGATTGAATTAAATGGTCTACCATTCTTTGGCCAATGCTAAAGGTTTTATATGAAATTGAAACAAGAGAAAATTCCTGGGCTAAGAAAGTCTGATGACCAAGAAAACCTCTGGAATAATATTCTCACTACAGTCAACCAAGAAAATATCCAAGGCCCCCCCCACCTCAAGTAGGTAGCAACTCTGTAAGAAAATGATTGGTGGACCTTTGTTCTTTCCCTCTCTACAGAGTGAAAGCACCAACCCTTTCCATTTGGTGGCACGGCTGGCATGTTAGTGAGTTTTGTCCCCAAATCCAAGGTACCCTGAAGAGCAGTGTCTCAATTCAGGTACTCCCCATCAGCAGACCCTGAGACAAGAATTTGAGTGTGAATGGCTTATTTGGGAGCTCACGCCAGGAAACTCTGGTAAGAGAGTGGGGAATCAAAATAGAGAAGAAAAGCAACCAATAAAAGGTCCATATTCAAATAAGTAGCCACTTTGGAACACTAGAGCTTAATCCTGCTTGGGCCCTTAGTGACTCTGAGTTTCCATCCTGATGGGTAAGGAGCTGGGGTATTTACACACCAACATTACTTATAGGTTAATAGCTGCTGGATAAGGATGTCAAATCCCCAGCAACTCCAGCCTTTCCTCCCGCAGACAGAGCCAGCTCCAGCAAGCCAGAGAGAGCCCTCAGGCAAAGTGCCACAGGTGCTACAGTCAACATGCCTAGAAATGGTAAATGTGATGCAAGCTGCATCTTGAGGAGGAGTGGAAGAAGGTGAGAAAAGCATAGAGGCAGGGCTGACTCACATATTAGGCCACTGTCTGGGGCCCATGATGCTTTTAGGGGCCCATGAAAATGTTTTAATTTGAATTTCTTTTAAGATCAGAAAAAAGAATGAACATAATCATTAAAAAGATATAATAAAAATCCAGCTTGTATTTGTCTTTATACCAGCACTGTCATAAAATATAATTTTTAATATTTTTTAATGGAGGAAGGGGCCCATGGAGACTCACAGAAGTCATACACTGTCCTTGCGTAGAGGAAAAGCTTCAGTTATTTTTCTTGATTTTTGGCATATTCTACCGTTTCAAATGGCTCACACTGGTCCAAACCACCTACCTCTCCTGTTTCATTTCTTTCCTCTTTTCTTTCTTTCTCTTCTGCTTCCATGCTCCTGTGTCCCTCCTGCTGTATTTTTCTTTGTGTATCTGTAGTAGACATCTGTTATTTTTGTCTGCCCAGCATCTACTCCCAAATCTTTTGATAAAAGCCTCTGAATTTGCTTTTAAGAAGCCAGTCTGCCCTACCCGCTCCTGGCCAAGAGACAGGCAGGCACTTGACATAAATGAGATACTTGTTCCTTGGAATTCGACTTCTGAACAGAGTAATGTAAGAACTACATTACTTCTTGCTCCCCAGATCCCTGGTGTGCCCTAGCTCCCATCCTCTTTGAAATCTCATTCTTCAGCTCTTCCTTCCATTCTGTAATGTATAGGATAGATAGATAACGTATATGAGAGGCATATATATATATATGCCTATATATATACATATGTATAGGAGAGGCATACTGTGTTCATAGATTAGAAGACTCAAGACCATAAAAGCCATCAATTTTTGTTGATTTGATATCTCAAACAAAATATGAGTGGTTTTTCTTTCCATGAACATTAGTAAGTTCTTTCTAGAATTTCTATTGAAATGCAAAGAGCAAAGGATAACCAAGACACTCTTGAAGAAAAAAATATAAATCAGGATGATTTGCTTTACCAGATGACAAGAATTATTATAAAGGTTTAATTATTGAGGTACAGATAACTAAGGTAAAAATCTAGACAAATACACCAATGATACAGAACAGAGAACCAAGAAACAAACCCATATATGTATAGATACTTGATTTATGACAAAGATGGCACTGCAGAGGATTAGAAAAAAGACTTTTCAGTAAATGGTGCTGGGACAATGAGATACCTATATGAAAACAAAAAAATGAAGTGGATCCCTACTTCATACTATACACAAAAATCAATTCCAGGTGGATTTAAACCTAAATGTGAAAGGCAAAACAACAAATTCTTTAGAAGATAATATAGGAAAATATATTCATTATCTTGGAGGAAGGAAATAATAGAGAAACACATAGTAATTAATGAAATAGAAATGTGTTAAGATGGTAGATCTTATGTCAAATGTTCTTATCATAAAAAATGTAGTAGGAAACTTTTAGAGGTGGTGGTTACATTTATGGCGTTGATTATGGTGACGCTTTCACAGATGTATAGTTATCTTCAAACTCAAGTTTCAAAACTCAAAATCAAGTTGTGGGAAAGTCTTTGCCTCCCTGGCTCTTCCACTCACCCCTTTCTTGTGAACTTTTCACATCTCTTGGGTTAAACAAGGCATAGAAAACACTGACCTACAGGAAAAGATTACTAAACAGGACTAAAAATTAAGAACTTGTTCATAAAAATCACCTTTAAGAGCATGAAATTACCATTAAGGACATGGAAATGCAAGCCACAGAGTGGGAGAAAACCCATTTGGAACACATATAACTGACAGAGGACTTGTATCTGGAATATAAAGTACTATAAATCAATAAGAAAAAGTCATACAACCCAATGAAAAAACAGGCAAGGGACTTGAGCAAGTCGTTTAGAGAAGAGGATGTCCAAATGGCCAAAAATACATGAAAAGGTGATTAATTTCATTGTAATGAAAACTGCAACCACAATGAGACGCCAATGGATGTCTCTGACGAGGGAGACCATGTGTCTTCCAGGTTAAGAGGAAATTTACTCTTTATTGTATACCCTTTTGCATTAAGTATATTTTACATTATACTTGTATTTAAGTTAAAAGAAGGAAACAAAAGTACATTTGAATTAGAGAAGGAAAACAATGAAGGGAAGAACAGAATTGACAAGACAAACCCTATTTCCTTGCTGTGGAACAGCGACAGGCATCAGCTGATTGATGTTCTTGAGCTCTGACAACTACACAAAGAGAAACTAATGGCTGATAGATCAATTGATGGAGTAATCCAACAGGTAATTCAGGCTCCCAGACCACTTTTTCTTTTCTAAAAGAAGTCTGGTTTAGTGGGAAATCTGGTTTTCTTTAGCTCGTGGAGGGTCATACTAGCCTGGGATGATATCTTACTGACTTGAAATAAACCCCTTTGAAATACGTGTATGTTTTAACTGAATTACTTACGGAGGGGCTAAATTTTTCTATCCTGATGGACCAGTCATTCACCGAATATTGACTATACCACGTGCCAGGCACTGTACTAGATAATGAGTATGCAGCAATGAACAAAACAGACAAATTCTCTGCCCTCGTGAAGCTAATCTAGAAGGAGAAACAGAAAATAAACAAATATCCAGAACAACAAAGAACTGAGGGTAGTGCTATTTCAGACAGGGTGGCCCTGTAAGGCCTCTTTGAGGAGCTGAGATTTCAGCAGAGCGGAATGAAATGAGAGCGGGAACCATACATCCTCCACAAAGGGAACCGCAAGTGCAAGAGGCCTAAGGTGGTCTGCGTATTGATGGGCTCTACTGGGGTGATTGTTGTTTCATGGGATTCGATGCTATTTTACTGTGCTGTTTCCTTTAAAGAGGTTAAGTTACAAGTGGGTTTCATGTCTGTCATTTGTCTGGATGCACTCCTCTAGACAAGCCTGGGTTGAGAGCAGATGTTGTCAGTGACTTGCTGTGAAAGAACAGATTGTCTGCCCTGGTATCATGGCCATGTCATTCGTATCCTGGAATGGCTAATGAGGTGTCTTCTTTTGGTAGAAAACTAGTGCCTGGGGATTGTTGGACTAATTCTGTAATGTTTCCAAAGTAAAGAGGGCATCACTAACCACCATCATAAACTGGGGGTCTTAAGCTCCCTCTCACCTCTCCTCTCGGTATTCAGAGGGCATATCTTGAGCTTCCAGACCCCATCCAGGGCCGCTTGTTGCTCCTATTCCCACAGTCTTCCTTTGGGTTCCGACTTACACTCTTGTTTCTTCCATACAAAAGCCCTATTTTCTTTTCTTCCACAATAAAAGTGGGCTCGTCAAAACCTAGAGCTCAAACATTTAGCAACCAAAAATCTGGTTCCCCTTTCGTTCAGGGCAGGGAGGGCTTGCTCTTCAAACTCTGCCAGCAAGTGATGAGATATGTGCTTTCCATCCTGGAGGTGGGAAGTGTCCTCCACTCCCAGAGCGGATTGTGTCCCACTAATGGGACAAAGGAAAGGGAGGAGAAATAGTTGTCAACATGTAAAACCAGGTGGAAAAATCAGTTCCTGCTAATTTTTCTTCTGCCTGTGATCTGTTTGTGTCCCCAGTGTCCCCAGGACAGAATTCCTTTCATTAGGCAGACACACCACCCACTACTTGGGGAAGGACTCCCTGACTTCCTTGGGTGTGTGCCTTAGCCTGGCCCCTAGATGAACTGTTCACCGCCTTTGTGCTTTGTTTCCCAGGGTGTGATTTCCTCATTATGCTGTCTCTTGTTCACCGCTGGGTCATCCTGCAAGTGTTATGAAGCTCCAACATCACCACACAGGTGTTAACTGCTGCTGTGGGAAAGTCTTTGCCTCCCTGTTTCCCCAGCCCGACCCCCTCCTGTGGCTGCCTGCATCTCCCTCCAACTCATATTTGACTTTCCTGCTACAGTCCCTGGGGAGTCCATCATCAGACCCACCTTCTCAGAAAACACTCCCCATCCCCTCCCCAGCCATATGAGCCCACCTACACTTGAACTTTGTACATATGGGGACAGTTTTCCCATCATCTTCCTTAGGAAAAATAACCAGGTTATTTCTGATGTGAACCACCTTGGTGTTCTCTCTTCCACTTCTTCCCCACATTTTGTTGAAGGGTCAGGACTTACATGGGCGGCTTTCAGTAATGACCATTTTGTTCTTGCCATATTGTCCTCAAATTTGTACCTCAATTGGTCCCCTTCTTGCAGCTCCTGGCACCTTACTATGGTAACATAATTTAGTCAGGTCCCTGCTGTACTAAGCAGCAGTGGTGATTAACTACTACTCTTCCTGTAACTTGGGTCTAAGGCCACCTGTGCCCTTGATCCAGTGGCTCACCTCCTTTCCTTATCCTCAAGCAGAGATGGTTGGTAACCAAGGTTCCCTATCAAACCTAATGGCATCTTTCCTGGTGGCATTAAGCATGTAGTAAAAGCACCACAGAGAGTCTTTTGCTTCTTCTACTCAGGGGAAAGTGTTCCTATCTGTGTACATGGTGAGAGGAGGGTGGGTCAGGCAATGGAAAGGATGACCCTCCCTCCTGAAGGCAGGAGAATATCTGATGTCCTATGAAGCTCCCGATCCAGTATGAAGAGGATGGTGAGTCTCAAGACAGAATATGCATTAGAACTCTTAGGGATTTGGTGAAAATGCAGACTTCAGGGATCCACTGACAGATAATGAAACTCAGGCACAGGGATTTTATATAACTTGCCCCAAACTTTTCCGTGAGTTAACCTGTAAATTATACTGTCTCTATTTAATTCTTTTAAACATATTTATTTTATATTCTGAATTTGTTGCTTTTATCATCTGAAATTCATAAGGGTCCAAATCTGCTGTTGGTTGATTCTCCTCATGGAATCATGGCTCACGGAGTTTTGTTTGAGCATTTGTTTTATAATTTGACATTGTGAGTTCAGGTTGGGTGGGCTACATCTGTGGTTGTCCTGTGTGGCTTAAGTTGGGGTAGGAGGAATCTCTCCCAAAGGGTTTTAGTTTTGCTCCTTTCCAAATGTCTCAGAGATGTTTCCGACCAAGGATCACTTTTTATTAATTTCTTGGTTTGGAGTCTCCTGGGATAAATTTGAACCTGGACCCCATATGCAGAAACTCCGGGGATGCAAATTCCCCAAGGAGAATATTTTCCATTCAGAGGAGAGCTGAGAGAGATTTAAGCTTGTTGGTCACTTTCCTTTGATGGTAAGTAGACTTTATCTAGTTCACTGTTTTTGGTGGGGTTTTTTTTTTTTTTTTTTTAAACAGAGAACAGGAGTATTTATTTATGTATTTATTTTAAATTTTATTTATTTATTTATTTATTTTGGGCTGTGTTGGGTCTTCGTTTCTGTGCGAGGGCTTTCTCCAGTTGTGGCAAGCAGGGGCCACTCTTCATCGCGGTGCGCGGGCCTCTCACTATCACGGCCTCTCTTGTTGCGGAGCACAGGCTCCAGACGCGCAGGCTCGGTAGTTGTGGCTCACGGGCCTAGTAGCTCCGCGGCATGTGGGATCTTCCCAGACCAGGGCTCGAACCCGTGTCCCCTGCATTAGCAGGCAGATTCTCAACCACTGCGCCACCAGGGAAGCCCCAATCTAGTTCACTGTTTGTATTAGGGCTCTCCAGAGAAACAGAACCAACAGGATGTGTATATACGTAGAGATTTATTTTAAGGAGTTGCTTCACATGATTGTGGAAGCTTGGCAAGCCCAGAATCTGCAGTGTAGGCTGACAGGCTGGGACTGGGGGAAGAGTTGCAGTTCAAGTCCAAAGGTGATCTGCTGGAAGAATTCCTTCTTTCTTACAGAGGTCAACCTTTGTTCTTAAATTAAGGTCTTCAACTGATTGGATGAGGCCCACTCATATTATGCTTTACTCAATGTCCACTGATTTAAATGTTGCTCTCATCGAAAAAACACCTTCACAGAAACATCCAGAATCATATGTGACTACGTATCTGGGCACTGTGACTCAGCCAAGCTGACACATAAAATGACCATCAAATCATTTGTGTGAGTGTGGGATATCTGAGGATCCCGGCTTTATGCAAGGGTCTCACTTCTAACTTCCTGCCTCACACAGGCCCCAAAACTTCATCTCTTACCCTGCATGGAATTAGTCTATTTTTAGGTACAGGTTTCTGAGTTCCATTTAGGATGACCTAATTCTCAAAACTTGAATTTTCATTTGGAAGCCTATTATTGCTCTCATTAACTTACTCTTCTCACTTGATGTTCTTGAGAAAACCAGCTCTTTAATGATGTGTAGGGATTGTGGTAGTGTATTCCCTTGGCCCACAGATCTCAGACCGAGTGATTTGGTAATGGATTTTAGCACCTGCAATTCACACAGTCTTCACTTGCTATACTAAAGGAAATTCAAGTTAAAATGTTGTCAGCTCAGAGAGCAATTATCATCTGAGCCCAGTTGATTTTGGTGTCATGTGGATCTGGCTTTATAAAACCATGGCCATAGATTAACTAGAACTCACTGCAGCGAGTGTATACCATAGTCATTGAAAAGGACCCAGTGGGTAAATCTTGTATTAATGTTACTGATGCTAACAAAGCCACCATTTATGAATCCCTTACTGTTAGGCATTGCGCTAGGCACTGTGCATAGCATTTTTAGAGAAGTTATTTCCTTTGAAACCCATGGATCCAGGAGCTCCAAGGAGCCAGGGTCTGCAAGAAATAGGTACTTGTTGTCACCATTTTATAGATGGAAAACAACCAAAGCTTGGAGAGGTTGCCTTAATAGCTAGGTTTATATTGCGATATTGCTGTGTAACAAACGATTCCAAAATCTCAGTGGATTTCAACAAGCCTGGGTTCTGTTATGGTTACATTTTCTGTTTAGTAAATTGTACACGCTTCAACCTATAGTGTGGATTCAGTTCTTATGAATTAAGCCTTTTTGAACCCCAGCTGTCTTAACTCTAGTTCCCTAGAAGCAGGACCTGAGATGGGGATTTTTGCGCAAGTGACTTATCGGGAGAAAGCTCTCAGGGAAAGAAGAGTGAAGGAAGAAGAAGGGGGTGGGGAAGAACTAATCAGAGATGTGGTCTCAGTTGGAGTCCACTTTAGTCTGACCCTCCATATCCCTGATCTGGAATGTGAACTGAACCACAGAATTGGCCCCACCTGGCGGTAAGGGGACTGGGGTTTTGTAACTCTGTATCAGCCAGCCAGTGGCTACAAGTCGCCCAAGATTGGTGGTGAGGGCCTGCAGAACCCTATCTAAGTGATGCACAGTCCTCCTGCAGCCACATTGTAGCCAAGAGAAAGTTAACATGCTTCCATTGTGCAGGGAGAATATCAGAACATCTGCTCTCAGTGGCTGGGAGACACTGAAACCCTCCAGAGAGTTGGTAGAATATTAGCAATAAAAAGTTGTGTCTGGGATGACTTGAGTGAAGCCTTGCCTGAAGGTAAAGGTGACTTTACACTGCATGGTCCCTTTTTGAAGACGTGAAATGTTTTAATAAAGTGTATTACTGTGAGAAAACCCTTTTCCTTATTACAGAGTCAAAAGCCAAGTGCTGTGTGTTATTCCTGAGATTTTTGCTTACATCTCTGTCTCTCCACGCCTTGTATAAAAACCTTAGTTCTCTAACAACAAAAGATCAGCAAGAGGAATTAAGAAAACAATCCTGTTTAATATTGCATCGAAAAGAATATAATACTTAGGAATAAGCCTACCTAAGGAGGCAAAAGACCTGTACTCCAAAAACTATAAGACGTGATGAAAGAAATTAAAGATTACACAAATACATGGGAAGATACACCGTGTTCTTGGATTGGAAGAATCAGTATTGTCAAAATGACTATACTAGTAAAGGCAATCTACAGATTCAATGCAATCCCTATCAAATTACCAATGGCATTTTTCACAGAACCAGAACAAAAAAATTTTAAAATCTGTATGGAAACACAAAAGACCCCAAACAGTCAAAGCAATCTTGAGAGAGAAAAATGGAGCTGGAGGAATGAAGCTCCCTGGCTCTGGACTATACTACAAAGCTACAGTCATCAAAACAGTATGGTGCTGGCACAAAAACAGAAATATAGACCAATGAAACAGGATAGAAAGCCCAGAAATAAATTCACACACCTATGGTCAATTAATCTATGATGAAGGAGGTAAGAATATACAGTGGAGAAAAGATACTCTCTTCAATAAGTGGTGCTGGGAGAACTGGACAGCTACACGTAAAAGAATGAAATTAGAATATTCTTCTAACACCATGTTCAAAAATAAACTAAAAATGACTTAAAGACCTCAATGTAAGACCAGATACTATAAAACTCCTGAGGAAAACATAGGCAGGACATTTTTTACCATAAATTGCAGCAATATCATTTTGGATACACCTCCTAGAGTAATGGAAATAAAAATAAACAAATGAGATCTAATTAAGCTTAAAAGCTCTGGCACACAGGCTTCCCTGGTGGCGCAGTGGTTGAGAGTCCGCCTGCCGATGCAGGAGACACGGGCTCATGCCCCGGTCCGGGGAGATCCCACATGCCATGGAGCGGCTAGGTCCGTGAGCCATGGTCGCTGAGCCTGCGCATCCGGAGCCTGTGCTCTGCGACAGGGAGAGGCCACAGAAGTGAGAGGCCCACGTACCGCCAAAAAAAAAAAAAAAAAAAAAAAAAAAAAAGCTCTTGCACAGCAAAGGGAACCATAAACAAAATGAAAAGATAACCCACACAATGGGAAAAAATATTTACAAATGATGCAACTGACAAGGGATTAATCTTCAAAATATATAAACAGCTCATATAGCTCAATATCAAAAAAACAAATGACCCAATCAAAAAATGGGCAGAAGATCTAAACAGACATTTCTCCAAAGAAGACATACAGATGGTCAACAGGCACATGAAAAGATGCTCATCACTGCTAATTATTAGAGAAATACAGGCGGTCCCACCCCCTGTGCCCAGAATGGAGCCCGCGTTTCTGCAGAGCTGGAACTGCTGGCTTGGGGTCTCTTCCCTCCGCCGTCACTGAACTGCCCCAGAGCCCGAGGGGAGGGTGACCTCACTGAGGCTGCTGGCTCTGGAGGGGACCCACCAGCCGAAGCCGCCACAGTCCTTGAGACCGCGGGCCAGATCACTCATTCTGGGGTAAGTCACCTACCATGTCATGAGGACACTCAAGAAACCCTAAGGAGAGATCCATGTAGCAAGGAACTGAGGCCTCCTATCTATAGCCAGGTGACTACAGTGTGCTGAGTCCAGTTCCTTGAAGTATAGAGACGATCGCAGTGCATTTCAGGAGGAGGAGCTTCAAGATGGTGGAAGAGTAAGACGCGGAGATCACTTTCCTCCCAACAAATACATCAGAAATACATTACATGTGAAACAACTCCTACAGAAAACCTACTGAATGCTGGCAGAAGACCCCAGACCTCCCAAAAGGCAAGAAACTCCCCATGTACCTGGGTAGGGCAAAAAAAAAAAAAAGAAAAAACAGAGACAAAAGAATAGGGATGGGACCTGCACCAGTGGGAGGGAGCTGTGAAGGAGGAAAGCTTTCCACACATTAGGAAGCCCCTTCGCGGGCGGAGACTGCGGGTGGCGGAAGGGGGAAACTTCGGAGCCACGGAGGAGAGCGCAGCCACAGGGGTGCCGAGGGCAAAGCAGAGAGATTCCCGCACAGAGAATCGGTGCAGACCAGCACTCACCAGCCCGAGAGGCTTGTCTGCTCACCTGCCGGGATGGGCGGGGGCTGGGAGCTGAGTCTCAGGCTTCGGTCGGATCCCAGGGAGAGGAATAGGGTTGGCTGCGTGAACACCGCCTGACGGGGGCTAGTGCACCACAGCTAGCCGGGAGGGAGTCCGAGAAAAAGTCTGGAGCTGACGAAGAAGAGACAAGAGACGTTTTCTTGCCTCTTTGTTTCCTGGTGCGCGAGGAGAGGGGATTAAGAGCGCTGCTTAAAGGAGCTCCAGAGACCAGCGCGAGCCGCGGCTATCAGCGCGGACCCCAGAGACGGGCATGAGACGCTAAGGCTGCTGCTGCCGCCACCAAGAAGCCTGTGTGCAAGCACAGGTCACTCTCCACACCGCCCCTCCCGGGAGCCTGTGCAGCCCGCCACTGCCAGGGTCCCGGGATCCAGGGACAACTTTCCCGGGAGAACGCACGGCGCGTCTCAGGCTGGTGCAATGTCACGCCAGCCTCTGCTGCCACACGCTCGCCCTGCATCTGTACCCCTCCCTCCCCTCGGCCTGAGTGAGCCAGAGCCCCCTAATCAGCTGCTCCTTTAACCCCGTCCAGTCTGAGCAAAGAACAGACACCCTCAGGCGACCTACATGCAGAGGCGGGTCCAAATCCAAAGCTGAAGCCCGGGAGCTGTGCGAACAAAGAAGAGAAAGGGAAATATCTCC
>NC_041231.1:47994600-47997211 GCF_002837175.3 Physeter macrocephalus | reverse complement strand
TGCATCTGTGGAATACCTGAATAGACAACGAATCATCCCAAATTGAGGAGGTGAACTTTGGGAGCAATGATATATATATATTTTTTTCCCTTTTCGCTTTTTGTGACTGTGTATGTGTATGCTTCTGTGTGTGATTTTGTCTGTATAGCTTTGCTTTTACCATTTGTCCTAGGGTTCTGTCTGTCTGGGTTTTTTCTGTTTTTTTTTTTTTTAATTCCTTAAAAATATTTTTTTTCTTAATATTTATTTGTTATTTTTTGTTTTAATAATTTTATTTTACTTCATTTTACTTTATCTTCTTCTTTCTTTCTTTCTTTTTTTCCTCCCTTTTATTCTGAGACGTGTGGAGGACAGGGTCTTGGTGCTCCAGGCAGGTGTCAGAACTGTGCCACTGAGGTGGGAGAGACAAGTTCAGGACACTTGTCCACAAGAGACCTCCCAGCTCCACGTAATATCACACAGAGAAAATCTCCCAGAGATCTCCATCTCAACACCAAGACCCAGCTCCACTCAACGAACACGAAGCTACAGTGCAGGACACCTTATGCCAAACAACTAGCAAGACAGGAACACAACCACACCCATTAGCACAGAAGCTGCCTAAAATCATAATAAGGCCACTGACACCCCAAAACACACCACCAGACGTGGACCTGCCCACCAGAAAGACAAGATCCAGCCTCATACACCAGAACACAGGCACTAGGAAGCCTACACAGGAAGCCTACACAACCCACTGAACCAATCTTAGCCACTGTGGACAGACACCAAAAACAACGGAAACTACGAACCTGCAGCCTGCGAAAATGAGACCCCAAACACACTAAGGTAAGCAAAATGAGAAGACAGAGAAACAAACAGCAGATGAAGGAGCAAGGCAAAAACCCACCAGACCTAACAAATGAAGAGGAAATAGGCAGTCTACCTGGAAAAGAATTCAGAATAATGATAGTAACGATGATGCAAAAAGTTGGAAATAGAATGGAGAAAATATAAGAAACGTTTAACAAGGACCTAGAAGAACTAAAGAGCAAACAATCAAACTAACAAAAATTAAATACAAAGAAAAAATATTAAAAGCAGCAAGGGAAAAACAACAAATAACACATAAGGGAATCCCCATAAGGTTAACAGCTGATCTTTCAGCAGAAACTCTGCAAGCCAGAAGGGAGTGGCAGGACATATTTAAAGTGATGAAGGAGAAAAAACTACAACCAAGATTACTCTACCCAGCAAGGATCTCACTCAGATTGGACAGAGAAATTAAAAGCTTTACAGACAAGCAAAAGCTAAGATAATTCAGGACCACCAAACCAGCTTTACAACAAATGCTAAAGGAACTTCTCTAGGCAGGAAACACAAGAGAAGGAAAAGACGTACAATAATAAACCAAAAATAATTAAGAAAATGGCAATAGGAACATACATATCAATAATTACCTTAAATGTAAATGGATTAAATGCTCCCACCAAATGACACAGACTGGCTGAATGGATACAAACATAAGACCCATATATATGCTGTCTACAAGAGACCCACTTCAGACTTAGGGGGGATACACAGACTGAAAGTGAGGGGATGGAAAAACATATTCCATGCAAATGGAAATCAAAAGAAAGCTGGAGTAGCAACTCTCATATCAGACAAAATACACTTTAAAACAAAGGCTATTACAGGAGACAAAGAAGGACACTACATAATGATCAAGGGATCAATCCAAGAATATACAACAATTGTAAATATTTATGCACCCAACATAGGAGCACCTCAATACATAAGGCAAATACTAACAGCCATAAAAGAGGAAATCGACAGTAACACAGTCATAGTAGGGGACTTTAACACCCCACATTCACCAATGGACATATCATCCAAAATGAAAATAAATAAGGAAACACAAGCTTTAAGTGATACATTAAAAAAGATGGACTTAATTGACATTTATAGGACATTCCATCCAAAAGAAACAGAATACACATTTTTCTCAAGTGCTCATGGAATGTTCTCCAGGAGAGATCATATCTTGGATCACAAATCAAGCCTTGGTAAATTTAAGAAAATCGAAATCGTATCAAGTATCTTTTCCGACCACAAAGCTAAGAGACTAGATATTAATTACAGGAAAAAATCTGTAAGAAATACAAAAACATGGAGGCTAAAGCACACACTACTTAGTAACCAAGAGATCACTGAAGAAATCAAAAAAATACCTAGAAACAAATGGCAATGAAAACACAACGACCCAAAACCTATGGGATGCAGCAAAAGCAGTTCTAAGAGGGAAGTTTTTAGCAATACAATCCTACCTTAAGAAACAAGAAACATCTCAAATAAACAATGTAACCTTACACCTAAAGCAGTTAGAGAAAGAAAACCAAAAATCTCCAAAGTTAGCAGAAGGAAAGAAATCATAAAGATCAGAGCAGAAATAAATGAAAAAGAAATGAAGGAAACAATAGCAAAGATCAATAAAACTAAAAGCTGGTTCTTTGAGAAGATAAACAAAATTGATAAAATATTAGCCAGACTTATCAAGAAAAAAAGGGAGAAGACTCAAATCAATAGAATTAGAAATGAAAAAGGAGAAGTAACAACTGACACTGCAGAAATA
>NC_041231.1:47989343-47994290 GCF_002837175.3 Physeter macrocephalus | reverse complement strand
AATGTAAACAAACCAATCACAAGCACTGAAATTGAGACTGTGATTAAAAATCTTCCAACAAACAAAAGCCCAGGACCAGATGGCTTCACAGGCGAATTCTCTCAAATATTTAGAGAAGAGCTAACACCTATCTTTCTCAAACTCTTCCAAAATGTAGCAGAGGGAGGAACACTTGCAAACTCATTCTACGAGGCCACCATTACCCTGATACCAAAACCAGACAAAGATGTCACAAAGAAAGAAAACTACAGGCCAATATCACTGATGAACATAGATGCAAAAATCCTCAACAAAATACTAGCAAACAGAACCCAACAGCACATTAAAAGGATCATACACTATGATCAAGTGGGGTTTATTCCAGGAATGCAAGGATTCCTCAATATACGCAAATCTATCAACATGATACACCATATTAACAAAGTGAAGGAGAAAAAACATATGATCATCTCAATAGATGCAGAGAAAGCTTTCGACAAAATTCAACACCCATTTATGATACAATCTCTCCAGCAAGTAGGCATAGAGGGAACTTTCCTCAACATAATAAAGGCCATATATGACAAACCCACAGCCAACATCATCCTCAAGGGTGAAAAACTGAAACCATTTCCACTAAGATCAGGAACAAGACAAGGTTGCCCACTCTCACCACTTTTATTCAACATAGTTTTGGAAGTTTTAGCCACAGCAATCAGAGAAGAAAAGGAAATAAAAGGAATCCAAATCGGAAAAGAAGAAGTAAAGATGTGACCGTTTGCAGATGACATGATACTATACATAGAGAATCCTAAAGATGCTACCAGAAAACTACTAGAGCTAATCAATGAATTTGGTAGAGTAACAGGATACAGAATTAACGCACAGAAATCCCGTGCATTCCTATACACTAGTGATGAAAAATCTGAAAGAGAAATTAAGAAAACACTCTCATTTACAACTACAACAAAAAGAATAAAATATCTGGGAATAAACCTAAGGAGACAAAAGACCTGTATGCAGAAAATTATAAGACACTGATGAAAGAAATTAAAGATGATACAAATAGATGGAGAGATATACCATGTTCTTGGACTGGAAGAGTCAACACTGTGAAAATGACTAAACTACCCAAAGCAATCTACAGATTCAATGCAATCCCTATCAAACTACCACTGGCAATTTTTGCAGAACTAGAACAAAAAATTTCACAAATTGTATGGAAACACAAAAGACCCCGAATAGCCAAAGCAATCTTGAGAACGAAAAATGGAGCTGGAGGAATCAGGCTCCCTGACTTCAGATTATACTACAAGGCTACAGTAATCAAGACAGTATGGTACTGGCACAAAAACAGAAATATAGATCAATGGAACAGGATAGAAACCATATGACCTAGCAATCCCACTACTGGGCATATACCCTGAGATAACCATAATTCGAAAAGAGTCATGTACCAAAATGTTCATTGCAGCTCTGTTTATAATAGCCAGGACACGGATGCAACGTAAGTGTCCATCAATAGACGAATGGATAAAGAAAATGTGGCACATATATACAATGGAATATTACTCAGTCATCAAAAGGAATGAAACTGAGTTATTTGTAATGAGGTGGATGGACCTAGAGACTGTCATACAGAATGAAGTAAGTCAGAAAGAGAAAAACAAATACTGTATGCTAACACATATATATGGAATCTAAAAAAAAAAAAAGAAGAAAAAAATGGTCAGAAGAACCTAGGGGCAAGGTACGGGTGTGGAGAAAAGGGAACCCTCCTACACTACTGGTGGGAATGTAAATTGGTATAGCCACTTTGGAGAAGAGTATGGAGGTTCCTTAAAAAACTGAAAATAGAACTACCATGTGATCCTACAATCCCACTCCTGGGCATATATCTGGAGAAAACCATAGTTTGAAAAGATACATGCACCCCAATATTCATTGCAGCACTATTTACAATAGCCAAGGCATTGAAGCAACCTAAATGTCCATCAACAGATGAATGGATAAAGCAGACTCACAGACTTAGAAAACAAACTTATGGTTACCAAAGGGGAAAGGTCGGGGGAGGGACAAATTAGAAGCTTGGGATTAACATACACACACTACTATATATAAAATAGATAACCAACAAGGACCTACTGTATAGCACAGCTCAGTATTTTGTAATAACCTATAAGTGAAGAGAATCTGAACTCCTACGCTGTTGGTAGGAATGTAAATTGGTACAGCCATTATGGAAAACAGTATGGAGGTTCCTTAAGAAACTAAAAATAGAGCTACCATGTGATCCTACAATCCCACTCCTGGGCATATATCTGGAGAAAACCATAGTTTGAAAAGATACATGCACCCCAATATTCATTGCAGCACTATTTACAATAGCCAAGGCATTGAAGCAACCTAAATGTCCATCAACAGATGAATGGATAAAGAAGATATGGTGTATATATACACAGTGGAATACTCCTCAGCCATTAAAAAAGAAAGAAATAATGCCATTTGCAACAACATGGATGGACCTAGAGATTATCATACTAAGTGAAATAAGTCAGACAGAGAAAGATGAATATATGATATCGCTTATATGTGGAATCTAAAGAAAAAAAAAGATACAAGTGAAATTATTTCCAAAAGAGAAACAGACTCACAGACTTAGAAAACAAACTTATGGTTACCAAAGGGGAAAGGTCGGGGGAGGGACAAATTAGAAGCTTGGGATTAACATACACACACTACTATATATAAAATAGATAACCAACAAGGACCTACTGTATAGCACAGCTCAGTATTTTGTAATAACCTATAAGTGAAGAGAATCTGAAGAATATATATATATGAAGAATATATATATTTTATATATATATATATCTCTGAATCACTGTGCTGTACACCTGAAACTAACATGATACTGTTAATCAACTATACTTCAATAAAAAAATTAAAAAAAAACCCAGCAGTCAGATTCCGGCAGTGCAAAGAATTACACTTGAGATATTCTTTCTATCACACCAAATTACCTCCAGAGACAAAGGAAGTAAGCTACTCCTCATTTGGGATTTGTTGGCTGTGAATCCAAGAGATTTGGTGACACATTGTTTAAATAAAATTAGTAGGAATACACAAACTGGTGTGAGCTGGGTGGAGTAGAAGGTAACTGGATTAATTTAACACAAAACAAAACAAAAAAACCTTAGTTCTGACTCACATGGTCTCAATCTTGGGTTGCTATGTCAGTTGCTTCATCGTTCTCGTACCTCCAAACTCTCCCCCTTCTAGCCTGATCACGTAATACTAATACCATCACACATTTGATAAAGTCCTCCTGCTGAATATCTAAATCCCCTATCTGGCCTTTCACACTGTCTGTGGTTTGACCCAACCTGCCCTCACCACTCTGTTTCCCACCACTTTGAACCCCATCCCTTCCTCCTCTGCTTCAGTGGTTCCTGATCACACTCACTGGTGTCTTTTACCATCAGCCCAACTTGTGCCCAGCAGCAAGCCAGAGTGTCCCATAAGCAGGCCAATAAGGCCCAGGATATACTGCTGCCCACAGGTGAGAGGTCCCATTTGTTGGGAGGGGACAGAGGTGTTGCATTTAATTGTAAGACAATACAGGAAGAGGGAAGGAGCAGCCCTTAAGGCAAATACCCTAGGTTACTCCTGAGGTTATGGAAAGGTGTGGTCTTTAGGAGTTGAGCACAGAAGCCTGCTAAGCTGGAGGCAGAGGAGCTGAATCCCAAGCGTTCCAAGATTGCAGAGCCAAGCCAGGCATGGAGAGAAGCAGCACGGTGAGTTCACCTCAAGGGCCTGGAAGCAGGCATCTGCCAGTCCAATCCAGTTGGGTCAGTTATGCCAGCGGTTCCCACAGGGCATGGTGCTTGGTGCTGACAGGAAGCTTCTCACTCTCTGTCCAAGTTAAAGCAGCATTCTTGATCTGGGCAGGTAAAGGCTGGCAGGTGAATGCTGTTTCCCAGAGCAAGGCAAGGTCCTGTAAACACTTCTGGTTGGCAACTCTAGCCCAGAGCTCCAGGCCTTCGGGGCTGGGTGATACAAGCTCTAACAGTCCTTTATCTCTCTAAGCTACTAGTTTCCATTTCTGTAAACTAAGGGATAACATTGCTTAGTTCATAGATGGGATGTCTAAGTGCCTAGCACAACATTTAGCACACAGCGAGTGCTCAATTAGACTTTAATCTTCTCATTTCTGTCACATCTTCTGCCACAGGAAGCACTGCTCCCCTTCCCCTGGGAGTGAACTTCAAGAGTCTGCACTAGTTACACCTCCCCAGGACCTCTTGGTCTGCCCCCGCACCAACTATATTTTCTTAGCACCCACCCGACATGCATAGTCTTATCACAAAATAACAAGGAGCACTGTTAATTAATTTCTTAACTGTGTCTGTGTCTGCACCATCTCCCTACCCTGCAGTGTTATGCCATTCATCAGTGGTGCAGACATACTTCTTGCCCGATGTGACTCCTCCAAATGTTAGAACTTATTCTTGGGCTGAACTAAACCAGCCCATCTTGATGTCTTGAGCTGGGACAATGGTTAATAACACCACTATTCTCTCAATAAAAGGAAAGAATTTGCACCCTCCTCTGAATTTGTGCACATTGTGAATTTCAGACTATGCTGGCTGAATACAAATTTCAAAAGCATTTTTCTTTTATCTCAAGTCTAACCGTGAGACTCCAGTTGAAAGCTTCAGCTGACATGGTTTGCTTTTCATGACGAAAGTACGTCTTAGGAGATGT
Source organism: Physeter macrocephalus (assembly GCF_002837175.3). NCBI lineage: Eukaryota > Metazoa > Chordata > Mammalia > Artiodactyla > Physeteridae > Physeter > Physeter macrocephalus. The sequence goes on along the minus strand of NC_041231.1, from coordinate 47,989,544 downwards.
TTGCCTGTCAAGAAGAAAAGCTATGAAAGCCCAAGAGTTAAACTCTGCCAGTGCGGCCACAGCTCCTCCATCCTGTGTCACATCTTCCTCTGTCCTTGAACAGTTGATAATATGGGTGGTGGGGGAAGAGAGGAAGATAACACAGTCACCTTTTTAAAGTCAGCCTTGCTTCAGCTGTGAGAACTGAAGACTATGAAGATC
>NC_041231.1:47969343-47984343 GCF_002837175.3 Physeter macrocephalus | reverse complement strand
CTATCATATACCACGTACATGGGAGTTTTCATTCTCCATGAGAGGCATTTTGGTTAAGCATGAGACTCTGGAATCAAGCAAGCCTGAGATCTTGTGCCAGCTCAGCCATTTACTAGCTGTGTGACATGCGGCAGGTTATGTAATTCTCAAAACCTCATTCTCCTCATTTGTGAACTGGAGGAAGCAGATCGTACCTCACAGGGTTGGTTGTTATATTGATTAAATGAAATAATACTTATTGGGCACTGTTTCCATTATCTGCTACTACACAACACACCTTCCCCAAACTTAGTGACTTAAAAGAAGGGTTTATGATTTCTCACGATTCTGCAATCTAAGCCGGGCTCAGCTGGGTGGCTCTTCTATTCCATGTGGTGTCCATAGGGCTGAAACATCCAATATGTCTTCTTCAAGCCCATGTCTCACACCCCATGGTGGCTGGAACAGCTGAGGATGATACAGCAGCTAGCTAGCTAGCACTCTCTCTCTCTCACCTCACCATTTGGGAACTTGGGCTGTCTTTCCACATGGTAGTCTCAGAGCTGTTGGACTTCCTATTTGGCAGCTGGCTCCCAAGAGAAAGAAGCAAAAACTGCCAGACCTACTAAAAGTTGGTCTAGAACTGGCACAGTGTCATTTCTACTACACTGTGTTGGTCTAAGCAACTCAAAGGGCCAGCCAGATTCAATGGAGGGGAGATAAGCCCCATCTCATCCAGTAAGGAGCAACATGCACCTGCAGGATGGGAAGGACTTGATGGCCACCATATTTGGAGACCAGCTACAATAAGCCTGCAGTCCAGTGCCTGGAACAAAATTCATTTTTTAAAATGCTTGCTTGAGATCAGATCAAGATCTCTGCACATATCAGAAAATGAAACATAGACTCCACACCTAAAATTTTAGGAGATCTTGGGTCCTTTAGATGGATGAACAAGAAATAATTCCAAGCAGGCATTCCCAACCGAAGCCCCAAGAATGCCAGGTTCCTCCTTACTCATTACACCCATGTCTTGTGCCTATGTAAACAGCCTTCTCAGAGTGTTGTAAGCACTGTAGAGGTCCTATTTGCCATGGGGATTAATGCAAATTCATGCAAAGAATCCTGGGAAAAGGTGGTTCTTACAGCGCAGAGCAGAATGTGAAAGCCATTTTAAAGACTTGTGATGTTTCATAGTTACTACAAAAAAACCATTTGGTGGAGAGATTTCTACTACAATAAGGGATGATTTTGTGTGTCTGTGATCCTGTAAGCCATTAGACAGGGATGGATATGGAAGAGGATACTGCTGCAGCAAGTCGGAGGTGGAAAGAACACGGATATTTTCATTAATCAAACTTCAGAGCAAATGAGACAGGCAGAGCCTTCATAATGCCGGGTCAGGTCTGCTCTCCTAAAAGATTAGGTTTTCTTTACCCCCCAACTCCCCCTCACCACAAGTTGGCAAAGTTGTATAATATTCTTCTTAAATAAGAATGGAATAGAGGATAAAGCAGGGAAAGAAATGGCTGGTGTATATGTTCAAGCCCAAAGACGATGTCAAGAAAAATTTCTAATTTTGGGGAAACTGAGAAAACAGATATAACCACTAGATGAAATTACCAGGTTTTGCTCCCACCGCTTATACCAGTATATTTAACTGCAGGAGGAAATAAAGCAGCAAGACAATATAAAATCCTGCCTTTTAAGGTTAGGCAAAATTTAAAGTTTGTAGAGACAGGGAAGAGATTATATCTGTGTTGCATGTTCTGTGTTTGGACCCTAGGCAGATTTAAATGTGTTTGGTGACAAGGCCTGTGGTCAGGGTGAAACTGAAGTAGGCAAACTTTTCTTAGATTCTTTTTTCTCTTTTCACTCGCCAATCTTGCTTCTGAGTTGCCCTTTCTATCTCCCTATTCCCGAGCGCCTGGTGCTCTCACAGTGCAAGATCTCTTCTCCCATGTCACAACAATTTATACTAGAAGAGGAAAAAAAAATTTTTTAATCTGCTGGGAGAAGAATTTCTTTTAGGAAGGAAATTGTCTTTGTGTAGGTAATACAGTACCTTGACAGGTTGCTGAAGGATGGAAGGGAATACCCTGAGGACATGGTCTGGGAGGAGGCAAGGAAACAAAAGAGAAGGCTGAAGTGATCCATGCTGGAACACACAGGAGCTAGAAACAGGGACATAGCACAGAAGAGAGCATGGCCAGGAGCTGGCACTTATGATGGCAGAAATGGCGCAGCAACTTTTCTTGACAGCGTTCTACTACAACAGCAGTTCCCAGACGTTCTTCGTTCACAGCGGCCTTAGTCTATAATTCTTTTCATGGTGCCCCTCCCCACCCCAACCAAGGGCCCAAAGAAATAACCATTGTTTTATTAATTAAGTAGTAAGCCTAAACAATTTAATATATCCAAACAACTTAGCAGCATTTCCTGCTCCATGTTATTTTTCACAAGGTACTTGCTTTTTATCTCAGCAACCCTGCACATCCAAGATTCACAAAGATAAGATACCATTGAAAGGAATGTAGCACAATCTACTGTTGAAACAGGGAACTACTTTGAGCTAGTAACTTGTGCAGTGCCCAACAGATTTTGAATACCACTTTGTTTCTTCTGAAAGTTTAAAATATCCTACAGCACCACTGTGAGTTTGCTGCAGCCCCCCGGGGTGCCTGGTAATACAGTATTGGGAAGCATGGTACTACAGTATTCACTTTTCAGTTGCCGGTGTTGACTGCCATGTTGTCCTGCTGTCTCTCCCAACTTTCAGCAAGTTCTAATACACCTGAAAAGGCCTTGTGTGAGTGTCTAAAGTGGATGAGTGTTGAAGATGGTTCACTGAGTCAGGCTGGGGACAGCAGACACAGGTCAGAAGTAGAGCAGAAAGCAGAACTAGCTCAGCAGAGGCAGGAGCTCAATGTGAGAGGTGTACCCTCCGACATGACCTCTGGGCCTTTTAGAAATCGCAGGGTGGCATTTCACTTTCTGTAAGATTTGGAATGGAATTTGAGCCAATCTTTGGACAGAATGACTCCAGTTGGCATTTGTTAAGAGTTGAATATCTATTATCTGTTGGCAAGGTTTGTAGAGTATTTAATATAAATTACCATCATTGCTTAGCCTAAAATTGGAAAAGTGTGTTATGGGGACCAAAAAAATCCTTTCATGGAATATATTTTGACAAAGTGGAGGCCAGGCTTGAAGATTGTCATTTTACATCAATCGCACAATAGTGCCATGACTAACTGGTAATTTGCCCTTTTATTTTATTGAAATGCAGAACATAAAATTTTCCACTATAACAATTTCTAAGCGTACAATTCAGTAGTGTTAAGTATATCCAAGGCGTTGTACATCCAACCTCCAGAACTTTTTCATTGCAAAACTGAACCTCTTTACCCATTAAATAACTCCTCATTCCCTCCTCCCCCCCAGTCCCTGGTAACCACAATTTTGTTTCTGTTTCTACAAATTTGGCTACTTTAGATACCTCATATGAGTGGAATCATACAGTATTTGTCTTTTTGTGACTGCCTTATTTCACTTAACATAATGTCCTCAAGGTTTATCCATGTTGTAGCATGTGTCAGAATGTCCTTCCCTTTTGAGGCTGAATAATATTCCATTGTATGTATATAACATATTTTGTTTATCCAGTCATCCATAGTGGACACTTAGGTTGTTTCTACCTCTTGATTACTGTGACTAGTGCTGATATGAACATGGGTGTGTATCCTCCTCTACTGTTTCCGTTGTATTCCCCACTATACCATATTATACAATTGACTTATTTAATATGTTTATTGTTTACTGTCTGTTTCCCCTCACTAGCATGGAAGTTCCATTAGGGTAGGGATTTTTTTCTTGTTTATTCCCTGATGTATCCCAAGCAGAACAGGGTCTGGCATATAACAGAGATTCATTAAATAGTGTTATTAATAAAATTAGTATCAAACACTGACCATGTACCAGGCCCTGTGCTAGGCTGGAGGAAGCACCAGCGAATAAGATGTGGAATTTACACTTAGTAGGAGAGTTAAGTAAAATTAATTGGTGGGTTCAAAGTTGGTAAAACAAGCTTACTTACAAGAATGTTGTTAGTTCTGCAGCTGACCTTTTCCTTCATGTGGCCCCTCTTGCTTGGATATCACTACCTCTGTTACTTATGTGTCCTAATGACTAGAATAAGTTATTTCTATCTATTCATTTAAATTCTACTTGATGTGAAGACATTTGAATAATTTAAATTGTGATTGAATAATGATTCTATTTTTATGGAACATTTCCACCCACCGATCTGGCTTAACTGAAGAGTATATTGCAGGATTCTCCTAAACATTCTTCACTTAAGATTAATATCCACATGAAGAAAAGCTTTAAATGTTTTTCTCATCATATTGTCATAGAATTACTTGGAATATCTCTACAAAGGTATTATCTGATTTCCAAAACCCAGGTGATAGCAATTTTTTTCACTCTGTATTTTTACTTGAACAAAATTCCAATGTTCCTTAAAATAACTAAGCACCCTCCTAGGTTGGTGTCGTAGGAGTTTATCTATGAAGAGATCAGAAATTCTGTCCTGTTCTCTGGGCGTACGTGGTCAGTGTGCTTGATTGTCTCTCCTGCTTCTGCCTGATCTCATATTAAAACTATTCTTTTTATTCCCTCCTCTCAGTAAATAGAAAAGTTTCTTTGGTTATTTTTTTCTATGAAAAAAAGTAATATATGATTATTCCAGAAAGCACAATCACAGAAAGAACACACAGGACACAACTGCTCCAACTGCTATTAAAACCTGGTGAATATGATTCAGATCTGTGCTGTCCAAACTGGCAGCCACTAGGCCCATGTGGCGACTGAGCACTTGAAATGTGGCTAGACCGAATTGAGATGTGTTTAAGATGAAAACACACATCAGATTTTAAAGATTTCACACACACACACACACACACACACACACACACACGCAAGGATGGAAAATCTCTCAATAATTTTTATATTGATTACATGTTGAAATTATAGTGTTGTGGATATGTTGGTTAAATAAAATATATTATCAGTTATATTCATTTCTTTTTACCTTCTTTAATGTGGCTTCTAGAAAATGTAGAATTACAGGGCTTGCATTATATTTCTAATGGACAGTGCTGCTTGGATAATCATTTTCTGTGTGTCTCTGTACCTATATACGTATTTTAAGAGCAAGATCATGGTACTTTCTACTTCATAACCCACATTCTTCACTTATTATTATATTGTTGGCATATTTCCATGTCTATAAATATAGTTCTTCAAGATTATTTGTAATAGCCACAACGTTCCACTGTAAAATCAGACCATAATTTCTTGAACCAATATCCTATTATTAAACAGTGAAATGTTTCCATTTCCACTATTAAAAGAGCATTGTAATAAATATCCTTGGGCCCACATCTTTGCTTATGTGAGTGACTATTTTATTAGACTAATTTTCCGAAAGTAAAATTGCTAAGTCAAAAAACACACATTTTTAGGACTTCTGTTACTAACTAAAAACTATCAAGTCACTCTCTAAAAATGTGTTGCTAATTTAAACTCATCAGCAGATATACTTGGGTTCATTTTCTAATAGCTTTCCTTTACTGATTGTTATGGTTTAAAGAAAAATCTCACTGTCTTCATTTTACTACTTTTGTTGTAAGTAAAATGAAAGTGTTCTCCATTTTTATTAGCACTTTGTGATTCAACTTTTGTAAACTAACTTCATGTCTGCAGCCCATTTGTCTTTTGGAGAATTCCTCTTTTGTTATTGACTTACAAGGATTTTTTTATAGATTAATTATATTAATCCTTGGTCACATATGTTTCATACATTTTTCTTAGTTTATTTGCCTTTTAATCTTTTATGTTATTTTTTGATGTTCAGAAGTTTTAGTCCTCACATAATTGTCTTTTAAGATAACTGCCCTTGAGCTGATGTTAAGGAATTCCTTTCATTCTTTAAAATGATGTCATTATTCAAGTATAACGTCTTCCAGTATATTCTTGGTGAAATTTTTTATATTTATTCCCTTATACCATATGGAATCTATTTTTGTATAGAAATTATGAGGCTTATCTTTTCAAAATGTTTAGCTAGACATCCCAATTCCATTTATTAACCAGCTGTCCTTTTTTTCATTGGTTTAAAAAGTGAGCTAACATGGAATGATTGAGTCCATACAAGGTCAAGTCCATGTAACTTCACAGAAGTAGGATGGAAAAGACATATACCTGGGTCTAGGATATAGGTGGGCAGAGATCAGGTAAATCAAAGTGGAAGAAGAGGAAGAAGGGGACAGGCTACCAGCCTTCTGTATGTACTGTTCCCAGTCATGAGTGACCTTAATTGAGCCTATGGTTTTAACCTATTCAGAATCATGTGCCACTTAAAAAATCTGAGTAAATTTAAGGTGTCTTGCCCCAGCAAACTGTGTACACATATCCATCTTTGAACATAATAGCATGAGGTTTACAGATCCCCTGAAGTCTGTCCAGGGACTTATTGGGGTACATAGACCTCAACGAAGAAGACTCTTTACCTTGTGGAAGAGAAGATCAAAGACCTAGAGGTAAGTCATACTCCAGGTAAAGGCAGGTACAGTGTTCTACTCCTCCCTTTATGCTGCCGTACTGAATACCTGCCAGTCCCCAAACTAAGACTATACTTCTCAGTCTCAGGCCTCTGTTCCTACTGACATCTTGTCTAAAATGGCATTTTCTGCTGCAGTGGATATTGCTTCCCGAGCATCCATTCTCCACCCTGAAATTTCTATCAGAACCCAAAGTTTTGTTTAGTTATTCTTCCACTCCAGGAATGGACCCCACCCCTCCCAGCACCAGGGGTGGATCCTGGTTGACTCAGACCAGTCAGGACACTATATTCTTTGACCACAGTCATTGGTCCAGGAGTGGACATGTGATCTAAGCCATACACTTGATGGAAATGGAGGTCTCTTGCTTGGGTAAAAGCTGGAACAGAAGCACTCTCTCTCCCACTGGACACAAAAGGGGAAGCAAAGGCACCACCTGCTGCTGTTAGCCATCCAACCAACCAGCTTTAGAACAAAGGCAGCACCATGGAAGGCAATGTGAGGAGTGGAGGAAATGCCTTAATGAGATGCTGAGCCACCAGATCCATCATCCTTGAGGGCTGCCCTAACTCAGGACTCCTGTTACTCAAATCAATAAATTACTCTTGTTGTTTAAGCTATTTTGAGTCATGTTTTTTGTTCCACATAACGTAAGTTTCCTAACTGATACATCCTGGCCTAGGGAAACCTGGCCGAGACACTACCTTCTCTGTGCCTTCCATGGTTAAGCCAGGTAGAAGGGATGCCTCCCTCCAATGCATCTCTACAGCCTTTTGTTCTTCCCTCTCATATTATATGAATGCCCCTTACTAGACTGTACACAAATTGTAGGTCAGGAACCACAGCTTGGGACCTTTCACATCCTCACAACACCTAGCTGTTAGCTGGTGTTCAGTGACTTTTTGAAAGCTACACTACGATTGCCTCACTCCATGACTGGGTCTGTGGCTTCCTTTATCACCAAGATAAAGTTTTTTAAAAGGGCTGAAAGAAAGGTTAACAGAAGTTTCCCTGATGCCCAGAGAACCAGCGAGTTTCACAGGTTGTGATTCTCCAATCTGACTGTATTTTTCATTCACTGGAGAATTTTTTAAAATACAGAGGGACTTCCCTGGTGGTCCAGTGGCTAAGACTCCATGTTCCAAAACAGGGGCCTGGGTTTGATCCCTAGTCAGGGAACTAGATCCCACATGCCACAAATAAGAGTTCAGATGCAGCAACTAACGATCCTGCATGCCGCAACTAAGACCCAGCACAGCCAAATAAAGAAATCAATATAAATAAATAAATAAATAAATAAATAAAATATAGATTTTTTGGGGGGGGCTGGTTCAACAGGTAAGAGTAACCTCACATATTTACTACTAAACGGCAATAAATAAGTGGTCAGAACATGATCTATTATTAATAAAGGAGTGAAAATGGTGAAGGAAATCAGAGACGCTGATGAATCTCAGGGCAGAGTGGGATTGGAAAGGGGCATCACAGTTCAGAGGATACAGAGAGAAGAGCTTGAGAAAAGTGCTGGTTGCTGGGTTGGTGGGTAAAAAGAGTGGGAGTGGCAAAGGGCCACAAATTGAAATGACTCCTACCCCTAGGACATGTAGCATCAGAATTTGCCCCCAGGAGAGGAATTAAAAATAAATGAACAACATGATTGGATGTCTGATGAAGGGGCTGCACCTTTGGGCTTGACTCTTTCTGTCTTTTTTTTTGGCGCTACGCAGGCCTCTCACTGTTGTGGCCTCTCTCGTTGCGGAGCACAGGCTCCGGACGCCCAAGCTCAGCGGCCATGGCTCACGGGCCCAGCCGCTCCGCGTCATGTGGGATCTTCCCGGACCAGGGCACGAACCCGTGTCCCCTGCATCGGCAGGCGGACTCTCAACCACTGTGACACCATGGAAGCCCGACTCTTTCTGTCTTGATATTGAGGGTCACTGAGTCATCACCTGGTCTCTCTGGGCCCCCTAAAATGAAGCCTTCTGGTTGATCCATCTGGTCTACTTATACAGAGCTTACAGACAGCCTATGAAGGAAATGGAACTTCAGAAAGGTAGGGAAAACTCCAGCCACTTATCCATATTAATTGCCATAGTTATTCTTTCATGTATAAAATGGAACAACCAAGATTCACCAGCTACTGCAGCACACAAAAAGAACAAATAAGATGGGCCAATATGAACAGACAGAACAGTGGCCCCAGAAAAGCAGAAATAATTTCTGAAGGAGGAGAGAACTTTAAAGAAATCTAATTTCTCTCCAGAAAAAGTCAAGTGGCTACCTCATCCATTAAACAAGAACATGCAGCTATAACAAGGAGCAGTAAAAGAATGAGTTCATAAATTATATATATAATATATAATTTTACACATGCTTATTTTATATTTGTAAAAATTACATGCATATGTATGTACATATCATTTAAATTCAGTTTGCCCCACTAGAATGTAAGTTCCATGAGTGCAGAGACTTTGTTTTTTCCATTTGCTGTGTTCCTACTACCTAGAATCTGACACAAAGAAAGAAAAATAAAAATATAACCAACCCAAAGGAAAATAGAAGGGGGGTGAAAGGGATACTACGGATGAGCTAAAATTCTTGCCTTTCAAGGTAGAGAGTCAATAGATATTTCTTAAAGTTGAGAAATCACGAGAAAATATTATAGGACTTCCCGGTCAAGATGGTAGATTGAACACGTGGATATACTTTTTCTCTGTCTCAAATCCGAATAACGTTTGGAAACTGGAGAGTAGATGGATGAGGACTAACTTTCTTAACTGACCTGGGCCACCTGAATTCCAGGCTTATAGGAGAGAAAGTTGTGAAAGGTCCATTGGTAAGAGATGGGGTGCAGAGCGTGTACGGTTTGATAAGGTAGAGGTGAGATAAAAGAGGACTGGACCTGCATCTTCTGAAGAGGGAGGATGATAAATACTAAAAAGTTGAGAAGTGTGTGTGTGTGTGTTTGTATATACATTATATCTATATCTATCTATCTATCTATCTATCTATCTATCTATCTATCTATCTATCTCTCTATCTAAAACTTAGTATACGGAGGTAACTACCAAAAGAATCCGCTAAAAGAATTTAAAGCAGTTAACTCTGAGGAGAGCAAAATGAGAAGGGGGCTTCTGTTGTTTGTAACAAATTTTGTTGGACAATTTATAAGCTGTGTACCTATATAACCATAATAATTTTTTAAATTGTTGAATAACAATAAAAAGCTATACACTACCAGGTGAAAACAAATAGCTAAAAGTGGTCACCTCTGGAGAGCAGGATTATGACGGAGGGGGCTGAATGAAGCATAGAAATATTTTCATACCTTTAAATGCCGTTTGAGCTTTTATCTCCATCTGTGTTCAGTAAATATCTCTCTTTCTTTCTATCTATCTATCTATAAATAGACTGATTACAAAAATAGTCAAGATAATTGTCCACCTTGTATCCATGCCCTTGTGTAGTACCTTCTGCGTTGGTCTCCGGCTTTGGCCACTTGACTTGCAATGGCCAACGGGACAGTAGACAATGGGACACAAATGTGATAGAAGCTTGAAAAGTGCTTGTGCATTGGGGTTTGCTCTCTCTTGCTGCTCTGGGAACTCTTGACACTGCCGTCATATAAAAAAGCCCAGGCTAGCCTGCTGGAGGATAAGAGAACATGTGGAGCAGGTACCAACTGTTCCAGCTGAGGCTCTCTTAGAGCAGCTAGCCCCTGGTCAACCTGGCAGCTGACCACAGAGGCCCAGCAAGACCAGCAGAAAAACCACCTAGCTGAGGCCACTCCAAATTCCCCACTCACAGAATCACAAGCTACTGAACGGTTACATGTATAAGAATGAAATTAGAACATTCGTTAACACCGTACACAAAATTAAACTCAAAATGGATCAAAGACCAAAATGTAAGGCCAGACACTATAAAACTCTTAAAGGAAAACATAGGCAGAACACTCTGACATAAACAGCAATATCTTTTTTGATCCATCTCCTACAGTAATGAAAACAAAAAAACAAACAAATGGGACCCAGTTAAACATAAAGATTTTGCACAGCAAAGGAAACCACAAATAAAGTGAAAAGACAACCCACAGAATGGGAGAAAATATTTGCAAATGAAGTGACCAACAAGGGACAAATTTCCAAAATATACAAACAGCTCACACAGCTCAATATCAAAAAAACAAACAACTCAATCAAAAAATGGACAGAAGATCTAAATAGACATTTCTCCAAAGAAGAATACAGATGGCCAGTAGACAGATGAAAAGATGCTCAACATCACTAATTATTAGAGAAATGCAAATCAAAACTACAGTGAGGTACCAACTCACATTGGTCAAAATGGCCGTCATCAAAAAATCTACAAACAATAAACGTTGGAGAGGGTGTGCAGAAAAGAGAACACTCCTACACTGTTGGTGGGAATGTAAATTGGTACAACCACTAAGGAGAACAGTAGGGAGGTTCCTTAAAAAACTAAAAATAGAACTACCATACAACCCAGCAATCCCACTCCTGGGCACATACCTGGAGAAAACCATAATTCAGAAAGATACGTGCACCCCAATATTCATTGCAGCACTATTTACAATAGCCAAGAGAAGGATGCAACCTAAATGTCCATCAACGGATTAATGGATAAAGAAAATGTGGTACATATATACAATAGAATATTACCCAGCCATAAAAAAGAATGAAATAATGCCATTTGCAGCAACATGGGTGGACCTAGAGATTATCATACTAAGTGAAGTAAGTCAGACAGAGAAAGACAAATATCATGATATCACTCACATGTGGAATCTAATTTTTAAAATGATACAAATGAATTTATCTGCAAAACAGAAACAGACTCACAGATTTTGAAAACAAACTTATGGTTACCAAAGGGGAAATGTGTGGGGGGTGGGGGGGGAGATAAATTAGGAGATTGGGATTAAAATACACACACTACTATATATAAAATAGATAACGAACAAGGACCTACTGTATAGCACAGGGAACTCTACTCAATATTCTATAATAACCTATATGGGTAAAGAATCTGAAAAAGAATAAATATACATATGTGCATAACTGAATCACTTTGCTGTATACTTCAAACTAACACAACACTGTAAATCAATTATACTCCAATAAAATAAAATAAATAAATAAATAAATAAAAAATTTAAAAAAGAACCATGATCTAAATAAAAGTTTGGAGACTTCCCTGGTGGTCCAGTGGTTAAGACTGCACGCTCCCAGTGCACGGGGCCTGGGTTCAATCTCTGGTCAGGGAACTAGATCCCGCATGCTGCAACTAAGAGCCCATATGCCCCAACTAAAGGTCCCTCATGCCGCAACTGAAAAAGATCCTGCATGCTGCAGCAAAGATCCTGCACACGGCAATGAAGATCCCGCATGCCCCGGTAAGACCCAGCACAGCCAAATAAATATTTTATAAACAAACAAATAAAAGTTTGTATTAAACTTTTAAATTTGGGGCAAGTTATTATGTGTCATATGTTAACTGACAGATGCAGATACAAAGATAGAAATAGAAATAAAATAGAAATCATATATTTCTAGATCCCAACCCAGATTTCTAGATTTCTGGATCCCAACCTAGATTTATGAGATCATACTAGAGTGTGTATCCTGAGAATTTGTGTTTAAAAATCTCCACAATGACTCTAACACACCTGGACAAGAATTTGAGAACCACTGGTATGAAGCAAAGATCAAAGGGTTTGGAGATCTGAGTTCCAAGCCAGGTACTTCTACTTACTAATTGTGTAATCCTGGGCAAGTGAAGTTAAACTTCTCTGAGCTTCCATTTTATCCTCAGGAAAAGAGAGGAAAGTTGTTATGGCGATTAAATAGGCTGGTGTATGCAAAGTGTCCAGCATCATACACGGAACTTCTTCCCCCACCTCCTTCAGCAATCCCTAATGGACACTTAAAGAGGAGGCTGATTCTGTGTAAAATTCTGGAAAGCCTGCAGGTGGTTTGGGTATGATACTGGATTCTTATTGTCCTTTCTATCTTTAATAAAGCACAGGACAGAGAAAGGTTGATGGAAAACCACCCACAGAAGGGTTTTATTTCCCTCATTTGTCAGGGTGACTTTAATAAAAATGTTATAGTGTGAAATAAGAAATTTCCAGGATAGCATGGAACAGGCCATAAGGGAAAAACAGGGCTGTTATCAGATTCATGATTTTGAACGAATGATTTGGAAAATCTCAAATACAGGATGAGAAGTTTCCAATGAGGGGACAAGAAATCTTAGACCCAGGGCAAATAGCATGACAGCAACCTAAGAATGTCAAATTGCCTCCACTTTCTGTTTTGAGTCTGTAGAGCGAATTAGGGTGACTGGGAGCAAGCTTTGTAGACGTTTGAAAGGCACGGGCCTCAGTGTTCCCATCTGTAAAATGACAGGCTTGAATTAATTGCTCTCTGAGGTCGCTGTGAACACTGACATTCTATTAATTTACAGCCAGAACATTTCTCCTCCTTGTCTAACTGTATTGTGCTTTCTACTCTCTGTTTTGAAAAGACTTTCTTTAAGATAAGCACATATGTGGCCTATCATCTACGTCTGTGTTTCTTTTCTTTTTTTCCATTTTGGAGCACCACACTAATCCAAAGAAGAGCTATATGCATTGCCTCAGTTTCCCCTAAGTAACCAGCATTTGTGAGGACAAAAATAAAATGGCTTGGTGACATTAAAAACAAACAAACAAAGGAACAAATAGAATAATTGGCCACGCTTATTTGTCAATGCCTGTTTGCTCTCATAGCAGCCAGAAAACTGGCACAAGCTCAAAACATTCATTTTACTGTATTACAAACTGCATCATTAGTTGATGTTGGAAAGAGAACATATACTCTGTGTGGACTCCTAGTGATCAGAGTCCCAGGCTCTACCCAGGTTTTTGTTACCCAAGCATCTGTCCCTGAGCTTGGGGGTCATGCCTGGGGCAGTGTTATGCACAGCCCCTATCGTGAAAGAAGTTATTATGCAAGAAAATTGGAACTGAATACAATCAGACAAGCTTTACCCATTCTGGACTCAGAAAACCATCTAACTGGTAAGCAATACGTTCTAAAAATACTTGAAATATAAAACTATTTAAAATCTTTTTTTAAATCCTATCAAAGAGATTGATGGCATTTTTCACAAAGCGAACATTTTAATATTACCACTTGATGATCTTTCCTAACATGATCATAAAACCATGCATGGGATACACAGACATGGCCATGGACACATTCACTGACTGCATATCCCAAACTAAAGGCACAGGGTAGGGGCTCTCTACCCTTGGAAGACCCAGTACATTACCAGCTAGGCCAGTGATAGCCCAGCTTTGCAGGAAAATGGGAGTGAACACTACCCACATCATTGATTAGAACTTGGCCACTCCAAGCATATTCTATGGACCAGGGGCATCAGCATTCCCTGAGATCTTGCTAGAAATAAGGACACTCAGGACCCCACACCAGACCCAGTGAGTCCGAATCTGTATTGTAAAAGGCTCCCCAGGTGACTCACGTACATGCTAAAGTTTGAAGAGCACTGGAGTAGAGCATCTCCCTTATCCAGGTGGGATTATTTTCTCACTGGGAGAGACTGTAAAAACTGGCCACAGATTTCTCCCACTTCTGTTTGCATGCCCATTTGCTCCCCCATAAAAATGTGGAGTCTTTTTCTCTACCTCTTTGAATCTGGGCACTTTATGTCTTCCTTTGAACCACAGACTGAAGTAAAAGTGATGATGCTGGAGTTCTAAGTGTGGGACGTAAGTGGCCTTGCAGCTTCTGCTTTCACCCTCTTGAAACACTGAGAACACTAAATGAAGAAGCTCAAGCTAGCTGGCTAGAAGATGAAAAAACTGTGGTGAGTGAGGCCCAGCCAAGAACCATAACCATTAACCTGACATGTGAGTGAGTCATGTTAGATCATCCAGCCCTGGTTGAGCTGCCAAACGGTAGCAGCCTGGATAGTGTCCTCTGAAAGACCAGAAGAACAAAAAATGAGTCCAATTCCATCTTGGTGGAAGAAATCACCTTTGCTGATGTAAAACTAAGGGTTGGGTAAGTTTATTCCTGGGGAAACCCCTTTGGTGATAGGTTCACAAATGATGGAATGACAGAGCTATTCATGCTGGGTGATTAACACAAGCTCTAAAATCAGTGTTACCCTCTCCACAGCTCCCTGGATGGATGCTATGAAGAAATAATAAATAAAATAAAAGCCATGATCTGAAAGGATGCTCTACATCACTAATCATTAGAGAAACGCAAATCAAAACTACAATGAGGTATCACCTCACACTGGTCAGAATGGCCATCATCAAAAAAATCTACAAATGATAAATGCTGGAGAGGGTGTGGAGAAAAGG
>NC_041231.1:47964214-47968626 GCF_002837175.3 Physeter macrocephalus | reverse complement strand
TAGCTAGTGGGAAGCAGCCGCATAGCACAGGGAGATCAGCTCTGTGCTTTGTGTCCACCTAGAGGGGTGGGATAGGGAGAGTGGGAGGGAGACGCAAGAGGGAGGGGATATGGGGATATATGTATATGTATAGCTGATTCACTTTGTTATAAAGCAGAAACTAACACACCATCGTAAAGCAATTATACTCCAATAAAGATGGCTAAATAAATAAATAAATAAATGAATGAACGAATAAATAAATAAATAAAAGCCATGCTCACAATTTCCTGATATCTGGCTCCCAGATTTATGCAGAGACCTCTGGCCTGTCTGGCTGCTCTCTTCCCCATGCCTGATAGTTTCTGCTCGAATCCAGACACCAGCCAAGGCGGTGACTTATGAGTCTTTGGTGAAAGACTCTAAGCTTTGGGGTCACCCAAACTGAGATTCAATCCTGGCCCTGCCACTTGCTAGTTAGGTGACTGGGGAAATTATCTTGCTTCTCTAAGACTCAGCTTTGTCATCTTTCAAAAGAGATTAAAAATCCCTGTCTATCGGGCTTCCCTGGTGGCGCAGTGGTTGAAAGTCCGCCTGCCGAAGCAGGGGACACGGGTTTGTGCCCCGGTCCGGGAAGATCCCACATGCCGCGGAGCGGCTGGGCCCGTGAGCCATGGCCGCTGAGCCTGCATGTCCGGAGCCTGCTCTCTGCAACGGGAGAGGCCACAACAGTGAGAGGCCCGCGTACCGCAAAAAAAAAAAAAAAAAGAATACCTATCTATCAAGATTGTTGAGATTTTGTATAAGAAAGAGAGCATATCATGAATGCTCTATAGTATATTCTGCATAAATGAGAATAGGGGTGTGAAAGCCATAACATCCCTGACAAGTGTCATTTTGAAAAAGACAAACCACCAGCCCCCACCCCCTGACCACAACCCTGCCCAACCTTCCAGAACACCAGACTTCTAAATGGCTGGACACTCCAACTACAGTCTGGATGTTTATCTGCTGCCTGCCTGGCAGCCATTCCATTTACAGCCGTTGGAAGGAGGGGGCAGGGTGATCAGCATTCATCTCTGGGTCACCAGGTCAAGTGGGTACTAATGAGGAAAAATGTTTGGCTATTAAATGCTCCATTGAGTGCTTTAAATATCACCTGATGTGTCATACATCTGGATTAGCCGTAGAAAATCAATCTTTACCATATGCAAATTAAAGATGAAAAGAGATTGTCCTTGTGAGCCATTGCTGTGCCTTAGCACACGGGTCTTTCAGCTTTATTTAACTGGCCTGAATTTTCTCCCATTTTGCTTCAGTTTGTGACTTGAAACCCATTATCCCTTACACAGTTTATGGTCAGAGAGCGCTGATCCCAAAGATAACCTTTAGAGGGATTCTGCGAGTGGCTACTGGCTTTGTTTCCTCATCTCCGCCGTGTAGACTTAGCGGCCACCGGGAGTGAACTTAGCTGTGCTGGCCTTGGCCCTGAAACCATCTCCTAAAAACTGGATGTTTATCTTGGTCGTGATGCACATGGTGCATGCATGTGTGTGTCTATGGGTGTAAATATGTATTCTAGGAATATATTCAGGAAGTTAAGTTTTCCCTTAAAAATAAGACACAATCTTTATTAGTCACTCTTCTTGATTCTACAGAGCAGTAAAGCCTTGGGATCAGACTTCTCAGAGCTGGATTAAATCACTGGTCTTGGGATGTCAGAAAACAGGCAAGTTTTTGACCACTCCCCATACTGCTCTGTTTCAGCCCATACAAATCACTGTAGCAAAAAACCTCAGGTAGGGAAATGGAACAAAATCATTGGCGACCTCCCAGGGGAATGAAATGCTAACTTTAAGTCCCAGCAGTCGCCAGCTACCCAAGAATTTATTAATGCTCTGCCTTTGTATTCGGCAAGCTTGCAATAGGATGCAGCTAATTAGCCTGCCTGGGAACCAACTGGCAGGGATTGGAATGGGATGGAACGGAATGATGAATAATCGTAAACTCTGTGTACTACTCATAGTTTGCTAAAAACTTGCAATAAATTATCTCACTTAATCCTCTCAACAGCCATGTGAGGTTGGTTTATTATCCAAGTTACAGTATGGAAACTGAGATGCAAAGAGATTAAATTAACCTATGAAAAACCTTAAAAATGTTCATGCCTTCTGACTAGTAATTCCTTTTCTAGGAATTTACCTTGGGAAAATTATAAGAAGCCCAACAATAAAGAGATTTATTGACAGATACCTACAAGGAAGGTACTTATAATTGTGAAAAATTGAAAACAACCTACATGTGCAAAAATAAAAAATTACTTGGATAAATTACAATAATTCAATATAGGGGGTGCTCAATAATCTCTAAAAATCAGGTTTCTGAACATGATTTAAGGAATTAAGTGGATTATGATTTAAGGAAATAAGTTGACTATTTTTAAGATAAAGAGTATTTAAAAAAGAGAATTGCCTCCTTTACATACAGTATAATCCCTATTTTTCAGTGTCTCTGTGTCTATGCCTGGAAAACAAGAGGAAAGAAATACCCTAAAACATTAATAATGGTAGTGTGTGTTCCATGAGTCCATTAACATGTTCCCCTCTTTTTATTTTTCTCTATTTTCATAACTGTCTATAATATACAAATATCATAATTAAAAGTGAATGACAATAAATTAATAAAATAATAGTAATATACAAAAAATGTATTAATGTTAGCTTACTCATGAGGAACTAGTGAAAATCAGGAAACTAAAACATATGAGACACTCGGAGTGCTTTTGAAGGTCAGAGTAAACATATGCCAAATATACTTATTTTATCAAAACCATTTTGCCCATTTCTAACTCATTTATCTTTAACAAGATAAACAAGATTTCACGAGGCTCTGGTAATGATCCATCTGTGAAATCACTGGATGTTTGGTTCGTCCCTGCAATTTTCTATACTTATCTTCCTTATCCTTCACAAAGTACTGTCAGTGTTTGGGAAAATGGTTTTGTGAAACTTAGTAAATTGCTAGGTAAAATATTTCCTTGGATAATGGTGTGTCTGACACTTTAAACATCTGAAAGCTCTCCGAGTTATTAGATCTCGGGTAGAGGAGGTCAGATAATATCTCTGGAGATGGCTCCTATTAGGGGAGCTTTGGGTGATATAAAGTATGAGCCAGGGGTGGAGGGAAATGGCAGGCTCCAACTGCAGAATTCTAAACAGACATTTAGAAGGAATTTCCAAACAAGAGGCACAGGCCCTGTTTCTATCAGAGTGGAGGGAAGCAAATTGATTCTGCAAGGGAAAAATCTGGCCTTAATGAGGAGACTTCATATGATGCCCAAATTCCATTTCTTAACATTTATTTTTTGGTTAAGCTGAATTGAAAGCTATAATTTTAGCATTTTTGATTTGGGGACACTGAACTTTCAATGTATGGGTTTTCCAAAATTATTAAACTCATTTGGATTGTAGTGATAGGTTTTTAAACGTAAACGTAATTCTTTTTTTTTTTTTTTTTTTTTTTTTTTTTAGTTTTTGGCTGCGTTGGGTCTTCACTGCTGCACGTGGGCTTTCTCTAGTTGCAGCGAGTGGGGGCTACTCTCCATTGCGGTGTGTGGGCTTCTCATCGCAGTGGCTTCTCTTTGTTGCCGAGCACTGGCTCTAGGCGCAAGGGCTTCAGTAGTGGCACACGGGCTTCAGTAGTTGTGGCGCACGGGCTTAGTTGCTCCGCTGCATGTGGGATCTTCCTGGACCAGGGCTCGAACCCATGCCCCCTGCATTGGCAGGGGGATTCTTAACCACTGCACCACCAGGGAAGTCCGTACATGTAATTCTTTTTTTTTCTTTACCATCTTTATTGGAGTATAATTGCTTTACAATGGTGTGGTAACTTCTGCTGTATAACAAAGTGAGTCAGCTATACATATACATATATCCCCATATCTCCTCCCTTTTGCGTCTCCCTCCCACCCTCCCTATCCCACCCCTCTAGGTGGACACAAAGCACAGAGCTGATCTCCCTGTGCTATGCGGCTGCTTCCCACTAGCTATCTATTTTACATTTAATAGTGTATATATGTCCATGCCACTCTCTCACTTCATCCCAGCTTATCCTTCCCCCTCCCCGTGTCCTCAAGCCCATTCTCTACATCTGCATCTTTATTCCTGTCCTGCTCCTAGGTTCTTCAGAACCGTTTTTTTTTTTTTTTTTTGGTTTCCATATATGTGTGTTAGAATATGGTATTTGTTTTTCTCTTTCTGACTTGCTTCACTCTGTGTGAGAGTCTCTAGGTCTACCCACCGCACTACAAATAACTCAATTTCATTTTGTTTTATGGCTGAGGAATATTCCATTGTATATATGTGCCACACCTTCTTTATGCATTCATCTGTCGATGGACACTTAGGTTGCTTCCATGTCCTGGCTATTGTAAA
>NC_041231.1:47962122-47963949 GCF_002837175.3 Physeter macrocephalus | reverse complement strand
CTGGGTATATGCCCAGTAGTGGGATTGCTAGGTCATATGGTAGTTCTATGTTTAGTTTTTTAAGGAACCTCCATACTGTTCTCCATGGTGGCTGTATCAATTTACATTCCCACCAACAGTGCAAGAGGGTTCCCTTTTCTCCACACCCTCTCCAGCATTTACTGTTTCTAGATTTTTTGATGATGGCCATTCTGACCTGTGTGACGTGATACCTCATTGTAGTTTTGATTTGCGTTTCTCTAATGATTAGTGATGTTGAGCATCCTTTCATATGTTTGTTGGCGATCTGTATATCTTCTTTGGAGAAATGTCTATTTAAGTCTTCTGCCCATTTTTGGAATGGGCTGTTTGTTTTTTTTTTGATATTGAGCCGCATGAGCTGCTTGTAAATTTTGGAGATTAATCCTTTGTCAGTTGCTTCATTTGCAAATATTTTCTCCCATTCTGAGGGTTGTCTTTTCGTTTAATCCATTTTGAGTTTATTTTTGTGAATGGTGCTAGGGAGTGTTCTAATTTCATTCTTTTACATGTAGCTGTCCAGTTTTCCCCGTACCACTTATTGAAGAGACTGTCTTCTCTCCATTGTATATTCTTGCCTCCTTTATCAAAAATAAGGTGACCATATGTGCGTGGGTTTATCTCTGGGCTTTCTATCCTGTTCAATTGATCTATATTTGTGTTTTTGTGCCAGTTCCATACCGTCTTGATTACTGTAGCCCTGTAGTATAGTCTGAAGTCTGGGAGCCTGATTCCTCCAGCTCCATTTTTCTTTCTCAAGATTGCTTTGGCTATTTGGGGTCTTTTGTGTTTCCATACGAACTGTGAAATTTTTTGTTCTAGTTCTGTGAAAAATGCCATTGGTAGTTTGATAGGGATTGAATTGAATCTGTAGATTGCTTTGGGTAATAGAGTCATTTTCACAATGTTGATTCTTCCAATCCAAGAACAATGTATATCTCTCCATCTGTTTGTATCATCTTTAATTTCTTTCATCAATGTTTTATAGTTTTCTGCATACAAGTCTTTTGTCTCCTTAGGTATGTTTACTCCTAGATATTTTACTCTTTTTGTTGCAATGGTAAATGGGAGTGTTTCCTTAATTTCTCTTTCAGATTTTTCATTGTTAGTGTATGGGAATGCAAGAGATTTCTGTGCATTAATTTTGTATCCTGCTACTTTACCAAATTCACTGATTAGTTCTAGTAGTTTTCTGGTAGCATCTTTAGGATTCTCTATGTATAGTATCATGTCATCTGCAAACAGTCACAGTTTTACTTCTTCTTTTCTGATTTGGATTCCTTTTATTTCTTTTTCTTCTCTGATTGATGTGGCTAAAACTTCCAAACCTATGTTGAATAATAGTGGTGCGAGTGGGCAACCTTATCTTGTTCTTGATCTTAGTGGAAATGGTTTCAGTTTTTCACCATTGAGAACAATGTTGGCTGTGGGATTGTCATATATGGCCTTTACTATGTTGAGGTAAGTTCCCTCCATGCCTACTTTCTGGAGGGTTTTTATCATAAATGGGTGTTGAATTTTGTCAAAAGCTTTTTCTGCATCTATTGAAATGATCATATGGTTTTTCTCCTTCAATTTGTTAGTATGGTCTATGACATTGACTGATTTGCATATATTGAAGAATCGTTGCTTCCCTGGGATAAACCCCACTTGATCATGGTGTATGATCCTTTTAATATGCTGTTGGATTCTGTTTGCTAGTATTTTGTTGAGGATTTTTGCAAGTATTTTCATCAGTGCTATTGGCCTATAGTTTTCTTTTTTTGTGACATCTTTGTCTGGTTTTGGTATCAGGGTGATGGTGGCCTC
>NC_041231.1:47959218-47961799 GCF_002837175.3 Physeter macrocephalus | reverse complement strand
TTTGCGGTACGCGGGCCTCTCACCACTGTGGCCTCTCCCGTTGCGGAGCACAGGCTCCGGACGCGCAGACTCAGCGGCCATGGCTCACGGGCCCAGCTGCTCCGCAGCATGTGGGATCCTCCCGGACCGGGGCACCAACCCGTGTCCCCTGCATCGGCAGGCAGACTCTCAACCACGGTGCCACCAGGGAAGCCCCCATGTAATTCTTTAATTCGCCTAGAATACATGTAATTTCTTTTTTACGTAAAATATTTATCCAATGAGAATTAGTATTAGTAATTTTATTAATAGTAATCATCCCCACTACCATTTGTTAGCACCTGTTATCTGCTCTGAATTGTACTAAGTCCTTCTGCATACATTAGCAGACATCACTTGCTTTAAACTTCACAACACTACACAGATCTGGGAACTGAGCCTCAGAGAGGATGAGCAGGGACAGAGCCCTTAAACATTCTGCTGTGATGTCATTTGCATCACAGACCAAAGTGTTACATCAGGCATAGTCCCTTCCTGCAGTTTTTGTTTGGCTCCATTACTCTGCCTGTCCAGTCTTGGATCTTTTATCATTCAAACAGCTGATAGGTCAAGTCTACCCCTGTGAGTCTACATAATCAAAATTAATCTTGACTATTCTTACCCATACATTCTCCCAAAAGATTTTTAAAATAATTTTTATGTTTTAATTATCCAAGTAATACATACTCATTATTGAGTGCTTAGGAAGTACACATAAGCAAGAATAATAAAAATTAAAATCACTTATGAACTTGCCCACCCAGAGATGATCACTGTGACAGAATTTCCACGTTCATCCTGTTTATTTATAATCTGTCTCCTCATTAGAATATAATTTCCATGAAGTGGGGGTTTGTCTCTTTTGATCACTGTTGCATCCCTGGGATCTTGTAATGGGTGACACGGTCTGCTGCCCAGACCACAAGTTCAGGACCAAGGTGCTCATTACCCAGTCTGCTCAGAGCGCTGGCTCACAGGTTAGCCCTTCTCTAGGAATAGCCTTCAGCCAAGGGGAATGCCTCTTCCAAGGTTACATCTCCTCCACAGAGGTAGCCCCCATCAATGACCTGTGGGTTTGAGGGTATAAAGGCCCAGCCCCCTTGCCCCAACTTGGAACAACTCCAAAGGGCCATTTCATTCCAGAGCTCCCTGTGGAACTGGCTGAGACCTATGATGTGACTGCACCAGGTTCACCACCCTCTGCCCAGTCTTGCTTCCATAACTCCCCTACCGATGCTATTTCTGAGACTACTCCCAGTTAACCTCCTGAAGGTGAACTTCTGCTACAAAGCCTGTTTCCAGGGAACACGACCCAAGTTAATGTAGAACACAGCCTGACACATAGTCGGTTTAATAATAGTTCTTGAATGAATATACGCAAAATTTTTTAGGGGTCCCTCCTTCATTCCTGGTGATTCTCACTCTTCAGCAATGAAGCAGAAGCTCCATCAGGCCCCATGAAGTGAGAAGAAGTCAGCTATTCCTGTGCAGCCATCTTGCAGCTTCTTCTCATTACTGCCTCCTCGACTCTTGATGATGCCCCAGGGCCCCATCCACTGCTTGTTAAAAAGTTACCAGGATAAGATCCCAGCTTGGCTACTGATTCTGGGTAGCTGTGCACCCAAACTCCACTGTTCTCCCCAAATCCTGAGGCTCTTTATCACTGCTTACTGAAGCCAGGGAATCTGCAGAGATCCCAATCCTGCTAAGCCTGCATTCCTGGGTCTCTGCCCAAGTTACAGTGGTCCTGGAGGGTGGGAAGGATGCTCCCTCCTCAGTGTCTTGTTCAGATAAGGGCACTCCACGGTGGAAGTGGCCTGGTCTTTCAATTTTCAGATCTTGGGTTCATTAACATGGCCACTTCTTGAGAGCATGACCCAGCCAGGATGACTGTGTTGGGACAAGTAAGACAGATCTGGAAACCAACACATGCCCCCAACTCTTGGTCAAGTTGTCACCTACTCTTCTGATGAAATCTCTCTCTGGGCCTATCTGAGGTCAGGATACCTAGAAACAGAGGCTGAAATTGGGTATTCTTGACCATTAATTTATTGAGGAACACTCTCTGAAGAAAGGGAAGCAGCATGGGGAAGGGGGAGGAACTAAAAAAAAAAAATGTGGTCTCCGCTGAGTCAGCTTCAGCCTGATCCCATGGGGAGCTTTGGAGCAGAGGTTGTACCACACATTTTTGAAGAGCTAGAAACTAATTCCTATAAGTTGTTGTCATTGTTCTTTTTTGCAATAAGATACATCACTTGATACACTGTAGAAAGTATGACTGCCGATAGGATCTGACAGAATCCACATTACACTATAAGGGGCCAATACATCTGTTATCAAAATTTCCCCTTTGGTTCACCCATAGAACATTTTCATTGCAGCCTCTGAATCAAGAAATGAAGCTTCACTCAATTTCATAGACAATCAAGGGGAAAAAATGATGAGTCAATATCCACAAAGCAATCAATGTGATAAATCACATTAACCAAATGAAGGATAAATATCACATGATCATCTCAGTAGGTGCAGAAAAAGCTTTTTTTTTTTTTTTTTTTTTTTTTTT
>NC_041231.1:47942682-47958987 GCF_002837175.3 Physeter macrocephalus | reverse complement strand
CTTCCTGAACCGGGGCACGAACCCGTGTCCCCTGCATTGGCAGACAGACTCTCAACCACTGCGCCACCAGGGAAGCCCCAGAAAAAGCTTTTGACAAGATTCAACATCCATTCGTAATAAAAACTTTCAGAAAAGTTGGTACATAGGGAACATTTCAACATAATAAAGGCCATTTATGACAAACCCACAGCTAACATCATACTCAATGGTGAAAAAATGAAAGCTTTTCCTCTAAAATCGGGAACAAGACAAGGATACCCACTCTCACCATTTATATTTAATATAGTTTTAGAAGTCCTAGCCACAGCAATCAGATGAGAAAAAAAAAAATAAAGGCATCCAAATTGGAAGGGAAGAAGTAAAACTGACACTATTTGCAGGTGACATGATACTATATATAGAAAACCCTAAAATCTACACTCTCAGGTACACACCCAAAAGAAATGAAAACCTATGTCCACACAAAATTTTGTACACAAGTAGCATCACTACTAATAATAGTTGAAAAGTGGAAACAACCCAAATGTCCATCAACTAATGAGTGACTAAAAAAATGTGATATATCCATACAGTGGTATGTTATTTAGTATAAAAAGGAATGAAGTATTGATAAATGCTAGAAAATGGATGAACTTTGAAAATATTATGCTAAGTGAAAGAAGGCAATCACAAAAGGCCACATATTGTATGATTCAATTTATATGAAATGTCTACAGGAGACAAATCAATAGAAACAGAAAGTGGATTAGTGGTTGCCTAGGGTGCATGAGTTCGTTGGGGGTTGGGGGTGGGGAAATGACTGCTAATGAGTAAGGGTTTTCTTTCACGGTGATGATAATGTTCCAAAATTAGATTGTGATAATGGATGCACAATTCTATGAATATACCAAAAAGCACTGAATTGTACACAAACAGGTCAATTTTATGGTATATGAATTATATCTCTAAAAAGCTGTTTAAAATAAAACTAGCACTATCTCCATAAAAGGCCCAAGAGTTAATCCACAAATTAAAGACAAACTGTTAACACTCACAATTACAATGCCCATAAATTGCACAAAGTCCCATCTCTTGGAGGAATGCAACAATAAATTTTCCATCACTATGAACAGCAGCAAATCATGGCTGCCAACATGAGCATTTAGGAGGAAAAATACCGACAGCAAATATGGAAATATACATCAATTTGACACTAATTAGTGTTGGTTTCAGTCCCTATTTTGGGCGTTGCCATATAGGTTTTGTATTTTTTCCTCCAACCTTTACATCCATTGCCAAAATCAGGACATTGCATGTCTTAGGGAGGGGTTTCCTGCTAAACTGGAAGAGTCTCAAGCAAACCAGGATGGTTCATTATTCATGGACAAGAGAGAAGGAAAAGGTCTTTCCTTCCCTGTGTCATGCTCCATGTGAGGGCATCAGACTGGACTATTTGAACCCCAGTGTCCTGCAGAATTTTTATTCCTAATGTATTTCATCTTCTTTGTTGCTCTCATGAATGAGACATTTACTTCTAAATTCCATTTATTGTTTGTGTATAGAAAGGCTGTTAACTTTATATATTAATTTTCTAACTACCTTACTGAATTTTCTTATTGTCTCCTAGGTTTTCAGTTATTTTTTTCTGGGTTATTCAAGGTTTATAATCATGGTATCAGGAAATAATTAGAATGTTGCTTCTTCCCCCCACCCATCCATTATTTTAATCCCTTACTTATAAACCACTTTATCTGTAAAGGCTAAAACTTCCAGAAAACCCCAACAGTCAATTCAGAAGGCACATCTTGTCACTTGCTTTAACGACAATACTGCTATTAAGTATTTCGCTATTAAACTGACTTTGGGGCAGAGACAACTTTAGCATTTCAAGGAGTATCTATATATTTCTATTTTATCTCAAGATTTTATGAAGAATGGATATTGAATTTTTTTCACATGACTTTTTTGAATCCTTGATATGAACATACAGTTTTTCTCCTTTGACTGGGGTAAACTGTATTGATGATTTCATAATATTGAATCATCCCTGGCTTTATTGAAACTGGATCTCACTGAGCCATGGTTCATAATTTTGGTAATACAATGCTCAGTTCTAGTTACTAATTTTTATTACAATTTTTACATCAATATTCATGAATGAGCTTGGAGGTCTTCTCTGTGCTCTGTCTGATTTGAATGCCGGTGTTATTTTTGGCTTCCTATCTTAGGTTGTTGGGCTTGGAGACAGTTTTCAGTGTCGGATTTCTCTGTTCCTTGAATGTTTGAAATTATTTACCTGAGAGGCCATCTGGGCCTGGTGATTAGGGGATGATGCATTTTCACTTTCTTCTCTGATTATTGGCCTGTTTAGATTTCTTATCTCTTCTAGAGTAAATTTTGGTGATTTCTATATTTTCTGAACAATTAATCACTTCATCCTTGTTTCAATCTAATTTGCACCTAGGTTTGCCAATCATTCCTTGAAACTTCTTTTAATATCTTCTGTACCTCTTGTTAATTCTCCTTTCTAATTTTTAATTTTATTTATTTCTAATATAAGTGGTTTTGTCAAAGAAATGGCAATCAGATTTTTAATTTATTGATTCTTCTTTTTCTGCTTTGAAATTTATTAATTCCTACGCTCAATTTATTACCCCTGATGGTTTTTCCTAACCTCCTGAATGCATTTTTGAAAATTTTTCACCTGTAGTTTCTAATACATATATTTATGGCTTTATTTCCCTGTGAAACCAGCTTTGGCCATTTTCCATTAATTATGAAACTCTATATTTTATTATTGCTAATTTCTAACATCTGCAATTTCAACTTCAATTTTCTCATTGACCCAAAAATTGTCTAAGAGGAAAATTAAGGGTTTCCCTCCCTGTTATTGCATTATCAAATAAATATAATTACACTAATAAATATGATGTTGCTTATTGGTTTATAAAAAATATTATTCATCATGCTAAATTAGTCAAGACCCTGGCAGGAAGCAGATGGCACACTGAAAAGAATTTAACTAAACAGAATTGAATGAGGATACTAAGTATAGACGCATAGGCTGGGTTGAGGGAACTGACAAAAGATAGTGAAGTGCCCAGGACCTAGCAACAGTGAGACTCCATTACCACCCCTAGGCCTGAAGAGACAAGGGCAGGGAAAAATATTACTGCAGCCACAGAGGAACACCACCACTGCTGAGACTCCAGGGGGTGGAGTGGAATGCAGAGAATAATTATCCAACCCCTCGTTCTCTTCCAGGCTTCTGTCCACATCCAACAGCCAAACACAGAGGACCCAGTAGATACAGTCTGTGGAAGTCAGCCTCAGAACAACACAGGACAGGGTAGAAAAGGGAGGAGAAAAATAGTTTGGGAACAAAAACTGGGAATAGCCCAGTAGTAAATATCATTTTCCTCTTATTCAAACATCAGAAATAGATATAAATTCCGTTAATGCTCTGTGGTCCAGTGATGAATTCTATCTATTGTTTATATGATTTCAAAGCATCCTTGCATTCCTAGAACCCCTGACATATTCTCTTCATTATACTTTTCAGTTGCTGTAACCTTTGATTAAGAATTTTACATCTATGCTCATAAATGAGACTGGTCTATAATTTTCCTTTTTGAATGGCAATCAGTGTTATGCTTGCCTTGTGAAATGAATCAGAGGAGCTTTTCACATTTTTAAGTTCTGCAATAATTTATATAACAAAAGAATTGTGCATTTCTTAAAAGTTAAAAAAATTATTCAATCATGTTCCTGCTAGGAACTGATGTTCTTCTTTCAGGTAATTCTTGGATAACTTTTAGAGTTTTCCATAATTATTAGTTTGTATAGATTTTCTATTTTTTGAGTCAATTTTGGTCATTTATAATTCCCTTAAAAATGGCCCCTTTTCCTGGAGACTGATTTTCTCCAATAAGTCCATTTTCCCCAAACTTGGGGTTAAATGGTCCTGGTAAAGGGCTTCTGCATCTCCCATGCCAGCCCACGGGGTTGTCATGGCTGCAGCACGGAGAGATCCTCAAAGGTAGGTTAAAACAGTTAAAACTCATAAGAGGGGTTTTATCTTGAGACAGGATTGTTCAGGCTTCCCCACAGCTGTTGACAAAGGCCGTGCCCCATGGAGCTGACCACAGGAGAATGAGCTTAAGGTGACCTTCCATCCAGAGTGATTCACCATGCGGTTGGGTAAACTCAGCACCTGTCTACCCTGGAAACTGACCTCTCAGAACAATGGCTGTGATTTAGCCTCCTGCTTAGCAAACGTGACAAGGAAGTGGGTGTGAGGAGAAAGAAGGGGAGGGAGGGAGCCCAGCTCTAATGACGATGTGACTCCCTTTGTGATGCTTTCCTTCTGGCCCTGACTCGGCCACTTTGGATGTGTCATCGTGACTAATCTCACTGGGCTTCAGTTGCCTGATCACTGAAATGAGAAGCTCTGAGGACTTCGCAGATTTATGATTCTATTAACAGATCCCCCCCAGGAGTAAGCTTAACACAAACAGTTTCATGCCTCACCTCCAGCTCTCTCCCTAATAAGAAATGGATCCTCCTGTCTAAGTAACAGTGTCTGAGATCTGCTGCAGGAGGGACCAAAAGTCCCTGCTGTTTCCCACATATCTCCCCTCCAGCCTAACCTGCCTTGGACTCAAAGTTTTTGCTTGCTGGGTTTAAGGCATCAACAGCCCGAGCGAGAACACTCTCCTGGAGAAACAACCTTTGGAGAATCTGACAACTTCAGAGGCACTAATGCATCCAGTTGGTAAGTTCCTGGGGCAGGAGAACGAGCTGATAGGGATGGAGAGGTCTAGTGCATGGGATGAGGCTGGGGAAGGCCAGCCTGGAATGACAACCACAACTGCAGGGGATGGATGGGGAGGGGTACAACTGGCAGGCAGGGGACAACATGGTGGCTTTTGGGCCGCTAAAGGTGGAAGTGGACTGAAACACACATTAGCCTGTGGGAGTCTGAGGAATGATGAGCTTCAAAGACTCTGGCGATGTAGTATCTTTGGAAGCCAACCAAACTGGGTTTCCACCCCAGTTCTGTCACTCACTACTGGGCTACTAAACCTCTGCGAGCCTCTTTCCTCAACTGCAAAATGGGAATAATAATGCCTATCTTTAGGGCTGATAGGAGAGTTAGGTGAGATAATGTATAAAAAGTACTTAACCATGATGACTGGTATGAGTGAGAATTCAATCCATATATCTATTATTATAATAATTCCCAGTTTTGCCACCATCCTTCTCCGGAAAGCCGATTTTAATTAATGTAACTAATTACAAACATTTTTGTGTTCCTGCCAAGCACCGTGCTGTTCACTGTTGGGTTTTAAGGAAGAATGTGGCATATTCCCTGCCCTCCAATAGCTTCCAATCCAGTGAAGTAGATTGGTACACAACCAAGTAAAACACACAGCAAAACAAGCACAAGAACCAAATAGAGATGCCCCAGCATCCTGTGGGATACCTAGGAAGAAGCCATGGACTCTCAGGGTGGGAGTGGAGAATGTGTCGGGGAAGAATCCTTGCAGGTGAATTAGGCCTTAGAATCTGAGAGGGTCCTCTAGTCCAACACCCTCACTTTGCAGTTAAGGGCCCAGGCAGATTAAAAAAAATCCAGGCTTAACAATCACTCAGAGAGTGAACCCAGACTGTGTGCCAGTCATTGTCAAGACTGACTTTTCAAACCTCACAATAACCCTATGAGATGGAAATTCTTGCCATCACCATTTTACAAAAGAAGAAACTGAGGCACGGTGCGGTGAAATGACTTGTCCAAGGTCACAGAGCTTGCAGGTGGGAGAGCATAGATTTGACCCATGTTGTCCTCTCCACCACAGCTGCCTCTCTTAACAGCAGAGCTAGAGCTTAAGCACACGACTCAGGACTTAAAACCCCAGGTTTTCCTGTTCTCTCACGCAGCTGCTTCCCAGAGGAAGAGAAATGTTTCAGAAGGTGAGGAATCCTGGGTGATCTTTCCAGGCTGAGGACAGAGCAGGAGCAATCGCATGGAGGTGTGAAGTACTGTGATGTCGGAAGAGTGTGCAGACTCTCATAGCTGAAGGGCAGAATGAAATTAATCGATAAAAGACAGCAGGGCTTCCCTGGTGGCGCAGTGGGTGAGAGTTCGCCTGCCGATGGAGGGGACGCGGGTTCGTGCCCTGGTCCGGGAAGATCCCGCGTGCCGCGGAGCGGCTAGGCCCGTGAGCCGTGGCCGCTGAGCCTGCGCGTCCGGAGCCTGTGCTCCGCAGCGGGAGAGGCCACAACAGTGAGAGGCCCGCGTACCGCAAAAAAAAAAAAAAAAGACAGCGGCTGAGGTTCCTGCACCATTACAAACCTCAAATATCAGGAAAAGAAGAAGCCAGGGACAGCAACATTCGATAAACTTTAGACATAAGGGGAGGAAAAGAGCTGTCGTTTGGGCATCAGGGCTCTCCAGTCAGCACAGAGATGATAGGGATTTAAAGCAAACCTCCATATATCTGGAGGAAACCACAATTCGAAAAGATACAGGCACCCCAATGTTCACTGCAGCACTATTCACAATAGCCAAGACATTGAGGAAGCAACCTAAATGTCCATTGACAGAAGAATGGATAAATAAGAAGTGGTCATGTATACAATGGAATATGACTCAGCCATAAAAAAGAATGAAAAAATGCCATTTGCAGCAATATGGATGGACCTAGAGATGATCATACTAAGTGAAGTAAGTCAGACAGAGAAAGAAAAATGTCTATGATACCACTCATATGTGGAATCTCATTTTTAAAAAATGATACAAATGAACTTATTTGCAAAACAGAAACAGACTTATATCAAAAACAAACTTATGGTTACCAAAGGGGGAACATGGCGGGGTGGATAAATCAGGAGCTTGGGATTAATATATGCACACTACTGTATGTAAGACAGATAACCAACAGAGACCTACTTACTGTAGAGCACAGGGAACTCTACTCAATATTCTGTGATAACCTATATGAGAAAGGAATCTGAAAAGGAATGAATATATGTATATGTATAACTGAACCACTTTGCTATACACCTGAAACTAACACAACCTTGTAAATCAACTATACTGCCATAAAATTTTTTTAAAAATAAAGCAAATCTCAACTCTAAACCCACTCCTCATCTTGGGTCCTCTAGCTCTGCAAATATTGATACTTCCACCATCCATTCTCTTGCTGGTCAGAAGACCAGGAGGCATCGTAAACTCATCCTTCTCCCTCGTTCCTCTGTCAAGTCTATTTTTTAAAAATTTAAAATTTTTTAAATTTTGAAATTGTCTCCTGTGTTAGTCTAGGTTCTCCAAGAAGCAGATGCCAAGTGTGTGTAAACATGCAAGGATTTTGATTAAGGGAAATGCCTATGAGAGAAAACATGGAGGAAGCCAGGAAGGCGGGAAGAGTCATCAAACCACCATGCAGTGTGACCCCAGGTGAGAGAGAGGGAAGGAAGGTTGGGTGGAGGTGTCCTATACTGCTGTGTAGTGTAAGGAAGTTTCCACAAAGCCACTGGGGAGTTCTGGAGCCAAAACCAGCCATGAGAGGAGTCCATGGTCTCCTGGGAATATTCCTGCATTTGTATTACTGCCACCCTCAATGATTGGCGGAGAGCAGTCCATGGGAAACATCGCTTCAAAACAAGCATGATGTTGGATTGCAGAGCACAACAGCAAGGCCCTTGGTCAATTATGTTCCCTGTCACTGGAGATCTGTGAGACTGGGCTCATAGGTACCACCATGTGAGGATAGACTCCTGGCTCCTCACCAATCCTACCATCACTGGCCCAGTTTAGACCCTTCCATTCTCTGGAGGATTGCAGCAGACCCCCAACTGGTCTTCCTGCTGCTAATCTTTATCCCCCTAAACTTTTTTCCACACAACAGTCAGAAAGACCTTTCTAAAACACATATCTAACATGTAAATCTTCTGATTAGAGCCTTTGATAATGATTTTACCAATTCCTTTGAAATCTATAAATGGAGTTCTTGCTTTGAATAAGAGATTGATTGAACATTTAATCAAACAAGATGTCCTTGAACTAGTTAACACATGCATTATTCCAGCACTCAGACCTCGGAGTGAGGTAAGACTCTATGGAGACGGAAAATACAATTTAACCAAGATACTTAAAGCACTATCTCCACTGAAAGTCAAAAAATGTCTTGTTGATCTTGTTGGGGAATTAAAACTTTTGTAAAATGTGACTTCGCTAAGCTTATTAACAGCTGATTATTAATGATATTACAGCAAAAACACAATTAAACTCAAGCAACTACACTTGAGTTCTTCATTTGGAATTTTGTTGACCTTGGGATTTTCCAATACTTTACGGACACCCTGCCATCTAGGACTCAGGGGTGGTACCACCTTTTGGAAATGGTATTAACTGATCCTACCTAGTCATGAGGTAAACAAATCATTAGCCATGGAAAGACTGGAGGAAGTTCTTGCCACAACACATGAGAATCACAGTGTGGCTCCCTAGGAACACAATGTAAACATTTGCTTTCATCTCAGTAATTACAAAGTCCGTAACTCCTGGGACAACTGGACCATTATACGTAGCCCTGATCACTAGCTTTTATCTAAGGATGAGACCATAATTTTTATGTTCACTCTCACCTATGCAACGCTGAACTCCTTTGACGTAGCAATATATGAGGAGAAATACCTATTAGGAAAATCGGAATACCACTGAACATTGTCATGGTGATCAGTTAATTGTGTGAAACCTGAAATTGGTTCATAATGTAAACTGAGTATTACTTCTAATACAACGGAATTTGAATCACCCTTTAGTATCGGGACCAGTTCATATCTGCCTGAGAAGCAGCATGGTTTCTCCAAAAGACATTCATCGTATTAGTTTAGCTATTATACAAGTGGTCCTCCAGGAATTATCTACATGAAAGTTTGAAAAACTCCTAGGCTTGATGGCTAGTTATTAATCCCAATATTGCCAACACGTACAAAAAAATCATACAGCAGCACACTATGACACTGGCTTCTAATATCTTCCATGATCAAGTAACTCATAACAATCATTTCAGGTAAATGGCTTCTTGATTGTGGTAGATTCTTTTTCCAAATGCCTCCAAGCTACTAAAGATTGAGGGTCAGAGGACCAAGATTCTAAATCCCTCAATCTTTGGCCACCAGCCTGCACCTTTGGCAGGTTCCTAGGAAAGAGACAAGAAAGAGGCTAGGGTGAGGGAAATGCAAGGTTGCTCTTGCTTTGGCCCCAGAACTACACAGGAAGAGTCCAGGCTTGGTAGCTGAGCTGGACCACAGAAGGGTGACAATCTTTGTGTCTCTGGCCAACAACTACACTAAAAACAGTCTGTGATGGTCTTATGTGTCAACTTGGCTGGGCCATGGTGCCCAGATAGTTGGTCAAACATTATTCTGCAAGTTTCTATGAGGGTGTTTTTGGATGAGATTAACATTTTTATGGGTTGACTGAGTAAAGCAGATTCCCCTCCATAATGTGGTGGGCCTCGTCCAATCAGTTGAAGGTCTGAAGAGAACAAAAGACTGACCTCCTCTGAGCAAGAAGAAATTCTGTACACACACACATGCATGCACGCATGTGCAAAAATCAGAATGCCACTGAACATTGTTATATATATAAATACAACAATCATATATAGATACAGATACAGATATAGATATATAGATATAGATCCTGTGGGTTCTGTTTCTCTGGAGAACCCTGACTAATACACAGGCCAGGAGGGTTCCTTGAACTTTCTCTCAGCCCACAGCTGTGAAGAAGAAATGAAAGGTAAACCTCCCCCGCCACCAACAAAAAAAATCCTGACCCACAGAGTGGGTGTTTGTCTCTCACTAGGGCTGATAGCTGATCTGCCTAAGCTCACACACTGAGGCTCCCAAGGCAGAGGGAACCTCCCAAGTAGGCATTTGACAGTGAAGTGTTTCCACCCCAGAGTGCTGGAGCCTATTTTACACTCGGCCCACATCACCTGGATGCTCAGAGTCACCAAGATGCCCTGTGCTGGATATTTTCCACTTGACCCTTTCTATCCAATCTGCCTGTCCATACCAACCCAGGAAGCTGATTTTGTGAGCCACATCAACAGGCTCTCTTTCCTCCAGGCCTCCAGTTGGATTCAGCCGCTCCCCCAAAGGTCATTTCTCCCATCTGCATCCCTCTCCAGGGGGCCTCTCTGTCTCGGGGTTCTGAAACCTCTCCCTCTCCTCAATCCTTTAGAAGCACTAATTGAACCCTGCTGTTTCAAACTCCTATCAGTCTATGTGTTCTGCTAAAACTGTCCACACCTCTGTAAATAATCTCTTTTTGAAACTCTCTTCAAATTACCCAATTTAAACGTGTGATCTCTTTTCTGACAAGACCCTGACTGATCTACCACCTCCATTAGGG
The DNA here is from genome assembly GCF_002837175.3 of Physeter macrocephalus. Lineage (NCBI taxonomy): Eukaryota > Metazoa > Chordata > Mammalia > Artiodactyla > Physeteridae > Physeter > Physeter macrocephalus. Next base: position 47,948,576 of record NC_041231.1, on the reverse strand, counting down.
TTGAAAGATTTAACACAATAAAAATACAGGATGCCCAGGTGAAGTTGAATTTCAGATAAATAACAACATTTTTTTAGTATAAGCAGGTGCCAATATTCATTGTTTATCTGAAAAATTAAAATTTAACTGGACATCCTGTATTTTAAGATTTTAACTGGCACCTCTAGCCCTCACCATCAACTAGGAAAATATCTTGGGGATTTTTGTGAACTTCAGCTGATCCCTGAAATAAACAAGGTTAATGACAGACTCAGAATCTTAATACTCATGATGCACATATGGTCCTAATTTTCAGGACTATTCTCCCTCTCTTTTTTTTTTTTTTTTGGCTGCACAGCATGTGGGATCTTAGTTCCCGACCAGGGATCGAACCCATACCCCCTGCAGTGGAAGTGTGGAGTCTTAACTCCTGGACTACCAGGGACATCCTGCAGGACTGTTCTCTGAATTGTATACGTGTGTGTGTGTGTGTGTGTGTGTGTGTGTGTGTGTGTGTAAATGTGTGCATATACACGGAAAGAGAAAAAGGAAGAATGTGAGGAAAGGTGAGAGCAAGAGAAATTAATGGGATGTAAGCCCGGAAAGGAAGGATGGGGATGGTTATTCAAGAACTTAAATCCAGTGATGACAACTTGGGCCAATCTACTCTCTATGACTTTTATCAGACTGTTGGATACACAATAAGAGTTCTGGCCCTCCTCTGCATTATCCAGATTTTCTTACATATCTTTTATGATTGACTCTGATGAATCTGGCTCTCCAAGTTTGCTTTGTCTTTTAAAAAAATCTCCTGAGATTTATATCAAAGGATAAAATTGGACTCTAGGCATCCTGCTAGTCCTACTAACTTTAAGCCACCTTTGGATATTATTTCATTTTCAATTTGTAGGACAGATTCTTGATAATAAGATGAGATAAAAAGATTCAATTTAATTCCCCTTTTCTTATATTTTTCTTACAAAGACAGAAAGAAAGAAAGAATAAGAAGGTGAATATAAGGAGCTTTGATAGCTCAAATTAAGTGTGCTGGAAAAAAATGGAAAAGTTGTGGCTCTAGTAATCTATAGTGAAAAAAACAGAAACATGATGTAATCACCAAATAAGTTATTATTTTTCTCAGTCTCCAGCTATTATAATTTCACTGGATATCTTATAAGTTCTTATTGTTCTGGGAGATACTCCAAGACTTGCTCCAGTATTTCACAAAGAAAAATTTGCCACCTGTCTAGAAAGTGTTTGATGAAGTATTATTGCAAGTGCCTTTTCAGCAGCATGGTGGGGTGAAGCAGGAAGAGGAGGGGCTTCTTTCTTAAGATGACTGAAATTGAGATCATTGTTTGAAGGACGAGAAGTGAATACAGAGCTCCTCTGAGAAGATATATACACTGTAATGACTCAAGGAACTGAAATTTTTGAGATGAGTATCAGAGCAAGAAAGTAATAGTGAACATGAAGGAGAGAAAGAGGAAAAAGAGGAGGAGGAAGAGGAAAAGGAGATGGGCTAAAAGGAAAACAATAAAGGAACAATTGAGTTGTTTTCTAACTCAATTGTTAAAGTACAAATTTTTATCAGTGGATAATAAACTAAAACCTTCCTTAACACCAGAAAACCTTTCTGCTCTATATGAATTTACCCTGTAGAGCAGTGGTTCCATTATTCCTTAAGAGTCTTAATAAATTCACCATATTGGATCCCCCTTGTTGGAATGAAAGATCCCAAAGTCATGAAAGAAACAGATATAAAAAGGTGGGGCCCACAGAATTTCTAAGATGCAAGTGTTAATCAGCAAAATGTCTCTTAGGCAGGTATCCCTAGAAGCAGACCCTGAAACAGAAATTCAAAGGCACACAATTTACTGAAGGAAGGTCTTGTGAGAACGGGAATGGAGGGAGCAGGATGGGGCAAGGAAGAAGCTAAGCTTGAGTGTCGTCCCCACTGGTGACAAGCCTCAGCCTGATCCCCTGGGTTGTTCTGGAGGATGAACTGCAGCATAACTTTGGTCCCACTTTAAAGCCAGCAGCTGGCCTTCTGTACCCCCATATCAGTTAGTCACGGGCTGCCTCTCGAGGTGAAATGTGTAACCTCAGGTTCAGCCAAGGGCAATCCTCTGGAGAAGGAAAAAAATTATGAGCCATTAACAGCCAGCACTCACAGCAGGCAGGAGCTGGGTATACCAGCAGGTAAAGGGCATCTGGTGGGAGCCTAACTCCAACTGTGGGCACGATTTGAGTGTTCTTCCCTGGAAGTTCCCCATCCCCAAGCAAAATCAGAGGATAGAGACAGGGGCCACCCAACTCCATATGCCAGAAGCATCCAGATATCCAACCCTGCCAGGACACTAAGTGACACCTTTTAGCCCTAGTCTTTGGTTTTCCCTCCCTTCCTAGGGTCACAATTGACACAGTCCTGGCCCCTGATCCTTCTGCATTCCTGTAAACCCCTAGCCCTCTCTACCATCTCAATCTTGGCTTAGGGCCTCTTGGCTACCAGTCCACCCTGAGGCGGGCACTCTGTCTCGGTGAGTCCTCATCCCTGCTGGGATTTGGTCTGAGAGACCATAGGAGTCTTTAGGCTTAGGAAAGACATAGAACACTGGAGCCTGAAGGACCTTCAGAGACTCATGCAGTCCACATGCAGGCCACAGGGTCTGTGATGGGGAAGGACCTTGCCACGTGACTGGTCTAGTCTCTTACCACAGAGCCCAAAAGTTTTACAAGCACCACCCGGCTCAGATGTCCACTCCTAGTCCAGGTACCTTTGGTTAGAGTCTTAAGGTACATAGGGCAGTCTCTTCTAGGCAGGGACTGTGGGTAGAGCAGGCAATGAACATACATTCATCTGACCCAAAGACAGCCTATCCACTGGCTGGTCAAGAACCAATCAGATTTTCTTCCTCAAAGATGCAAAATGAGATGCACAGAGATTCTGGTTAGCAAGGATCAGTACCCCCACCTCCTAAAAAAAGATCACGGTGTAGAGAGAAGCCAGTGGAGGTCATGTAGGATTTCAACAATATCTACAAGTCAGGTACTTTCATAGGTTAAGAGATCTTCATACAAGGACATTGACAATTATGGAGGCAAACGTGAAAATTCATGCAAGTTTCTGTTGCTTTTTCTTGTCTACACTGCAGAAAACACAGTCCTTGCCCCCGCCCCCCACCCGAAGACTGGCATTTTGGTAAGGTTTTATTATTTTAATTTTTATTTTTTTTGCCACACCACGCAGCTTGTGGGACCTTAGTTCCCCCACCAGGGATCGAACCTGGGCCCACGGCAGTGGAAGCACGAAGTCCTAACCACTAGACTGCCAGGGAAGTCCCTTGGTAAGGTATTTTAAATTCTGCTACTTCCAAATGACAATTAACCAGTTTCTCAATTTCAAAAATCTAGCCTGCTGTGAATTGAGTTAGGAATGGTAGAATTTGTCTAAGGAACTTGACAGTTTTACGCATTTTGCCATGGAGATTATAGCCACTGCAGTGTGGGGACAGGGGCTGGCTTGGGGGGGAAATGAGTGCTCATTGAGCATTCTGTTCAGGCAACTGTCCATATCCAGGGGGTGGATGATCCAGTTTGGGTATTTTTCATGCTTCTGGCTTCTCCTCCCTTCTACTGTCTGCCCTTTGGCCACATTACAGATCAAATTAGAATGTCTTTGAGGAGATAGAAGGGGAAGGGACAGGTAGAATTCAAATTGGTCAGTTTTGCAGCTTGTTCACAGTTCTAATGCATAAGATCAAAACCAAAGGCTAACGTGGGGTTTTGGATTATCAGTGGATTATACTGAATCTCCCCTCCATTCCTAAAGAAACTGGAGTCTGATGAGGACTCACTGAACTTCACATGGATGTCAGGGCTCAGCACACAGAATCCCAAACACAAGCATGTTAAAGTTTAGAGCTGGAAGGGGCCTTAGATATGATCCAGACTTGGAAAACTGAGGCTCTGAGATCTGAAGCGAAGTGTCCAAAGTCACACCATAAGATGATTGCTGGTGGCTAGTGGACAACATGAGAGGAGAAGAACTGAAACCAGTTAACTCAAAAATTACATATCTGTGGCTGGTTGATACGTGATATATTCATTAAATGTGCCCTTTCTTGATGCCCTGTGGCTTCTTGTTGGGACTCTCCACCAACCGGGAACTAAAATCAAAATCATCCACTGAGGCACAGATGCCTCCAGCACTGGGAATAGAACCCCTGACACTAAAGAGGATGTGGGGGTGACCAGGTGGCTGTCCCCTTCCTCCCTCACTGCTCCATGTGCCTCCCTCCTGAAGCCGTGTGCTTGGTCAAAGAGGACAACCTTCCCAGAAAGAAGAGAACCCTTTTCCAATCAAGGGTATATGAGCAACAGCGCTCCCCTGCTGGCACCTCCAAACAACAACACAGCTCTGAGACTGAGACTGGACAGACCCCAAAGGGGTGTCAGGGGGCAAAAACCAGGTTTTCCTTCTGCCTGACTGGAGGAGGGCAGAGTTTAAAGATCAAGAATGAGAAGCCATGTGTTTCACTGCCCACACACACATCGTCATCATCATCATGACCATCATCACCATCACCATCATCATCATCCTCAGAGAGAGGAGAAATAGAAGAGGGTTCTTCATGAGGTTTAGGGAGAGCTGAGAGAGAAGAGGAAGGCCTTTTGCTTCTCTTCTGGAGGTTTCCCAAGGTGGCACTCTCACCCAGGTACCTCGCTGGAGCCAGCAGGGTGTAAGGGAGCTGGTACAGAGGTGAAGAGGGAGGCAGGCAGCATGTTCGCCAGCCGTGGTGTGGTGGGGAGGCTCCCATGGTCCCAAATCCCTCTGTGGAAAGAGCCAGCATGCTGCCTTGGAAGCTGCCAGGTGAACGAGGTAATTCACGGAGATACACACCAAAAGGGAGCACAATTTATGTGTTGAGGGTCAAAGGGAGGCATGACTGATTTGGTTCTAAGGGAGTTTTGGGAGACCAGATCACCCACAGGCTACACTCAGAGTATGAATTACATGAGCAACATGCCTCAGCAAGGCTGTCAGTATCCTGTCCACCTGTATGGGGGAGCCACCCCACCCTCCACGCAGCACCCAAAGCAGGGGAGAAGGAGGTGGCTGCTACCTCCTAACCCACAGCAGGTCACCACAGATCATCACTCACTGCCTGCTCCTAAAGCCCAGCAGTTTAGTAAACCCAGGAGAGGCAAAAAATACCACCATGTCATTCTGGGACCAAATTGTAAATTGTAGATCCTGAGCTGACCCTAGAAATGAACTGGATGAAGTTTCCTGCTGTCCAGGGGAACTGGAACTTAATTCCAGGGAGGGAAAGAAAACGAACTCCCTTGCTGTACTTGGTGTCTGGAGGGCTGCTTGGTTTTTTTTTCCGCATTTTTTTTTTTTTTGGATTTTTGAATTTTATTATTTTTTTATACAGCAGGCTCTTATTAGTCATCAGTTTTATACACATCAGTGTATACATGTCAATCCCAATCACCCAACTCATCACAACATCACCCCCACCTCCCCGCCGCTTTCCCCCCTTGGTGTCCATATGTTTGTTCTCTACATCTGTGTCTCAATTTCTGCCTCGCAAACCGGTTCATCTGTACCATTTTTCTAGGTTCCACATACACGCGTTAATATACGATATTTGTTTTCCTCTTTCTGACTTACTTCACTCTGCATGACAGTCTCCAGATCCATCCACATCGCAAAAATGACTCAATTTCTTTCCTTTTTATGGCTGAGTAATAGTCCATTGTATATATGTACCACATCTTCTTTATCCATTCGTCTGTCGATGGGCATTTAGGTTGCTTCCAGGACCTGGCATTGTAAATAGTGCTGCAATGAACATTGGGGTGCATGTGTCTTTTTGAACTATGGTTTCCTCTGGGTATATGCTCAG
>NC_041231.1:47940775-47942545 GCF_002837175.3 Physeter macrocephalus | reverse complement strand
CTAAGTCCCATTTCTTTATTTTTGTTTTTATTTCCATTTCTCTAGGAGGTGGGTCAAAAAGGATCTTCCTGTGATTTATGTCATGGAGTGTTCTGTCCATGTTTTCCTCTAAGAGTTTTATAGTGTCCGGTCTTGCATTTAGGTCTTTAATCCATTTTGAGTTTATTTTTATGTACGGTATTAGGGAGTGTTCTAATTTCATTCTTTTACATGTAGCTGTCCAGTTTTCCCAGCACCACTTATTGAAGAGACTGTCTTTTCTCCATTGTATAACCTTGCCTCCTTTGTCATAGATTAGCTGACCATAGGTGTGTGGGTTTATCTCTGGGCTTTCTATCCTGCTCCATTGATCTATATTTCTGTTTTTGTGCCAGTACCCTACTGTCTTGATTACTTTAGCTTGGTAGTATAGTCTGAAGTCAGGGAGTCTGATACCTCTAGCTCTGCTTTTTCCCCTCAAGATTGCTTTGGCTGTTCGGGGTCTTTTGTGTCTCAATACAAATTTTAAGATTTTTTCTTCTAGTTCTGAAAGAAATGCCATTGGTAATTTGATAGGGATTAGCATTGAATCTGTAGATTGCTTTGGGTAGTAGAGTCATTTTCATAATACTGATTCTTCCAATCCAAGAACATGGTATATTTCTCCATCTGTTGGTATCATCTTTAATTTCTTTCATCAGTGTCTTATAATTTTCTGCATACAGGTCTTTTGTCTCCCTAGGTAGGTTTATTCCTAGGTATTTTATTCTTTTTGTTGCAATGGTAAGTGGGAGTGTTTCCTTAATTTCTCTTTCAGATTTTTCATCATTAGTGTATAGGAATGCAAGAGATTTCTGTGCATTAATTTTCTATCCTGCAACTTTACCAAATTAATTGATTAGCTCTAGTAGTTTTCTAGTGGCATCTTTAGGATTCTCTATGTATAGTATCATGTCATCTGCAAACAGTGACAGTTTTACTTCTTCTTTTCCAATTTGTATTCCTTCTATTTCCTTTGCTTCTCTGATTGCTGTGGCTAGGACTTCCAAAACTCTGTTGAATAACAGTGGTGAGAGTGGACAACCTTGTTGTGTTCCTGATCTTACAGGAAATGTTTTCAGTTTTTCACCATTGAGAATGATGTTGGCTTTGGGTTTGTCATATATGGCCTTTATTATGTTGAGGTAAGTTCCCTCTATGCCTACTTTCTGGAGAGTTTTTATCATAAATGGGTGTTGAATGTTGTCAAAAGCTTTTTCTGCATCTACTGAGATGATCATATGGGTTTTCTTCTTCAATTTGTTAATATGGTGTATCACATTGATTGATTTGCATATATTGAAGAATCCTTGCATCCCTGGGTCATGGTGTATGATCCTTTTAATGTGTTGTTGGATTCTGTTTGCTAGTATTTTGTTGAGGATTTTTGCATCTATATTCATCAGTGATATTGGTCTGTAATTTTCCTTTTTCGTAGTATCTTTGCCTGGTTTTGGTATCAGGGTGATGGTGGCTTCATAGAATGAGTTGGGGAGTGTTCCTTCCTCTGCAGTTTTTTGGAAGAGTTTGAGAAGGATGGGTTTTAGCTCTTTTCTAAATGTTTGATAGATTTCACCTGTAAAGCCATCTGGTCCTGTACTTTTGTTTGTTGGAAGATTTTTAACCAGTTTCAATTTCAGTGCTTGTGATTGGTCTGTTCTTATTTTCCATTTCTTCCTGGTTCAGTCTTGAAAGGTTATATCTTTCTAAGAATTTGTCCATTTCTTCCAGGTTGTCCATTTTATTGGCATA
>NC_041231.1:47939032-47939717 GCF_002837175.3 Physeter macrocephalus | reverse complement strand
ATCTTCTTCTTGGATTGATCCCTTGATCATTATGTAGTGTCCTCCCTTGTCTCTTGTAACATTCTTTATTTTAAAGCCTATTTTATCTAATATGACTATTACTACTCCAGCTTTCTTTTGATTTCCATTTGCATGGAATATCTTCTTCCATCCCCTCACTTTCAGTCTGTATGTGTCTCTAGGTCTGAAGTGGGTCTCTTGTAGACAGCATATATATGGGTCTTGTTTTTGTATCCATGCAGCAAGCCTGTGTCTTTTGGTCAGAGCATTTAATCCATTCATGTTTAAGGTAATTATCGATATGTATGTTCCTATGACCATTTTCTTCATTGTTGTGGATTTGTTTTTGTAGGTCTTTTTCTTCTCTTGCATTTCCTACTTAGAGAAGTTCCTTTAGCATTTGCTGTGGAGCTGGTTTGGTGGTGCTGAACTCTCTTAGCTTTTGCTTGTCTGTAAAGCTTTTGATTTCTCCATCGAATCTGAATGAGATCCTTGCCGGGTAGAGTATATTTGGTTGTAGGTTCTTCACTTTCACCACTTTAAGTATATCATGCCACTCCCTTCTGGCCTGTAGGGTTTCTGCTGAGAAATCAGCTGTTAACCTTATGGGTGCTCCCTTGTATATTATATGTCATTTTTCCCTTGCTGCTTTCAATAATTTTTCTTTGCCTTTAATTTTTGCCAG
>NC_041231.1:47914329-47937789 GCF_002837175.3 Physeter macrocephalus | reverse complement strand
GATCTTTGCCTCCATTCTTTTTCCGAGGTCCTGGATCATCTTCACTATCATTATTCTGAATTCTTTTTCTGGAAGGTTGCCTATCTCCACTTCATTTAGTTGTTTTTCTGGGGTTTTATCTTGCTCCTTCATCTGGTACATAGCCCTCTGACTTTTCATCTTGTCTATCTTTCTGTGAATGGGGGTTTTATTCCACACGCTGAAGGACTGTAGTTCTTCTTGCTCCCGGAGGGCTGTTTTGACTGTGAAATTCCCTATCCAAAACATTCGCGGTTGAAGGCATGGCTGTTCTTTGTCTCCTGAAAGCAACGTGAGAGCATTTGGCCTCAAACTGTGGCTGATGAGACAGTTGGAACCACCTACTAGGCCTGCAAGGACAAACTGGTGAAAGATATCAGCATCCAGTAAGCAGATACGATGCCCCGCCCTGCGGTCAGTGCCTGCACCATTCTCAGCACCCTTCTTGGAAAGTCTCCACAAGGAGGAAGTGTTAGAAAAACAGGTAGTATGTACCAGCATGGGCACTTATATCAGGTCACTGAGATGCCAAAGCCCTTTCCTCCTAGGCCAGGTGCCTCCCAGCACAGTTAATCAGAGAAGCTGAGAACCATCCTCAACCTCCGGCCTCACCCCTCCCTCCTCACATCCCCTCCCCAGGTGCTGTAAGAGTAGGATGGTCAGCAGCTGCACACACTAATGCAGCCCTGTCTGGGAACAGGGAACCCAAGGAGGATGCAGTGGTGGCCTCTGGCGGGGTCAGCGACTTGTCCAATTGAAAGCCCACCCTCCCTTTGAACCAGGCACAATCCCCCCGAGGGGCTGGGTTGTGTCTTTCCCTTGGCAAATCACACCAGCCCCTTGGGAGGGAGACTTGCTGAATGTGCCAGTGTTGACACAGCAGTCACTGGACATGTCCCAGGAAAGCAGGCCCCAGCATGTGAGATGAATTTTCTCTGAACCGTGTGGTTTCCAACGTGTCAGAAAAACAAATTTGGAGAAGTCTGTCTGGCTTGTGTGCCTATACAGCCCCCCCTTCCAGAGCTGAAAATGCAGTTGGCCGTAGCCTCTTCTTGCTTTAAAACAAATAAATAAAGTCAGTCCTTGAGTCTGGCTCTTTGAAATGTGAGGCGTGGACAATGGGGGCTCTTTCAAGTAGCAGCCCCAGTGGCCACGTGACCAGGCCTGCGTGCCCGAGGAGGCCAGTGGAGGCTGTCTCTGCTCTGGGCACTGGGGTCATTTCAGCTGAGCTGCTGGCCCTCCCCTCGGCCTGCTTGCCTCCAGGTCCTTGGCTACTCCTCTTCCACCCAAACATCTGAGTTCCTGTTCCCAAAATAGCTGCGCAGAGGAAACCACCAGGACTCAGGGCCTCTGCAGTGAGTGAATTCTCGGACCGGCAGGGATGCAGGGAATAGGCAGGGCCTGGGTGGAGGGCACAGGAGGAGTGACTGCCTGTCACTCCCGCAATTCACTAGTCAGGGCTCCGGTTCACCAGCTGGGGAGATGCCAGGAGGCCCGTCAACACCCACTCCCCTCGCTCCTCCCACTGGAACTTCTGTTTTTCTGCTGCAAGGCGAGGCAGCAGCCCAAGACAAACTCGTTTCATTGCTTTCCCACCCTGCAGGAAAGGCACTCAAGTGTGTTTGACCTTCACATGAACTGGCCGGGAACTCCAGGGACTGTGTCTAGCTGGGCACATGCAAAGGGAAGCACTCTAGCTGCTCCCCACCTCCCACCTTCCCAGGAAATGATGCCAAAGAGGCCCCCTTTGTTTGTGGCAAAAGAAAGGGGTCTCTGCTCCTCCCTGGCCGGTAGCAAGGAGGAGGGGCTGGCCTTGAGTCAGAGTCCTGGGAGGGGTTCAGCCTCAGTGCCCTGGGCTCTAGAACTCCGGCAAGGGGGCCACCCCTCTCCCTTCCATTAACACAGTGAGGAGAGGGTGTCACCCAATTCTCTAAGCCAGGCGTTCTCAGCCCCAGCTGCCCATGGAGATCACCTGGAGGTCTCTTAATAACCCCTTACACAAGCCGCCCCCTGACCAAAGAAGTGAGACACTCTGAGAGGTGGGACCAGGAGCTGGTATTTTCTAAAACTCCCCAGGTGGTTCCACTGTGCAGCCACGTTTGAGAACCACCGATTTCACAGTCCTTCTCAAACTCTAATACCTATGAACCACCCGGGATCTTGTTAAAAATCTAAGTCCCTGTGACCAGCTAGAGGGGTGGGATAGGGAGGGTGGGAGGGAGGGAGAGGCAAAAGGGAAGAGATATGGGAACATATGTATATGTATAACTGAATCACTTTGTTAGAAAGCAGAAACTAACACACCATTGTAAAGCAATTATACTCCAATAAAGATGTTAAAAAAAAAAAAATCTAAGTCCCAGTTCAGCAGATGAGAGCAGGGCCTGAAGGTCTGGAGGTTGAACAAGGGATGCTGCCACTGCTGGTCCATGGAACACACTTTACACACTTGGAGTAGCCAAGCTTTAGGAGACCTTAAGAGTCTTTAATAACACCCTGTACTTCTCCCTGGCTAATCTGATGGGAGCAATAAGGAGAGAAGATGAGGGAGTCAGACTTCTAGGGATGGAAGGGATTGCTAGGCTAGAAGCCGTGTCCATGCATCTGGAAAATCTGTTCAACGGAGGAGAGGTCTGACAGTGGAACTAGCACTGAATTCAGGGTGGAGTGAAATATAAAGGTAAACCTCAACCTTCAAAGCTGGGATGCAAGAAATGGCAGTGTAAGGGGTTACCTCCGACAAGCCAGCTCCACACCTGAGGCTAATTGGCAACACCCGTCTTAACGCTGACACAACTGAGTGACATAAAGCCCCATTTGGGGTTGTCAAAAAACATCTGGCTGAACAGGGTGATAGGATCCCAGTGGGTTAAGCAATGAGAGGGATAAGGCGTTTACTTGTCTCGGGGGGTTCCCAGTATCTCAAATAGGGCTGACATGCTCTGCCTACAATAGGGAAAGCCTTTCTGCTGCCTGTAACTTTTTCTGTTTCAGTCATTGCCTTAGAGAATAAGAGTAGCATCAGAATCTCATCATAACAGGTTTCTCAGAGTTACACAGGCACAACATCCAAAGTCTTTGAGCCACAATTGCCAAGGATTCCCTACTTCAACACTTAAGTCAGAAGGGCTGGAACAAAAAGCATCGACACAGGCAGGATTTGGGACACACTACTCTCCCCAAAGCTCTTTAACATTGGTAAGATGGGGGGAACAAAAGGACCTACCTCACTGGATTACTGTGAAAATTAAATGAGGCAGTATATGTAGAGCACAAGCACAACACCTGGTACATGGTAAATGCTCAATAAATGCTAGTTGCTATTATAATTATAATAATAGTAGTTATTACTACTACTATTAAAATAATAATATTCATCTCACAGGATGTGAAAACACCTAGCATAATGCTTAGCATAGAGTAGATGTGCAATAGACACTAAAGCAACAGCTAGGTTAAGTTTTTCTTCTCTGCCTCCCACTTTTTTAGGGTAATCCATCAGCCTTCAGTTGGTTTCCATCTACCCCTCAGTCAGGTTTTTTGGCCTCAGCCCTAAACCTGCTCCCGAATCCCCATCCAACAGCACAGAGAAGGTTTAGAATGCAAATTCCCCTGGGATAAGTGCAGCCAGAAGACCTGCCTGCTTTCCTGAGAAGAGGTCTTCCTGGTGGGAAGTAAGAGGAAAGGGTAGGGCTTGGGAAAGGAGCGCTTATTTAGAGACCCCGTAAGTGAAGGGCTCAGGACCTGGTGCCGTGCAGATGCTACTCAGTCATGGCCAGCATCCCTCCCCCCTTGAAGAGGAGGAGTCATCCGCACCTAAGATGAAATACATGCCTTTGCACCAGGTACCCTTGGCACACATCCACGTGCTAGGAGAATGGCTTTAAAAATCATTTCTTCACCACGGGAAGTTTCTGCCTCTGTTGGAAAATACATCTCTCTCTCTCTTAGGACTCAGAGCAGTAAGTCTGGATGGACTTACAGCAGGCTCACAGTGTCCCCTTGAATTTAAATAGACGAAGACTCCGAGGGAGCGGCTGGGGCTAAGGAGGAGCCATGCCCTGGAATGTGACAGCATATGTTCCCTTGCGGAATTCTACTTCCTGATAACCCTGTGCTGAAGGATCTGCTTTCTGCCGACCTCGGTCTCCATCTAGCTCAAGTCATTCTGGGGTGGGAAGTGGCAGAGCAGGCCTTCTGGAGCCCACAGAACCTGGGAGGAAGGAGGCCTTCTGACAGGCGGTCCACTTGGCCTTGGTTGTTAGAAGGGGGTTGATGCTGAGCACCCTGTCCGGCCCCGTGGACTCAGGTCTGTCCCAGAGGAGAGAGCCCTAATAGGGGACATGGGAAGGCCTGCGGTGTGAAGAATGTGAGGCTCTGGGGAGAGAGAGCAGCCCAGCTCTGCCTCTCCTCCGCCTTCTGTGAGCTAGAGTGGAGAGACGCCTTCCTCTCCTCCACAGAGCACTTTGTCATGCGGAGGGCTTTAGCATTTTCTCTGGCAGGGTTGGCAGCTCCTGGTGTGGAGTGGAACCACAACCTGCCAGAGGTAGTGACATCGGTAGGCATGGCAGTGCCCAGGACAGGCTGCAGGGCCCAGTGAGAGGGAAGGATGGAGGTGCCCATGCTCCCAAGTCCAAGCTCATACTGCTTGCCACACGACAGGCCGATCAATCGAGAGAGTTATGGGGACAAGGAATAGCAACTTTATTTAGAAAGCCAGCAGACCAAGAAGATCGTGGACTAGTGGCCCAAAGAACCATCTTGCCTGGGTTTGGGTGCTAGTTTTATCAAACAAAGATGGGGAGGTGAGGAGGTAAAGTAAAAAGGCAATAAGTTATTGCAAATATTTCCTGGTTCTGGCCCAAAACAGGCAACGCTCCAGGCCAAGGGGCAGCAAAAGAGGCAGGGGAGGACCTCCCTGGTGGCGCAGTGGTTAAGAATCCACCTGCCAATGCAGGGGACACGGGTTCGAGCCCTGGTCCAGGAAGATCCCACATGCCGCAGAGTAACTAAGCCCATGCACCACAACCACTGAGCCTGCGCCCTAGAGCCCACGAGCCACAACTACTGAAGCCCGCGCGCCTAGAGCCCGTGCTCCGCCACAAGAGAAGCCACTGCAATGAGAAGCCTGCACACTGCAACCAAGAGTAGCCCCCACTCACCACAACTAGAGAAAGCCTGCATGCAGCAATGAAGACCCAACACAGCCAAAAAGAAATATAAATAAAATAAATAAATTTTAAAAATATATATTTAAAAAAGAGGTGGCGGAGCCAGGGACACCATGTGGTGGCCAAGTGGGCCTGGGCTTGAGCTCCCAGAGGGTTCCCAGGAACCCTGTACGGGAGGCTTTGCCAGGAACCGAAGTCCTGTATTGGCTGGTGGTAGGTGATTACTGTCCACATCATCTGAGTTTTCACCCAAGCCTGGGAGGGCCCAAGGAATGCTGGGACATTTGTCAATTTACCAATATCACTGGGATGAAGCCTGTTTTATGCACATGGCCTTGAGCACTCACCCCTTTCCTCTATCTCTCTTTTCTTTGCCTATCTGGTTTTTGTCTGCCTCTGCCTTTCCTCCTTCCCTCCATCTCCACGTCTGTCTCTCTCTGTCTCTGTCTTATTCACCCCTTCTCCCATTCCCCACACAACGCTTGACCCATGACAAGCAATCAACAAATATTTTTTTAACTTCATATTATGGAAAAAGTCAAACAGACACAAAAGTAGCAGAAAGATTTCCGGCACCTTTGTGTGCCCATCACCCATCTTCAACAATCTTGGAAGTCCCCTCCCACTGCTTCCCCCACCACATTATCTGGAAGCAGGCTCAGACACTGAATTACTTCACTCATAAATATTTCAGAAGATGTCTCTAAATGATAAGGACTCTGTAAAAACCATAAGTATGATGCCATTAACACACTCAAAAATGATCAAACGTCAAGTTAATATTATCAAACATCAAGTTAGTGTTCCAGTTTCTCCAATTGTCTGATTTTTTTTTACAGTTTCTTAATTCAAATCACCTAAATACGATCCACTAATGTGTTCTGTTAATAAGTGTCCTAAGTCTGCCAAGTTCCTCTTAAGCTGTAGTCAACAAATATTTCAACTGATCACGTCTCTTTCTGTTTCTCTGTGACTTTCTATTTTTCTATCTCCCCTGTATCTACATCTGTCTTCCTGTTCCCCACTTTGGTTTCTGTCTGTCTCTGGCTGTCTGTTTCTATCTAACTTTATCTCTCTATGAATATTTTTCTCTCTCTGTGCCTTTACCTGTAACTTTCTCTCTCTGCCTCCTTCCCAAGCCCTGTCTTTGTGTCTCTCTCTCTCTCTCTCTCTCTATCTCTCACACACACACACACACACACACACACACACACACACACGAGAGTCAGTAAGGAGGCACTACACACACCTTTGACTGAAAGTGTATGAAGAGTTGGGTCCCTGACTGAAAGGTTAGTGCAGCTTTACTGAGGCACCTCCTGCTTTTTTGTGCTAAGCCCGTTCCACTGGCTCTCTTGAGACGCTCTGCTTATTGAGCACCCCTCAACAATCTACATGTAGGAGACAGCTGGGACCACAACAGAATAACCAACATGAAGGCTGAGGAGTGCTGCACAGATGTCCGTGGCATTTGTTACTTTATCTGCTGCTCCAAATAAAATTTAAAAAGCTGTAGAATGCTCGTTGACCAAGCGCTATTTTACATCAATCATAGGGACGGTGCTCGGTGTTTAAAGAAATCTTTTACAAAGTCTTAAATTATTTGTTAGAGCTGGAGGTATCCAACCCAGAGTTTTTCCATTCTTTTCAGCAGTGGAATTCTTTTTGGAATAAAATCTTACGTAAAACCCAGATATATAAAGGGAATAAAAACAGAACATGGTATGTGTGGGATGGGGAGGTGGAAGGAGAAGTCTGTAGAAAATATCTTAGAAGACAGACCTAACCAAACTCATTTTGCAAAGGAGTAGACTGCCTGGCAGAGTAGGGGAGGGGACTCACGCGAGGCCTTGTGCTGCCTTCATCGCAGAAGCAAGGGCAGACCCTAGCTCTCTACTCAGTGCCTCCTACTTGACAAGGCAAATACAGAATTTCAGGGAGGCCCTGGGCCTGGGGCTTTTTGCTTTTTTGAAGCTAATCATTTCGGCAAATGTGCTGAGCTGAGTAGCGCTGGAGCTGTGGCTCCTTTGCGCTCAGGATGGAACCTGTCGGTTGGCTCTGGCAGATGACTAATGGCAGGATGACTTTAGAATCTGATCACCAAGGTCAGAGCTGGAGAAATTGAGACCGCCTCTGATGGGAGTGGTCCTGCGCTTGTGGGAAGGCGAGTCCAGAGCGACTGGCTAACAGAGCCGGAGAGTGTCCTTCCTTGATGAAGAGTAGGTGCATCGAACAAGTTTGAGATGGAAGGACTGAGTGACAGGAAAGTACATGCTGGAGGAGAGCTGACCTAGATACCTGGTCCACAGCTGCACACCTGGGCATTCAGAGAAGCCACAGACAGCAAAGCTGAGCGCCTAGAATAGACTCCTGGTTCTTGCTGGCTGGCTACGTGCATCTCCATTGGGTCTGCTGGGGAAAGCTGCTAGGGTGGCCCAAGGCAGCAGAATCTTGGTTTGCAATTAAGGTCAATGATATATAAGCTCAGTGGAAAATTACGTTATTCTGTGCAGCTCAGAGAATTGAGAAACACCTGAGCTTCAGGACCAGAAAGACTGCACATAGATTCCAGCCCCACCACTTTCTAGCTAAGCTTCGGTTTCCTCACCTATGAATCAGGATGATGCCACCTACGTAGTTCACAGTGTATTTTCACATCAGTTATCTCTCAGTAACTTTGTGAAGCATACTGTGATGGTAACTTTATCAATGAAGAAACTAAGCCCCAAAAGGACTCACCCACCCCATCCCACATAACAGGTGAGTGTCCCAGCTGAGCTGATCTTCACGTGGCTCCTGGTCCACGCTCTTTCCATCGCCCCATGATCATGCTGTCTCTTGTCTAATCTCCAGTTGGACCAATGAGAGCACAGGGGCTGAGAAATAGTACATCTTAAAACAGCCAAAATTCAAATGTATAGGGAAAGAAAATAGACTACTTGTTGCCTGGGGCCGGGGTGGGAATGGAGATTAACTGTAAATTGGCACAAGAGATCTTATTGGGGGATGAAAATGTCGTAAAACTGATTTATGCTGACAGTTGCACAAGTCTGTAAATTTCCAAAGGAGCATTGAATTGTATGCTTGAAGTGGGTGAGTTTTATGATATGTAAAATATACCTCAATAAAGCTGTTAACAAAAAGCCAAGATTATAAAATATGTAGTTTCTTAGAATTGTCTGTTTTACTGATCATAGTTGGAAGCAATTAGTATTAGTTTATTTCCTTTAAAATATGTTCCTTGTCATTGCTGATTTGAGAAAACAGAAAGATCCACTTGGCTCTATAGTAACCATTAGCTATATGGTTAATATCTGCTTCACCTTGTTCTCACTGAGACCATAGGTTGGTGACCATGAGATTGGTCAACATTAGAGGTAATACACATAAACAGCTGGCGGGGGTCGGGGGGAGGGTGGCAAATGGTGGGTTTTCACAAATGGCAGGGTTAGAGGCCTGGAAACACCTTTATACCCGACCATCACAGGGCGAGTCATCGGCACTGTGCAAGGCTATGACAATTAGCAATACCACAGGAAAGCACCTACATCCCTCCTGGCACTTAATAAATCAAGGTAATAAACATCTTATTTCCACCGGGCCTACTGAGTCCCCGGGACCTCAGCTCTGCGGCAGAAACCCTCCTCCTCAGAAGACCCCACCCATGTCCCCAGTCTGGCTGTTCAAATCCTGGCCTTTTAGAGGCTCCACTCCTGCCCACCGTGCCGTCAGGTACACGGGAGAGTGTTCCATCGCTAATTCTTGCCCGCGAAGGACCAGGAGGGGAAAATTCCAGTAAGGCTGTATTTTAAGAAAGGGCAGTGCCTGCAGGGCTGCCAATGTGGCACTTACAATTAATATTTTGTGATGGCTGATTCTACTCCTTCATTGGATTAGAATTGAAAAGTTAAAAGAGCAGCTCTTTGTTGCTGTTTTATAAAGGAAGTAATTTCTGCAGTTTGGTGACATATACATTTTTCAGAGTGCTGGGGCTGCATGTTGGTGCTAGTTGGTGCCTGGGTAGGAACAGCCAGGTTCCATGTTGGTAGGTGGGAGCGGACTTATCAAGGGCTTTGCATCACCCCATGTTGTCTCCAGAACCAACTGTGACTGTAAGAAAGAGGAAAGAAACCGCAGAGGTGCTTAACTGGATCCCTCTAGAAGCAGGGCAACAGGGATTTGAGTGCAAGTAGTTTTGGGGGGAGATGATCTCAGAAAACACCAGTAGAGGAGTAGGGGAGTGGACAGAGACGCAAAGAGAGACTGAGAAGGGCACAGTGATAAGCAGGTTACCCCTGGAGCAACCAAGCCTCTGGGGAAGGACTCTAAGAGACTCAGTAGAACAGATTCTCAAACTTGAGCACGTATCAGAATCACTTGGAAGGCGTATGAGAAGAGATAGCTGGGCCCACCCTCAGAGTTTCTGATTCAGTAGGTTGGAAGTGGGTGGGGCTGAGAATTTGCATTTCTATCAAGTTCCCAGGTGATGCCCAGGCTGCTAGTTCTGGGACCACTCTTTGAGAATAACAGCGAAGAAGTGGCTGGTCCAAAGGGGGAGACGATGAGGCATTTATATACTGATTCCCATCTCTCATTGGCTGAAGGCTGTCCTGGGGTGGTTAACTCTCTAGTGCCCCGTGTACCAGCCTTGCATGGCCCTGCAGCCAAAGAAAGTCCTCAGATTGAGAGTAACAAGCACTTGCTGTAAGGAGTCACAGGGCTGTATGGGAGCAGAGTTCTGGGACTCTCAGAGGCCGGCCACACCACCTTCAGGAACAGTGTGTCTCTCAGTAAAATCACCATCCCCTGAGTTAGATGGAAAGAGCACTAAAACACAGTGGTACCAAATAGGGTTAGTGCCCCAGCTGCTCTCCCACTCACAGCTGTGAGATTTCAAACAAATCTCTCACCCTCTCTGGAGCCCCAGCTGGAAGATTTCCAAGGCCCCAACTGTCTCAAAGATTCCCTGATTCTCTACCAACTAGATCCAAGGTACCATGCTCAACCACAGCCTATGGAAAGGTCCAACTGAGCAGAGCTCCAAGAAAGCACGGACGTTTACACTTGTCGTCCCCGCCCAGTCCTTCCCCCAGGATGTGACCTTTGCCAAGACAAGTGCTGCCCCCAGAGTGCCAAGCAGTGCCCTGCAAAGCCCTCAGGCTCCCTGGGCTGGGCATCCAGGGGAGGTGGGGGTCTTCAGGCCCTGGTCCCCAGGCGCCAGGCTCACTGCTTTCCCTTCACGTCCTTGACAGACGTATCAAGCGTTAATGAGGCACTTAGTCTCAATCAAGGAGGACATAAGACTATATGCATTTTCTTTCTTTTTTTTTTTTTTTGCATTTTCTTTTAATGGGTTATGCAGTTAAAATAACAAGCTGCTTAATCTTTCCATTTGGCGTAAAATGATGTATTACAGGAGACTTGATTGTTTCGCCACCTCCCGCCCTTTCCCTGGGCAGACTGGCAATGACCACTGCCAGATGGTTGAGCTTTCTGGGCACTTGTGTATAAACGGCAAGCCTGGGGTTCTCCAGGGCACTACAAAGGGCAGTTTGGCCTTTCCAGTGCCAGGGAAGCTCATGGCTCCTGCAGCCGGTGTAAAGAAACACATGGTACTCAGATTCTGATAGAGTGGGAATCTATGGGTTTTGCCTTTCTAACAGTCACATCTTTTGTCAGAAACAGTTCCCCAATTTTTTATGGACATCCCACACTTCCACATTCTTAATCCCAATGGTTTGGGATGATAAGAGCCACCTGGTCCTAGGTGAGCCTCATCAGCATATTTCATAATATTGGTCCAGTGAGGATCAGTCCAGTAATAGCCAGTGAGGATGCCAGTCCACTAAGGGAGTTCCTGCTCCAAGTGCCAGAAAATCCCAGTACCAAGATTCTGGGTTTGCTTACAATTTCGTGAGTTAGATGCAAAGAGCACTAAAATACAGAGCCATCAAAAACTGTCCACGCCCAGCTGCTCTTGTACTCACAGCTGTGTGACCTCAAACAAATCTCTCACCCTCTCTGGGCCCCCAGCTGGAAGATTTCCAAGACCCCTCCTATCTTGAAAATTCCCTGATTCCTTGCCCAGAAAAGCCCTGCAGCCTGACAACTAGATCCAAGTTACCATGCTCAGTCACAGCCTGGGAAACATGACGGTAGATAAGTCATTTTGTAAGTCCACGGACGGTAGTTTTGGCAGAAACATGAGTGCAGGGAGGGCAAAACCATATCCCGAGTAAGAGTCTATTCCAGTAAGGACAAAAGGCTGCCCCTTCCATGATGCAAGCAGCCCAACGTAATCAGATATCCTCTTATACAGTGCTCTAGCCTAATTACCTTGGGGCTGGGAGGAGTGTCCATCAGCCAGGGTCAGTAAGGGAGGCTTAGCCAGTACAGAAGCCCAGGGCTTTCCTAATCTCTGAGCTTCACCCACCCAGAGACCTAGCAAGTGTTTGGTTAATCTGACCCAAGTGGATGGATGGATTTAATAATGCAAGCCAAAAGTCACCAATATCTGGGTCTGGAATCCCTCTAAAGGCAATAACTGCTTCTGATTTTTAGAGACATTTCAGGAGGAGTCCAAGGATAAGGAGGGGAACAGGAAGGATCCAGGGCTGTGAATGTCTTTGCTTCCTCAGGAAAAAAGTCAGAAGATCCTCCCTCCATCCACTCTACTTTGCAGTTAGTCATTCCAGCTGCTTTGGAGATCTTCAGCAGGAAACTAAATGCCCAAGAACTTATCATTTGTGTCCTGCCTACTTTCTACAATGGACCTGAAAGAACTTACAGTAAAAGCACACGTGGTAGTTTGGGAAAACTGCAATAAAGATGAGAAAGAGACTGTAGAGAAAGAAGAAGGTCATTGTTTCATTTACCAAGGAAGAGAGTTAATTTAACAGTAATTGAGCTTTGAGCTTCCTGGGATGGAGGAGCCTGACCCCTTCCTCACAGTTGTGAAGGAAAAGGCAGCAGCCTTTCTCCAGGCAGAGGCATGACAGGGATGGTGTCCCCTTCCTGTGAACAGAGTCCCTTGAGCTGTCTTGGTACTGGTATTGGGTATTCCCTGATCTGGTGACCCTGGGGGACGAGGGGGATGAGATCAGATCAGGGGGTGAGGGGATTCCCCCAAGCACCACAGTGTATGGGTTTACCAGCCAGAGAGAGCCCTCCAGGCCTGCACTCTCAAGGCAGTTACCAAATTAAACAGCCAGAGTGGGTTGTCCTTCTAGCCTGGCCAGATGTCCTTCCTCAAACCTAAGCCTGGGTTTCCTTGCCTTCCAAACAGAGGAGTTTTATCTCTAAAGTCCCTTCCAAACTCAACAGTTCTGAGCTCAGAGTGAGAGTGGAGTCTCTTGGAGGATGTCTTAGGTGAGTTTCCCTGGAAGCAGAGCCCAAGACAGGGATTCAGTGCACAGGAGAGAGGGAAGCAGGACAAGGAAGGGAAGGGGCTGAACTTTTCTACTCTCACGTAAGTTTATCCTGAGCCCAGTGCCGGGAGGCAGGGGGGCAGAGGGTGTGCTCTGGAGCAGAAATTCTACTACATAGTCTTCCCCTAAAGCAATTAAGGGCTTTGTACCCCTTTGTCAGTCTGTCTTCATGGGATGCCTTGGATGTGGTGTTCATACCTCCTGGGCAAGGTGGGCTCCGAAGGCAATTCTCCAGAGAAGGGGGGCTGCTGTGAGCCACGGCAGCCCCTCATAGCAGCTAGGGGAGGGCAGAACCACAGCCACCAATGCCTGGGACACGCAACCATTAGTTCTGTCAGACCTCTACATAGAAGAGACTTGCTGGGGATGGAAGAGACATCCAGCGTTCTGTCAAGCCCTCCCTTTTCATTCAACTAATGTGACTGAGATCCTGCTACCTGCCAGGCACCATTCTGGGTGTTGGAATATGAGGCTTGGTTTCCCAAAAATCATTACAAATATTCTGGTTACAGTCCCCCTCTCAAGAAGGGCTGGATCCCTGCTCCACGGCAACTCTGCCCAGGGGAGAGTTAATCACCAGCTGCTGACAAGGCATATTCTGGGCTGGGGAGGATGGGAGGAGGAGCGGCGTAGGATGGCAAACGTTAGGTTTTGAAACGCCTAACGTGGCACATTCAAGCAGAGCTGCGGCAGCCACGCTGGGCCAATTTGGAGGCAAGTCTGGCCCCACTCTCCAGGAGTTTCTGGCCAGGAAGATTGCTGTACAGCTGACTGCAGCCTTCATATGTTTGAGCAAATTCCACTTGGCAGGTGGAGAACAAGCATTTGCTGGGCAGTCCTTTCCCTTCAAAGCCTTACGCACTTCTCTCTCACCTTTTAACTTGCATCTGTGCTCATCTCTACAGCCCTACTTCTGTGGGATCCTCTCCCAAGGGCCTGGGCACTCACACCTGGGCAGCCCAGGGGCAGCTCTCACACCCCCAGAGATCGGCGGGGTGGGGGTGGGGGGCGGAGGATGTGCGGTGGGGAATGTGAGCCTAAGAAGCAGGGCCAGATCTGGGCTCCTACCTGGAGGTCCACAGCAGGCAGGCAGTGAGGAAGGGGCCACCATGGAGGGGGACAGGACCACAGCCTGTGAAGCCAGGGGGAAATTACAACAGGTTGTTCAATGTTCCGTCTTCAAGCTCAAACTCCTTCCTGTTCATGGAATTATAAGAGGGATGTTTGAGGCGTAGGAGAAAGGGGCCTAAAGCTAGCATTGTGCTAGTAAAAGTGGGCAGGCCTGGGGTGCTGGAGAGAGGTCCCTCACAAAGCACCCATTAACATGCTGGGAAAACCAGGCAGTGTCTGGGGACTCAGGCATGGCAACAATGCCAACTGCAAAATGAATCTATTGATGGCTCCAAGCCAAACTATCAACCAGAGACAACCATCATGGGACTCACAGTTCTGTCTCTCCCTCTGTCTCTGTCTCTATCTCTTGCTGCATCTATCTATCTATATACACACATATATATCATATATATGTATGTGTATATGCATATATTTGTGTGTATATACATATACACACTCACACACATTTCTCTAAAATATGGACCAGACCACTTTCTATCTTTCAGAGAAAGGTCCAATAGCAAGCCAACTAGGTGGCCACTAGTCTATAACACATGGCCATAATTGTAGGATTCCTGTGTCATTCCAGGGACAAATAAAATACATGACAGAAAAGATATTGACCAAAATGCTAACATTCATTGAGCACTTCATGTGTGCCAGGCACTGTGCAAGCCCTTTCCTTGCATGATCTCAGCTCTCCACAGCAAGCCCCAGTATAAGGATCATTAATGCTCCCTTTTGCAGATAAGGAATCTGGAGCAGAGAAGAGAACTAACTAATCCAAGTTCGCACGGCCCAGCTCCTCACCACCTGACTGCAGACAGACGTAGACTCCAGTACAGCTTGGCCTCACGCAAAAAGTCTTCAAAAGCAGTGTCAAAAATCAACTTGTACAAATGAAGTCCAGTAATAAATAGAAGAGAATGACTGGAGCAGAGAGGGAACAAGGATGGAGAGGGAGGAGAGAGAAAATAACCACAAAGAAAAATGAAGCCAGCGTGAGGGATGACACCAGGCCAGACAACTTAGTCCAAGGCGTCCTGCGAAGTAAGGCCAAGGACACGAGGGGGTGGCATGCTCTCACCTGGAACAACTCAATCCACTTTGTCAGAAAAGAGACCTTCCCAGCCCTAAGTCCTGAAATGGATCCATCCCAGAGTTTTTCTTACTTAAAGAAAAAAATTCAGAGATTGTTATCATTGAGGAGGAGAATAAGGATGCTTGTCCTTTTGGTTGGTATTTGTTGAGAAAAACTTCTCTGAAAGGAACCCCTCCTACACTGTTGGTGGGAATGTTGGTTCTCTCTATGGAGAACAGTATAGAGGTTCCTTAAAAAAATTAAAAATAGAGTTGCCATATGATCCAGCAATCCCACTCCTGGGCATATATCCAGAGATGACTCTAATTTGAAAAGATACATGCGCCCCTATGTTCATAGCAGCACTATTCAGAATAGCCAAGACATGGAAACAGCCTAAATGTCCATCGATAGATGAATGGATAAATATGATGTGGTACATATATAAATGGAATACTACTCAGCCATAAAAAAGAACAAAATAATGCCATTTGCAGCAACATGATTACTCATCCATAAAAAATAAGGAAATAATGCCATTTGCAACAACATGGATGGACCTAGAGATTATCATACTAAGTGAAGTAATTCAGAAACAGAAAGACAAATTGATATCACTTATATGTGGAATCTAAAATATGACATAAATGAACTTATTTATGAAACAGAAACAGACTCAGACCTAGAGAACAGACTTGTGGTTGCCAAGGGGGAGGGGGGTGGGGGAAGGATGGAGTGGGAGTTTGGGATTGGCAGATGCAAACTGTTATATATATAGGATGGATATATATATATTCTATATATATATATATATATATATATGATGGATAAGCAACAAGATCCTACTGTATAGCACAGGGAACTATATTCAGTATCCTGTAATAAGCCATAATGGAAAAGAATATGAAAAAGAACATATATATGTTTGTATATATAACTGAATCACTTTGCTGTACAGCAGAAACTAACACAAACTTGTAAATCAACTACACTTCAATTAAAAAAAAGAAAACCTTCTCTGCCTCAGGTGCCTCTGTGAGGGACTGGGGAGTGGGGAGTGGCCACTGACCAAGGCTGAACGCCTGAGTTCTAAAAAATAGAACATCCATGCCCACGTGTATGTCTCCCATCTGATGTTCTCTCACCCCCTCTGATCTCTCCTTGCTCTGCACCCACACCAACGCCCTGCAACACTGAGGGGGCCTGACATTTCGGTTCTGCAACTGATGGATATGCACTTCAAGTTGTTACCCACTTAGATGATAATAAACTGGACTCAGTTATGTGTTCACCCTTACTGACCCCACATCTCGTTCCCACTCCTGAAAACTCCTTCTGAAAAGGACTCTGTGCAGTGTGTGTCTGCAATGGTGCAGGTTCCGTCTTATTCAGATGGAATAATTATAATTATAATGAATTATAATTCATTATAGTGTGTGTGTGTGTGTGTGTGCGTGTGTGTGTGTGCACGTGTATGTCTCCCATCTGATGTTCTCTCACCCCCTCTGATCTCTCCTTGCTCTGCACCCACACCAACGCCCTGCAACACTGAGGGGGCCTGACATTTCGGTTCTGCAACTGATGGATATGCACTTCAAGTTGTTACCCACTTAGATGATAATAAACTGGACTCAGTTATGTGTTCACCCTTACTGACCCCACATCTCGTTCCCACTCCTGAAAACTCCTTCTGAAAAGGACTCTGTGCAGTGTGTGTCTGCAATGGTGCAGGTTCCGTCTTATTCAGATGGAATAATTATAATTATAATGAATTATAATTCATTATAGTGTGTGTGTGTGTGTGTGTGTGCGTGTGTGTGTGTGCGTGTGAATCTATCCTGCCTGGCATTCCACGCACCCATCAAATCAGAGGGCTTAATTATTTCATAAAATCTTCAGTCTATAGTTCTTCATATATTTATTTTCTCCCCTCCATTTACTCATCCCCCTCTTTGTGAGAGTTTTAGGGGAAAAAATGGTGACACTTCTAATTCTAGCCTCCATATTGTTTTCTGTCATTCTTTCCATCTCTTTACCTTTCTGATACCTTCTGGAAGAGGGATGACCCAAATATCCCTCTCAACAATCACTCTCTAGCTGAATCCTCAATGTTTCTTCAACCCATACACTGGGTGCTCTATTTTAATTCTACTTTTCATGCCGATTACCTCTAATTAGTTTTCTTCATAAATGTTTATTCCTACTTCCTGATCTCCCTGAGGATATTTATTACGCTTATTTAAAATTCTTGATCTATTTGTTCCATCAGTTCTGCTCCTCCTACACAAGTTGCTCCATTTGCTGGGTTTCTTAATAGCACATGCACTCCTCGGATGTCTTAGAATTTTTCCTGAGAGCACTCACTCCACCCTCCTTGGGATTGTCAGCTGACAGCCCGAACTGTCCACTTGCCTGGAGATGGAGAGCTCCTACCACGCTCGTCCGGGGTAGAGCCCCTAGGTAGCACTCTGGGCTCAGCCCCAGGCAAGCAGGCCCCTCAGGGTGGGACTGGGGAGGAAGCTCGCCAGCCCACCTACACATGTTGCCATCCTCTGCCCTGTTGGCACTGTGGGACTTCTCTCTGGCAAGACTGCATCCTGCCCTGTGGAAGACCAACACAGAGGGCAACCATCCACCCGAGGCAATGTGGGAGAGAAAACGTGCAGCTGGAAAGCCCCAGCCCTGCCACTGTTACTCCACCCTGGAACCCTACTGCCTTCACTGTCCCAGGGTTTTCTCCCAGTTTCTGTGTTGGTTCTGGAGATCCAATCACTTCTCTTGTGCCAGAGGCATTTCTACATTTGGAAATGATGATGCAGCAGCCCAAGCTGGTGGCCACCTTGTTCAGAAACCTCTTTCTATTTCTGTGACTCCATTCTCTGCCCACCAGGCCCTTCTCAGGGAGCACAGCCTCCAACTGCCAGCCACTGCCTAAATCAGGGCCCTTCAGAACAAGAGATGTTTATGGAAGCAAGCCAGGATTTCTTCAGGGCTTCTGACATCTTTGAATGAAGCCAGGCCACCAAAGGCTGATCTTGCCCTCACTTCCCATTTGCCTCCAAAGAATTGCTCTGGCAAGCTACTGTCCACCCAGCCATACACAATCCCTCTGGAATCTTGTACCCAAGACATGTCTTACAGTCAAGTACTGAAACCTTTACTTCTCCTGAGATATGTTGTGTTCTCTCTGCTGATAAGGAATATATAACTGACCCCTTTTCCCTTTTGGCTTTGGATGTTATAAGGTTCAGAGCCAGGACTGAGCTGCGATTCCAGCACATACATGGAGGGACTCATAGCCTGCATATCCTGATTTACTACTGGGTCTTGTTGACCGTTTTACTTCTCTATTTATTTAGATCCTGATTAGCTGATGGTTAAATATATATATATATATATATATATATATATATATATAGAAAGCAAGCCTCTTTCAGAGATCCATGAAACAGGAAAAGAAAAGAATAAGCAAAGAAGTGACTGTACTTCTCCAGACCTGCATTTTAATTCTAAGCTATATTTTACCATTTTATTTTATCTGTTTCTGTTGTATGTCAACTCAGTTCCACTGTGGAATGAGGCTGGGTACACAGAAACATATACAAAATAAAACACATAAAGTCTGTGGACTGTGACTTTGTGAGTACTCCTATAAAACACCAAGATATTCTACACATGGCCATTCATTACATTCAGCCTTAACGAAAGTCGAGGTTGACCAATCAGTGCAAGTGCCCCTGATTTGCAGCTATCAAGAAGCTTTTGTTAGAATAATGAAGGCACACACTATGGCCTGGGCTGGGGCTTGAGCAGATTCATCTCACCGGAGGGAAGGTGCCCCTACTGCAATCTACTTTCTTATTCAGTGAGGATGCTACCAAACCTTCATGAATAAGGTACATACTTGTTAGGGGATGAATCTGCACTGAGCTTCTCATGCTCTGTTAGCCCATCTGCCCACCAGCAATGGCTTCCCAGAGTGCAGGTGCAGGTGAGGATGTTAACTGGCCCATGGAGGGGGTCCATGACCACACGAGCATTGAGGGGGAGGAGCTCTCAAAGCTTCAAGAGAATTCCAATTCCACCAATTGGAGCCCTGTGATTTTCCAGGCATAGGAGGACATGTTAAGATTCCTGGCTGATCCACAACTGGCCCCTAAAAGCTCACTTTCTCCTGCAGGGCAGCATGGAAAATACTGATGGGCTGCCTAGGAGCATGCTTTATCCTCACCTCTTCAAGGCTCCATGGAAATGCAAGTAGGTGAAAGGCTGGGTGGAAATGGGTAAGAAACAAATGCCCTTTGGGCACTAGAAAAATCACTCTTTGGGGAGTTTAATAGGACCAGGCAGCTGCTCCGCACTGGCTGTTCAGACTCTCCAGGAACTTTTTCAGATGAAGTGTTTTCCTCCCCAAGGCTTAGGTTAGTGAAGGCACCACGAAGTGCCCATGGATACTCAGGCAGGAGTACAGGGTCTGTGTTCTACGCCCAGACTAGCCCTCATTCAATGCCCGTGGTCTGATCCTTCCCTTTCTCTGAGCCCTTCTTTCTCCAATCTGTGAATTACAGATTGTAACCCTTGCATGGAAGGTTTGAGGACCTGGGGAGAGATGCGGAAGGATTCTACACTTCTCAAAAGATATCCAAAAATATAAATCATCCTATTGCTTTAAATGAGTAATAGAAGTGGTATAGGTCGAGATGGCAGTGTGGGAGGACGCCGAGTTAGCATCTCCCCACAACTAGGGTGCTTGCCGGCCGCTGGTGGGGGACCCTGACGCCCAAGGAGACCCGAGGAACCCCCAAGTGTACTAGTAGGACATGGGGGGAATGAGGAGGGAGGAGAAGCGGAGGCCAGACAGGATCAGCGCCCCTGAGGCCAGCGAGATCAGGAGAGGCAGCTGGGAGGGATCCTCCGGGAAGAGCAAGAGAGGAGTGGACCTCCCCACTCGGGACAGGGAGCCTGCTGAGCTCCCAGGCTGGTACCCACCACCAAAGCCCCCCACCAGGCGAGGTGGGTCCTGGAGGCATAGGAAGGAGGCCAAGGAGATCAGGAGAGGCAGGCGGGAGGGGCCCCCCAGGAGGAACGGGAGAGAAGAGGAGGGCTTTTGCCCCGCCCAATCCACCCAGTAAGCCTGCTGGGCTCCCAGGTGAGGTCCCCTGCCCCCTGAGACCTGGGGTGGGGCACACGCCTGGGCCCCTTCTGGCCCTTGAGCCTAGGCCCCACACCCCCACAGCCCCCAGGGCCTTTTCCAACCCCGTGGGTCCTGAGCATTGGCCCTGCCCACTGCCCAAACCTTAGCCTTGCTTAGGCCCTGCCCTCTACAGCCAAGGCCCTTTCCCCCTTTTTTTTCTTTCTTTTTCTTTTTTCCTTTTCCCTCCTCCTCTTTTTTACTATTGTAGTACTGATGTACTTTCCAGTTGTTGATTCATATATATTTTAATTTTTATATTTTTTCTAACATATCTGTTCGTTTCCTAGTCTAATTTTATTTTTTACTTTGTAATTGTTCTTTTTTTTTTTTTGCCACCCCACGTGGCTTGCGGGATATTCGTTCAGGAGCCGGGGGTCGGGCCTAAGCTCCTGTGGTGGGAGCTCCGAATCCGAACCACTGGACTAACAGGGAACCTCAGACCCCAGGGAATATTCACTGGAGTGAGGTCTCACGGAGGTCCACATCACAGCACCAAGACCCAGCTCTACCCAACAGCCTACAAACTCCAGGGCTGGAAGGCTCAGGTCAAAGAACCAATAAGACAGGAACACAATCCCACTCATTAAAAAAAACAAAAAGAGATGGCAATAGAATATGTCACAGATGAAGGGGCAAGGTAAAAACCTACAACCCTCCAGGTCATGTGGGTCCTTGGGGGCACAGAAAGGAGGCTGAGAGGAGAACAGGAGAGGCAGGCAGGAGGGGCCCTCTGGAAGGAGTGGATGAGGAGAGGATGGCGATTGCCCTGCCCACTTGGGCATGGTGAGCATGCTAAGCTCCCAGGCCAATCCACTGTCCTCCAAACCCCCCTCCAGGCCACATGGGTCCTTGGGGGCATAGGAGGGAGGCTGGGGAGATCAGGAGAGGCAGGCAGGAGGGGTCCTCGCAGACCACAGACTGGAAGAGCAGGAGAAGAGAGGAGGGCATTTGCCCCACCCACTCGAGAACAGGAAGGTTGCTGGGCTCCCAGGTGAGGTCCCCTGCCCTCTGAGACCAGGGGTGGGGGGCATGCCTGGGTCCTTCTGTTCTTTGAGCCTAAGCCACAGCCCCCACAGCCCCCAGGGTCTTTTCCAGGCTGTGGGTCCTGAGCATTGGCCCCACCCACCACCCAAACCTCACCCTTGCTTAGGACCCGCCCCCCACAGCCAAGGCTTTTCCTCCCACATCTTTTTTCTTCTTTTCCCTCCTCCTCTTTTTTACTATTAAGATACTGATATACCTTCCGGTTGTTGATTCATCAATATTTTTATTTTCAAATTCTTTCTAATATATCTATTAGTTTCCTAGTCTAATTTTATTTTTTATTTTGTTATTGTTCTCTTTTTTTTTTACCACACCACGAAGCTTGAGGAATCTTGGTTCATGAGCCCAGGGTTGTGCGGAAACTCCTGTGGTGGGAGTTCTGAATCTGAACCACTGGACTAACAGAAAACCTCAGACCCCAGGGAATATTAATTGGAGTGAGGTCACACAGAGGTCCTCATCTCAGCACCAAGACCCAGCTCTACCCAATAGCCTACAGACTCTAGTATTGGAAGCCTCAGATCAAACAACCAGTAAAACAGCAACACAATCCCACTCATTGAAAAAAAAAAGAGAAAGCAAAAAAATATGTCACAGATGAAGGGGCAAGGTAAAAACCTACAACACCAAATAAATGAAGAGGAAATAGGCAATCTACATGAAAAAGAATTCAGAGTAATTATTGTAAAGATGATCCAGAATCTCGGCAACAGAATGGAGACACAGATTGAGAAAATACAAGAAATGTTTAACAAAGATCTAGAAGAACTAAAGGACAAACAAACAGATTAACAACACAATAACTGAAATGAAAAATACACTAGAAGGAATCAATAACAGAATGACTGAGGCAGAAGAATGAATAAATGAGCTGGAAGACAAAATAGTGGAAATAACTGCCGAGGAGCAGAATAAAGAAAAAAGAATGAAAAGAACTGAAGACAATCTCAGAGACCTCTAGGATAACACTAAACGCACCAACATTCAAATTATAGGGGTCCCAGAAGAAGACGAGAAAAAGAAAGGGTCTGAGAAAATATTTGAAGAGATTATAGTTGGAAACTTCCCTAACATGGGAAAAGAAATAGTCACCCAAGTCCAGGAAGAACAGAGAGTCCCGTACAGGATAAACCTTAGGAAAAACACATGAAGATGCATATTAATCAAACTAACAAAAATTAAATTCAAAGAAAAAATATTAAAAGCAGCAAGGGAAAACCAAAAAATAACATACAAAGGAATCCCCAAAAGGTTATCAGCTGATTTTTCAGCAGAAACTCTGCAGGCCAGAAGGGGGTGGCAAGATATACTTAAAGTGATGAAAGAGAACAACCTACAACAAAGATTACTCTACATGACAAGGAACTCATTCAGATTTGATGGAGAAACCAAAGCTTTTCAGACAAGCAAAAGCTAAGAGAATTCAGCAACACCAAACCAGTTTTACAACAAATGCTAAAGAAACTTCTCAGGCAGGAAACACAAGGGAAGTAGAAGACCCACAAAAACAAACCCAAAACAATTAAGAAAATGGTAATAGGAACATACATATTGATAGTAACCTTGAATGTAAATGGATTAAATGCCCCAACCAAAAGACACAGACTGGCTGAATGGATACAAAAACAAGACCCATATATATGCTGTCTACAAGAGACCCACTTCAGCCCTAGGGACACATACAGACTGAAAGTCAGGGGATGGAAAAAGATATTCCATGCAAATGGAAATCAAAAGAAAGCTGGAGTAGCAATACTCATATCAGATAAAATAGAATTTAAAATGAACACTGTTACAAGAGATAAGGAGAGACACTACATAATGATCAAGGGAATCTATCCAAGAGGAAGATATAACAATTATAAATGTCTATGCACCCAACATAGGAGCAACTCAACACATAAGGCAAATGCTAACAACCATGAAAGGAGAAATCGACAGTAACACATTCATAGTAGGGGACTTTAACACCCCACTTACACCAATGGACAGATAATCAAAACAGAAAATAAATAAGGAAACACAAGCTTTAAATGACACAACAGACCAGGGAGATTTAATTGATATTTATAGACCATTCCACCCAAAAGTGGCAGAATACACTTTCTTCTCAAATGCACGTGGAACATTTTCCAGGATAGATCACATCTTGGGTCACAAATCAAGCCTCAGAAAATTTAAGAAAATTAAAAAGGTATCAAGCATCTTTTCTGACCACAATGCTATGAGACTGGAAATCAATTACAGGATAAAAAACTGTAAAAAACACAAATACTTGGAGGTTAAACAGTGCGCTACGAAATAACCAAGAGATCACCGAAGAAATCAAAGAAGAAATTAAAAAAATACATGGAAACAAATGACAACAAAAACACGACAACCCAAAACCTATGGGACACAGCAAAAGCAGTT
>NC_041231.1:47903312-47906117 GCF_002837175.3 Physeter macrocephalus | reverse complement strand
CAAATAAACAACCTAACCTTACACCTAAAGCAATTACAGAAAGAAGAACCAAAAAAACCCAAAGTTAGCAGAAGAAATCATAAGGATCAGATCAGAAGTAAATGAAAAAGAAATGAAGGAAACAATATAAAATGCACGTGGAACATTTTCCAGGATAGATCACATCTTGGGTCACAAATCAAGCCTCAGAAAATTTAAGAAAATTAAAAAGGTATCAAGCATCTTTTCTGACCACAATGCTATGAGACTGGAAATCAATTACAGGATAAAAAACTGTAAAAAACACAAATACTTGGAGGTTAAACAGTGCGCTACGAAATAACCAAGAGATCACTGAAGAAATCAAAGAAGAAATTAAAAAAATACATGGAAACAAATGACAACAAAAACATGACAACCCAAAACCTATGGGACACAGCAAAAGCAGTTCTAAGAAGGAAGTTTATAGCAATTCAATCTCACCTCAAGAAACAAGAAAAATCTCAAATAAACAACCTAACCTTACACCTAAAGCAATTACAGAAAGAAGAACCAAAAAAAACCAAAGCTAGCAGAAGAAATCATAAGGATCAGATCAGAAGTAAATGAAAAAGAAATGAAGGAAACAATATAAGATCAATAAAACTAAAAGCAGGTTCTTTGAGAAGATAAACAAAATTGATAAACCATTAGCCAGACTCATCAAGAAAAAACAGGAAAAGTCTCAAATTAATAGAATTGGAAACGAAAAAGGAGAACAACTGACACTACAGAAATACAAATGCTCATAGGAGATAACTATAAGCAACCACATGCCAATAAAATGGACAACCTGAAAGAAATGGACAAATTCTTAGAAAAGCACAACCTTTCAAGACTGAAACAGGAAGAAATAGAAAACATGAACAGACCAATCACAAGCACTGAAATCAAAACTGTGATTAAAAATCTTCCAAAAAACAAAACATCAGGACCAGATGGCTTCACAGGCAAATTCTATCAAACATTTAGAGAAGGCCGTTATCCTTCTCAAACTCTTCCAAAATATAGCACAGGCAGGAACACTCCCAAACTCATTCTATGAGGCCACCATCACCCTGATACCAAAAGCAGACAAAGATGTCACCAAAAAAGAAAACTACAGTCCAATATCACAGAAGAACACAGAAGCAAAAATCCTCAACAAACTACTAGCAAACAGAATCTGACAGCACATTAAAAGTATCATACACCATAATCAAGGGGGGTTTATCCCAGGAATGCAAGGATTCTTCAATATACGCAACTTAATCAATGTGACACACCATAATAACAAATTGAAGGAGAAAAACCATATGATCATCTCAATAGATGCAGAAAAAGCTTTTGACAAAATTCAACACGCATTTATGATAAAAACCCTCCAGAAAGCAGGCATAGAGGGAACTTATCTTAACATAATAAAGCCCACATATGACAAACCCACAGCCAACATTGTTCTCAGTGGTGAAAAACAGAAATCATTCCCACTAAGCTCAGGAACGGAGACAAAAGACCTGTATGCAGAAAATTATAAGACATTAATGAAAGAAATTAAAGATGATACAAACAGACAGAGAGACATACCACGTTCTTGGACTGGAAGAATCAATATTGTGAAAATGACTATACTACCCAAAGCAATCCACAGATTCAATGCAATCCCTATCAAACTACCCATGGCATTTTTCACAGAACTAGAACAAAAAATTTCACAATTTATATGGAAACACAAAAGACCTCAAAGAGCCAAAGCAATCTTGAGAAAAAAAAAAGGAGCTGGAGGAATCAGGCTCCCTGACTTCAGACTACACTACAAAGCTACAGTAATCAAGACAGTATGGTACTAACACAAAAACAGAAATATAGACCAATGGAACAGGATCAAAAGCCAAGCGATAAACACACGCACATACGGTCACCTTATCTTTGACCTTATCTTCTCTTATAGTTACAATGGAGAAAAGACAGCCTCTTCAATAAGTGGTGCTGGGAAAACTGGACAGCTACATGTAAAAGAATGAAATTAGACACTCCCTAACACCATACATAAAAATAAACTCAAAATGGATTAAAGACCTAAATGTAAGGCCAGACACTATGAAACTCTTAGAGGAAAACATAGGCAGAACACTCTATGACATAAATCACAGCAAGATCCTTTGTGACCCACCTATTAGAGAAAGGGAAATAAAAACAAAAATAAACAAATGGGATCTAATCAAACTTAAAAGCTTTTGCACAGCAAAGGAAACCATAAACAAGACGAAAAGACAACCCTCAAAATGGTAGAATATATTTGCAAACGAAGCAACTGACAAAGGATTAACCTCCAAAATATACAAGCAGCACATGCATCTCAATATCAAAAAAACAAACAACCCAATTCAAAATTGGGCAGAAGACCTAAATAGACAATTCTGCAAAGAAGATATACAGATTGCCAACAAACACATGAAAGGATGCTCAATATCACTAATCATTAGAGAAATGCAAATGAAAACTACAATGAGGTATCACCTCACACCAGTCAGAATGGCCATCATCAAAAAGTCTACAAACAGGGCTTCCCTGGTGGCGCAGTGGTTGAGGGTCGGCCTGCCGATGCAGGGGACATGGGTTCATGACCTGGTCTGGGGGGGTTCCACATGCCGTGGAGTGGCTGGGCCCATGAGCCATGGCCGCTGAGCCTGCGCATTCGGAACCTGTTCTCCGCAATGGGAGAGGCCACGGCAGTGAGAGGCCCGTGTACCACAAAAAAAAAAAAAAAAAAAAAGTCTACAAACAATAAATGCTGGAGTGGGTGTG
>NC_041231.1:47895026-47897538 GCF_002837175.3 Physeter macrocephalus | reverse complement strand
ATAAACAAAATTGATAAACCATTAGCCAGACTCATCAAGAAAAAACAGGAAAAGTCTCAAATTAATAGAATTGGAAATGAAAAAGGAGAACAACTGACACTACAGAAATACAAATGCTCATAGGAGATAACTATAAGCAACCACATGCCAATAAAATGGACAACCTGAAAGAAATGGACAAATTCTTAGAAAAGCACAACCTTTCAAGACTGAAACAGGAAGAAATAGAAAACATGAACAGACCAATCACAAGCACTGAAATCAAAACTGTGATTAAAAATCTTCCAAAAAACAAAACATCAGGACCAGATGGCTTCACAGGCAAATTCTATCAAACATTTAGAGAAGGCCGTTATCCTTCTCAAACTCTTCCAAAATATAGCACAGGCAGGAACACTCCCAAACTCATTCTATGAGGCCACCATCACCCTGATACCAAAAGCAGACAAAGATGTCACCAAAAAAGAAAACTACAGTCCAATATCACAGAAGAACACAGAAGCAAAAATCCTCAACAAACTACTAGCAAACAGAATCTGACAGCACATTAAAAGTATCATACACCATAATCAAGGGGGGTTTATCCCAGGAATGCAAGGATTCTTCAATATACGCAACTTAATCAATGTGACACACCATAATAACAAATTGAAGGAGAAAAACCATATGATCATCTCAATAGATGCAGAAAAAGCTTTTGACAAAATTCAACACGCATTTATGATAAAAACCCTCCAGAAAGCAGGCATAGAGGGAACTTATCTTAACATAATAAAGCCCACATATGACAAACCCACAGCCAACATTGTTCTCAGTGGTGAAAAACAGAAATCATTCCCACTAAGCTCAGGAACAAGACAAGGTTGCCCACTCTCACCACTATTATTCAACATAGTCTTGGAAGATTTAGCCATAGCAATCAGAGAAGAAAAAGAAATAAAATGAATCCAAATTGGAAGAGAAGAAGTACAACTGTCACTGTTTGCAGATGACATGATACTATGCATAGAGAATCCTTAGGATGCTACCAGAAAACCACTAGAGATAATCAATGAATTTGGTAAAGTTGCAGGATACAAAATTAATGCACAGAAATCTCTTGCATTCCTATAACTAACAATGAAAAATCTGAAAGAGAAATTAAGGAAACACTCCCATTTACTACTGCAACAAAAAGAATAAAATAACTAGGAATAAATCTACCTAAGGAGACAAAAGACCTGTATGCAGAAAATTATAAGACATTAATGAAAGAAATTAAAGATGATACAAACAGACAGAGAGACATACCACGTTCTTGGACTGGAAGAATCAATATTGTGAAAATGACTATACTACCCAAAGCAATCAACAGATTCAATACAATCCCTATCAAACTACCACTGGCATTTTCACAGAACTAGAACAAAAAATTTCACAATTTATATGGAAACACAAAAGACCTCAAAGAGCCAAAGCAATCTTGAGAAAAAAAAAAGGAGCTGGAGGAATCAGGCTCCCTGACTTCAGACTACACTACAAAGCTACAGTAATCAAGACAGTATGGTACTAACACAAAAACAGAAATATAGACCAATGGAACAGGATCAAAAGCCAAGCGATAAACACACGCACATACGGTCACCTTATCTTTGACCTTATCTTCTCTTATAGTTACAATGGAGAAAAGACAGCCTCTTCAATAAGTGGTGCTGGGAAAACTGGACAGCTACATGTAAAAGAATGAAATTAGACACTCCCTAACACCATACATAAAAATAAACTCAAAATGGATTAAAGACCTAAATGTAAGGCCAGACACTATGAAACTCTTAGAGGAAAACATAGGCAGAACACTCTATGACATAAATCACAGCAAGATCCTTTGTGACCCACCTATTAGAGAAAGGGAAATAAAAACAAAAATAAACAAATGGGATCTAATCAAACTTAAAAGCTTTTGCACAGCAAAGGAAACCATAAACAAGACGAAAAGACAACCCTCAAAATGGTAGAATATATTTGCAAACGAAGCAACTGACAAAGGATTAACCTCCAAAATATACAAGCAGCACATGCATCTCAATATCAAAAAAACAAACAACCCAATTCAAAATTGGGCAGAAGACCTAAATAGACAATTCTGCAAAGAAGATATACAGATTGCCAACAAACACATGAAAGGATGCTCAATATCACTAATCATTAGAGAAATGCAAATGAAAACTACAATGAGGTATCACCTCACACCAGTCAGAATGGCCATCATCAAAAAGTCTACAAACAGGGCTTCCCTGGTGGCGCAGTGGTTGAGGGTCGGCCTGCCGATGCAGGGGACATGGGTTCATGACCTGGTCTGGGGGGGTTCCACATGCCGTGGAGTGGCTGGGCCCATGAGCCATGGCCGCTGAGCCTGCGCATTCGGAACCTGTTCTCCGCAATGGGAGAGGCCACGGCAGTGAGAGGCCCGTGTACCACAAAAAAAAAAAAAAAAAAAAAAAAAGTCTACAAACAATAAATGCTGGAGTGGGTG
>NC_041231.1:47876030-47894427 GCF_002837175.3 Physeter macrocephalus | reverse complement strand
AAAGAAACGAAACTGAGTTATTTGTAGTGAGGTGGATGGACCTAGAGTCTGTCATACAGAGTGAAGTAAGTCAGAAAGAGAAAAACAAATACCGTATGCTAACACATATATATGGAATCTAAAAAAAAAAAAAGTTCTCACGAACCTAGGGGTAGCACAGGAATAAAGATGCAGACATAGAGAATGGACTTGAGGACATGGGGAGGGGGAAGGGTAAGCTGGGATGAAGTGAGAGAGTGCCATGGACATATATACACTATCACATGTAAAACAGATAGCTAGTAGGAAGCAGTCACATAACACAGGGAGATCAGCTTGGTGTTATAGGACCACCTAGGGGGGTGGGATAGGGAGGGTGGGAGGCAGATGCAAGAGGGAGGGGATATGGGGATATATGTGTACTTATAGCTGATTCACTTTGTGATAGAGCAGAAACTAACACACCATTGTAAAGCAATTATACTCCAATAAAGATATCTTAAAAAAGAGAGAGAAACAAGAAAAATCTCAAATAAACTATCTTAAACTTAAAACAACTGGAGGAACAACTAGAGAAAGAAGAACAAAGAAAACCCAAAGTCAGTAGAAGAAATCATAAAGATCAGAACAGAAATAAATGAAACAGAAATGAGGAAAACAATAGCAAAGATCAATAAAACTAAAAGCCGATTCTTTGAGAAGATAAACTAAGTTGATAAACCCTTAGCCAGACTCATCAAGAAAAAAAGGGAGAGGATGCATATCAATAAAATTAGAAATGAAAAAGGAGAACTCAAAACTGACACTGCAGAAATACAAAGGATTATAAGAGACTACTACAAACAGCTATATGCCAGTAAAATGGACAACCACAAAGAAATGGAAAAATTCTTGGAAAGGTACAATTTTTCAAGACTGAAGCAGGAAGAATTAGAAAATATAAACAGACCTATCACAAATATTGAAACAGTAATTAAAAATCTTCCAACAAACAAAAGCCCAGGACCAGATGGCTTCACAGGCAAATTCTATCAAACATTTAGAGAAGAGCTAATACCGATTCTCAAACTCTTCCAAAAAATTGCAGAGGGAGAAACACACCCAAATTCATTCTATGAAGCCACGATCACCCTGATACCAAAACCAGGCAAAGATATCACAAAAAAAGAAAATTATAGACCAATATCACTGATGCACATAGATGCAAAAATCCTGAACAAAACAGTAGCAAACAGAATCCAACAACATATTAAAAGGATCATACACCATGACAGCTTCCAGATGAACTTCCATTAGAATAAGTTCTGCTGCTTAAAAAGAGGTTTAACAACCTGGACTAGAGGATCTCTTGAGAATTTTTTATTTGGCTTTTGTTTATCTCCCAGCTCTGAAAGTCTACAGTTCTTCAACACAGAGCTGCAGCCCACGTGGTTTAAGAGACTGGGTGTTAAATTATCCCATTAGGATTGGAAACAGTTCCTAAATCACACCCTAGGAGTGCCTGAAGCAAAGGCCCAAACATAGCTGGGAGCAGCAATTTTCAGCTCAGAAAAATCTAGTCACAAAAATATAAGAATTACTGAATCCTACCCATCAGAGATGACACACAGTAAAGGAGGGCATTGTAGCTCTCCCCCACCCTCACCCCTGTCCCTCTTTCCTTCCCCTCTGGAGGTTTTGGCTAATGATAGAAATTGGGTAGGTGCTGGTTCCCATGTTGCAAATTTTTCTTCATTGATAATGTATAATTTTATTTCATTTCTATTCAATAATTCTTTGGAATAAACCTTAAGATATGCAAAATGAGCAATGAAGATGAAACTGTGAGATGTTAAAAAGTATCCTGGAAAAGATATTTCTAACCCTTTCTCCCTCTGGGCACAACTTTGAGGTTGTGTAAATTTTCTTGATTCTTAAAAAAATAAATTATAAAAAGAATATATGAGGGAGTCCTCTAAACTATCAAAATATTTACATTAAAATTTAAGATATTTAGTGAGTTCACCATCTCATACATGTTTATACCTAAGGTACTGTTATATCCCGTGACACAGCCATATTTCCTGAGAAAAAGAGCAACTTCAGAGCCTACTTGGCAAATATCTTATGTTTTTCATTCTTTGGAAATATTTCAGCACTGGCAAATAAAATGATGATAGAGGAGTTTGTTCATTTCGACTGTGCATAAAAAGATAAACCTGTTCTTTCTTAATTGCCAACAGGAGAAAATACATGAAACTTCTAATGGGATGATATCAAAACAAATTAAATTCTTGCAACTGCTTGTAAATACTTTGTGTAAGCAACAGCTAGAACTTGGGAAGAGTGAGATATTGGTGATATAATTCCAGTCACCCATTTAACCATTACTGAGTGTCTTCTATGCGCCAGCACTGTCCTGGGTGCTGGGGACACGGCAGTGAATGAATCTCTAAGATGCCTTCAAACATTGAAATATTAGTCCCATCATTTTATGAACTTGGCATATGTATTGGAAAGATGTTTCCATTTTTAAATCTCTGTCTGCTGCTCTGATAAATAATGTTCTCCCAGGTTCCCAAAAGGAGAATTAATTTGGCGAGACAAATCAGTTGTTGTTCCACTCATTGTTATGGTAATAGAGAAATTAGGTTTTTAATTAAGCCTGAGAAAGGATGGAAGAGCAGTAGGCAAATAAACGCCCACACGGTTTGATGCAGAAGGGGTACAACAGAGTCTTTTTTTCTATGGGGTCTAAAATTCTCATCGTTAGAGCAGCTTCTGTAGGTGAAGGCATTTTATCTAGGAGGTCCCAGCTACATGCAATTTTTACCTTGGAAATATGTTAGCATCTACTGACTTGGCATAAGGATTGAATATCAGCCACTTTAGGGAGATACACTGTAGGTATCACTGTTTTGAAAATGAGTAAGCTGAAGCTTTGAGAAGGTAAGCAACATGCTCCGGGTCACACAAATGTGAGATGGTGTGAGGATTCAAATTCAGGCAGTTTGATTTCAGGATACTCTGACCCTTTAACCTGTATTGACTTTTACTACATAAAGGTCGCGAAGTATCCAGTACATTTATCATCCATATTTATTTTTTGAAATCACTATGCTATGTTAAATTACAGAAGGAATGCATGTTAACTGGAAGAAGAAGAAAAGAAGGAGGAGGAAAACAAGAAATGGGGGGAGGGGAGTAAAGGAAAACACAAAAGAAGCATAAAGAGACAACTGCTCTATTTCTACTACTCACAGACTGTGCATTCTCAGTGGGGACGGTATGGCTCCTAAGGGATCAAAAGTTGGTCCTCATTGGGAGAAAAACTTATTCTCTACATATACAAAGTAGAGATAGCCATACAATACATAACCAGCTAGACACAGACTATATCTGTGGTATTAAAATTTCATTGGGGGGCAAAATCTGGGGGAAAAAAGGCTTGGAGGGGGTGTGATAATTTTTTTTAAAGTTGAGCATACTGACATAGGTATCAATTTTAACATACTGGTAGCCATCTGTACAGATTTTTCTATCTATGCTATGTTTTCTTTTTACAAAAATGGGATTATGTGTACATACCGTGCCTATGTCAATAAAAAACCTTCATAATAATATTTGATACCATTAACAAAGCACTCCTACATATAGTATCTTATTTGATCCTTACAATAACTTGGGATGATAAATATTTTTACTATTATGTCCACTTTACAATTGAAGACACTGAAGTTTAAGGAGGTGAATTAACTCACCCCAAAGTCTCTTAGCCAGTATAAATAGCAGAGCCAAGATTTAAATCCTACTTATTAAGATCTTTGGGTTTATCTTGCTATTTTTTTCAAGCCTCTTGAATAGAAAGCTTAGTTCACTTATTTTTCATCTTTTTAAATTTTCTGATAAAAGCTATAAATTTTCCTGTAATATCAGTTAGGCTTTATCATAAGTTTTATATGTTTCTCCATCAGACAGATACAAGAAGATCTTCCTTATCCTTGCAAACTTGTTACAAGTTTCCAATGAGATACTGTTGAGGGAAAGGACTTTGTGAAGCTTAAAAGAGTTTTCCTTATGATGCGACCTTGTACCTTCTTAGAGGATGCTGACTATCTGTCCCTAAACAGGCCTTAAACAGATTTCTGGGACTTCCCTCATGGCGCAGTGGTTAAGAATCTGCCTGCCAATGCAGGGGACACAGGTTCGATCCGTGGTCCGGGAAGATCCCACATGCCACAGAGCAACTAAGACCGCATGCCACAGCTACTGAGCCTGCGCTCTGGAGCCCGCGAGCCACAACTCCTGAAGCCCATGCACCCTAGAGCCTGCGTACCACAACTACTGAAGTCCGCACACTCTAGGGCTCGCGTGCCACAACTACTGAACCTATGCACCACAACTACTGAAGCCCACACGCCTAGAGCCCATGCTCCACAATAAGAGAAGCTACCACAGTAAGAAGCCGTGCACCACAACGAAGAGTAGGCCACACTCGCCACAACTAGAGAAGGCCTGCACGCAGCCAAAAAGAAAAACAAAAAAACAAAAAAAAAACTAAGGGAAACCAGGAAAATGATGTATGCACAAAATGAGAATATCAGTAAAGAGATGGAAAATTTTAAAAAAACAACAACAACAGATTTCTGGCATCAGGATGCTATAATAGGCATGCTCTCCCGGGTGAACTCCTTTGCCTCTACCTTGTTCTAGACCCCGTGCCCAGTCCCGACACTTGGGGTCTTGTCACAGCTTGACTGTGGTGGGAACTGAGGGGCTGACTATTGGTTTAAATCAACAGCAGGCAACCAGCAGCAAATAGGCCTTGAAAAGAAATGACACTAAGAAACACTGGTTTACATTTGACCATGAATTTTTTTAGGGATTTTTTGTTTTGATTTTTTGAGAAGGAGAAGATGGAATTTTCTGTCCAGCTCAAACCTTGCTGGCCAAAAGGTAGAAAGAGAGCATGGGTTTGCAGGCAGACACTCGGGTACCAGCAGATGAACCTCTGCACAGAGTCGTCCTCACCTCCTGGGACCCTGAGCCCTGCAGAGTGTCCAGAGAGGGGATCCACGTGTAATCTGACCCTTCCCTGGTAAATCACTCCAAATACACAGGCAGTGTTCCTCTGCTATGTCTCTACCTAGAATGGTTTGGTGTCTTTTCAGGGCCTTTTCCCACTGCCTTCACTGCAGGCCACTCGAGCCAGTTTAGCCCAATTCAGGCTCTGCTCTTCCAGTGACAGCAGGGCAGGAAAATATTCTGGTGTCTTGTGAAACTTGTTCAGCTGAGAACTTGGCTACAAGGTTTGCTATGGCAACCTGAGCAGATGATTAGGGGGAAAGCTGTGCTTCCTGCTGGGGTGTGGGATGTATGTTTGTGTGTGCACATGAGCATGTGTAGCATGGAGGAAAGGAATGATGACTAAGAAAACAAACTTGTTCCTCGTCGAATGGACCCTGGACTCAATTGCAATTGCAATTTCAAGATAGCCTGAAGCCAATTCTTTTCGAGTTGGTTAGATTAGTTCTTTCTGTGTTGTGGAAATCTTCCCCTTAAACTGTGTTTCCACCAAATTTTATTGAGATATAGTTTCTTCATAATCTCCCAAGATAATGGAGCTGCAAGTATCCATAGGTGGATGGACGCCATGCCTATCAACTTGCAAATGTTGTTAGTGGCAGATGACAGGTATGTCAAGACTGCTTGTAAGAATCGGATGCATCTTTAAATGTTAATTACTTAATTT
The DNA here is from genome assembly GCF_002837175.3 of Physeter macrocephalus. Lineage (NCBI taxonomy): Eukaryota > Metazoa > Chordata > Mammalia > Artiodactyla > Physeteridae > Physeter > Physeter macrocephalus. The sequence goes on along the minus strand of NC_041231.1, from coordinate 47,888,717 downwards.
TTTTGAAATTAAGTCTAGAATTTCTACAAGGTATATCGTCAAACATGATTTACAGATTTTGAATTTCATGTAGTACACTCAATGTCTGTAAAAAATTATGCATCCTCAGTACCTATTTATGTAATTAAAGAGTTTTACACACTTCGAATATTTATTTCATAAAATATTTTAACTTCTCAAGTGTAAAACATCAGAATCACATGTAACTGAAAAAAAGTGGAAGAAATGCTATAATTGGAGATTTTAAAAATTAGAGACAAAATGAAACTCTATACAGCTCCCTCTCCTCTCAGATATGAATAATAACAAAAGATTTACTGGGTGCTTATCATGTACCAGGCTCTGCTCTAAGAATTTTATATGTTCCTATTCACTGAATCCTAACAAAAACAGCACGCAGTAGATATTATTATTATCTCTGCCTTACAGAAAGGGGAATGCAGACACAGAGAGAAGCTGCCCAAGTCAGAAGGCAGTGAATGGCGTCACTGGGATGCAGACTGGGTGACCTGGCTCCACCACCCTTCTGATAACCCTCCCCAGAGTCCTCCCAGACTAGGGATCTGCCCCAGGGTGGGGGAAAGGATGGAGATCCCTGCTCAAAGCCCACCCCAGCACTTTTCTATATTGCTCCCTCTCCAGATCTCTGACTCTCACCTCCTACAGATCTTATTTCCTTTCGGGTAGGAAAACAAGTTCATCATCATGCTCTCCTTCAGAAACTATTGTTCAGAGCATAAACTTTGGGCGTCTGGTATTCAAGCAGCCTGGAATTTAAAAAGTCTTATCTCTCTCAAAGTTACTACCTCTGCCATGAGCTTCAAAAGTCTGTTTCAAAACCCAAAGCTGAGCACTGGCTCATTTCTATCTCCCCATTTCAGTCCATTCCTGAGGAGGTAAGCCTCAGCCTCACTGTCTAATTTTAGCTGAGGAAGGACTGTAGATTAAAATGAATTAGTAAGAATGAAGACATTTCGAGCAAAATTTGAAAATATTATTCCTCTACATGTTGTATCTAGGAATAATAAAATTATTGACTGCATTTGTGAGAAGTATATGAACCAGTAAATAAAATGTGTTAATATTTTAACTGTTCAGATGGGCAGTAATGTGTATGTTACTCAAAGTAAAGCTGGTAGATTTACAAGCCTTCTGGGTCAGAGTGCCATTTCTGAACATTCGTTCAACCTTTTGTAACAAAATCATCCCAAATTTTAGCCACCTAGAGACTATATTTCCCAGCCTCCCTTGAGCTAGGTGTAGCCATTTGACCAAATTCTGGTTTAGGACACTTCTGCTTACTGGCCTTGTGAGCTTGAATAAGCCATAGAGTCTCAATTACAGGACGTACCAGAAAGAAGCATGGAGATAAACTACCTAAAAGCAGAGGAGGGATGAAAGACCAGAGTTGGGAAGTGAGTTTCCCAGGCTCCCCATGATCCACTGGAAGGGCTGCGTCTGTAGCCCAGTTGTCTGCTGGCTATGGAAAGTTCTTTATACTACCCCTCAGCTCCCTCCCCTTCTCTTCCCTAAAATTCAGCTTCTTCTTCTGCAGTGTGAGGGCAATAATAGCACATAGGTAGTAGACATAGTGGATGACTCCCCAGGTTCCATTCCACGTGGCAATGAGGTTTGAAAAATGGAGACTCACTCCAGAGGTGAACCCTGATTAGTCTCAGCCAATTATAATTTCCCCCACTTCCCCTACCAGTGATTGATTCACAGCCCAGGCCTCAGCTAATTAGCCTTTGATATTCCCTTGGTACAGTTTTTGGATAAGGCATGGGCATGTGATCTAGGTTGGTCCAATCAGAATTAAGGAAAGATTTTTATTTGTTGGCAAGGAAGAAGTACACCCTCCCCCTCCCTTTCCCTCTTCCTCTCTCTCTTCAAACATGAAGGAGAAAGCCTACAGTGCTGCCTGGGTAGCCATCCTACAACCTAAATTATTCTTGTCCTGATGTGTTGCGAACTTAAAAGAGGCAACATAGGTAAAGCACTTAGCGCAGTGCCTGGCCCATAATAAGTGCTCAGATAACAAAACATTCTGTCCACAGCTACCCTGGCTCATAAGGAAATTACCACATGGTTCCATTCCTTCTACGTTAGTCAAGGTGCAAGGTTTACCTTTATAGTCCACCCCATGCAAATAGTTAATATTTCCCACTCAGTGTTCAGGAGGGTGTTTCAAGGGGTCCTGGTGGATTGTCTTCCAGCTATAGATCGGTGGGAGTTCATCAGGGAGAAATAAGTACATCTCCCTTCCACCCGATTCCTCATCCTAAAGACAGGAGGGCCTTCCTCACCCCCTTTACTCCAAGTATTTCCAGTTCCTCTGTACCTTCCTCCCCAGTCTGCCTTCTCTTCCCCCGCCCACCAGCCCCAGTTGTACTCGGTTTGGGAGAACAGAAAAACTTGCTTTAAAACACCCATCCTAACTTTTCTGTTGGTCACTGTAGCCTACAGCTTCCTTAAGTCTTTGTTTCTGCCTCATTAGGGAAATAAAGAGTGGCTTTCAGTGTACCTGTGAGAGAAAAGGAGAGTAGGAAAAAAAAGAACAGGATTCATAAAGATAGATTCTCCACCCTATTGAGGAACAAATGAATTCACCCGTTTAAGCATCCAATCAAGTGTCCGGCTCGTTACAAGGACCTAAGTCATAATAGCTATTGTCATGTGTAATAAATTTGTTGCAAACATAGCCCCAATTCTCTGTCTGCCTCTTCTCATATCTTTGCCCCTTTGCCATGTGACTTTGCAGCCCCTCCCTTCAAGAGGTGGAGACTACTTCCTCACCCCTAGACTCTGGGCTAGCTTGTGATTTATTTTAGTCAGTAAGATTCTGGGAAAGTGATGGTGTGCCAGTGCTGAGTGAATGCTTTCCTCTTCCTCTTAGAACCCTGCCTACATACCATGAAAATAAGCCCACACTAACCTGCTGGAAGATGAAAGATCACGTGGAGGAGAGACAAGCCACCCTAGTGACTGTAGGTGCTTGAGTGAGCCCAGCTGATACAAACAGAGCTTGGGCAAGATCTGCAGACCTGTCCAGCCAATCTATAGATTCGTGACCTGAGATAAATATTTACCAATGTATGCCACCGAGGTTTTTCTGCTTGTTTTTTCATAAATATGATTGTGGCTATAGCTAACTGATGTGTTGTTTATTATTACTATTATTTTCAACAGGCTGTTGGCTGAAGACAAAAGAGCAATTTTGTGGGCAGGCTGGCTGAAGGCTGCTCAGGCAGAGTCCCATAGACAAGTTGGCCGTGGATTGGGGAGGTGCAGTGGGCAGAACCAGGAAGGGGAAGAAAGCACCTCCTGTCTTTGCAGCAGTGACCTTCCCATAGTTCCACGGTCATCACTTTTTTTTTTTTTTTTTTTTTTTTTTTGCGGTACGCGGGCCCCTCACTGTTGTGGCCTCTCCCGTTGCAGAGCACAGGCTCCGGACACGCAGGCTCAGCGGCCGTGGCTCACGGGCCTAGCAGCTCCACGGCATGTGGGATCTTCCCGGACTGGGGCATGAACCCATGTCCCCTGCATCAGCAGGCGGACTCTCAACCACTGCACCACCAGGGAAGCCCGGTCATCACTTTTTTGCTTACATGCACATTTCAGAAAGAATTTTGAAAAACTATGTGCCCCATTGCATATTTTTAAGTTTATATGTAAAAGTTTTCATCCTAAGTTTAGTGATTACAAGAGACGTCATTTTCTCTTTGCTGTAAATATTGACATTTAAACATAAAACTATCAGTCTTTGAAAATACTGAAGGGAATCTGGGCTCATGATCACTTCATGCTCACTACCACCCAATTTAAAATATGTGAATAATCTCTTCTTCACTGTTGAGAAATTTTACATCTTTCATTTTTCTCCTTGAATTCATATTTCTTTGCTATTTCTTTCATAAACCTTTAACACAATTTAACATACTTTTTAAATTTGAGAATCTTTTATTGATCGCCCTATCATACATTAAAAATACATTACATATATATTTTAATACATTAAAAATGCATTGTATTCTTGTGAATGTAAGGCTCTCTGTGTTTCAAAAAACTGCTTGTGGATTGAGTTATCACAAAACAGACCAAAACTTCAAAAAATATATATATTACAAATTTTGATAATTTTTAAACATAGAAAGTTAAATATAATTGGAAAGGCATCTTCTAATGAGCTGAAATATGATCTAGCTTTTCATATGCATTTAATGAAAGAAAAGGTACATTCTGCTGAAAACTAATCAGTCCAGAAGCTAGAATAATATTATTCTTGTTAATAGGAGGTAGAAAAGATTAAATATTTTATATGGTAAAATAAAATGAGCATTAGCTATCTTTGGATGATTTTATTAAAAGGATTTTAAATTACCTTACTGAATAGCATACACTGCATCCAAAGCAAGTCGCCTAAACTTTTTATCTGTGGGTTTATTTGATGTATCCTGAATGTCTTGGCAAGCCTTTCAGCTATATTTAAATGAATCGGTGTCACTAAGCTACATGCTTGGGCTGTGCTATGGTGTTATTCTTTTCAGCTGAAGACCTGACCTGGGTTTAGTACTGAGTGTAGTTGGAAAGTACTGCTTACATTTAAATACATTTTAAAAATCTGAGCTCTTTCTTCTTTAGAATTCAGTGATTCCGGCTGATGTTCTTTTTGCTTTGCTGTCATTGGACTGTCCTTCAAGAAGCAAAGTTATCTTGACTCCTCCCATGGAGGTTATGTATCCAGAACATCCTAACATGGTCAAAATACTGTTTCTTAGACCATCTTTCCTCTAAACACAAAATATATTTACATACCTTGTAGCAATGAATCTTACTCAGATTGGGGTTAAGTGAGGGGTATGCCTTTTGCTTTTTTTTTTTTTTTTTTTTAATAATAAAATGGTAGAAAAATTTTGTAAATTCAAAGGTATGCTCATTCAAATCAAACCGGAAAAATGTGTATATGGAAATTAAGGATCTAGACAATGATTCCCTTAAAACAACCCATGCTCAGTACCCCTTTGAACTTTTTCACAGGCCCCTAGGTGTTACTGCCTTTGTTCACAAGGTGCTTTCCTACCTATACAAAAGGCTCTGGCATCACTGTCTCATCTGATCTTGCAGGACTCTGTATCCACTTTACAGATGTGCAGACAGAAGCTCGGGAACATTAGGTGATCGTTCCAGGCCATGTATGTGGTCAGGGATAGCGTCAGGATCCCAAATCCAGTGCCTAGACCTCTCAGCCTGTAGATGAGGGCCTGGATGCTATAACGTGTTGGCTAAATGTCCACTGTGTGTCAGGCACTGGGCCAGGCTGGAGGACGCATCCATGGGCTTCCAGCCAGGGTTGAAATAATATTGATAAGCTATTCATAAAGAAATACATCTATTATCGATCGATCAATGGATAGATGGATAGATAAGGACAGAGAGAGAGAATAAGAAATTATGTAATTCTTGTTAGGACTAATCATTTTCAACATGAGAAAAAAGACAACTATAAAATTTTAAAATTTAGTCATAAACCATATAACCTTAAATTTAAACGGGAAATAACAGTATGAACACATGATTTCTCTTTCTAAAAAATGTCCGTTTCTTACCACTGTCCACTGGAAAAACCTATAAGTAACAATAACTCAGAGTCCGTGAGCACTCCTAATGCCCCCCAGCTACCAGTTTACAGAAAATACAGAGGATGGAGGAACACGATAACCAACACAGTGGAGACGCAACGCTGAGGCCAGAATGTGGAAATTATCCAGGCCAAAAGCCCTGATTTCTCCAACAAATAAATGGCATAAGAAAGTGGAGGGAAGGATGCTAGACATGAATGGTCAACCAAATACAATGTGTAGTCCTTGTCTGAATCCTGCTTTAAACAAAATAACTCTAAAAAGATATATCTGAGGCAATCCAGGGAATCTAAACACAGAGTAGGTATAAAATAATACTAAAGAAATATTGTTTTATTAGGTGTTATGTTATTATGGTTATGAAAAGTACCTTCAAATATTCAAGATATATATGCTATATATATGGAATCTAAAAAAAAAAAAAAAAAAGGTACTGATGAACCTAGTTTGCAGGGCAGGAATAAAGAGGTAGACACAGAAAATGGACTTGAGGAAATGGGATGGGAGGGTGAAGCTGGGGCGAAGTGAGAGTGGCATCAACATATATACACTGCTGAATGTAAAATAGTTGGCTGGTGGGAAGCAGCTGCATAGCACAGGGAGATCGGCTCGGTGCTTTGCGATGACCTACGGGGGTGGGATAGGGAGGATGGGAGGGAGGCTCAAGAGGGAGGGGATATGGGGACATGTGTATGCATATGGCTGATTCGTTTTGTTGTGCAACTGAAACTAACACAGTATTGTGAAGCAATTATACTCCAATAAAGAGCTATTAAGAAAATTAAAAAATAAATAAAATAAAATGCTCCACTAAAAAAAAAAGATATATATGCTAACATATATATATGTTTACAAATACATATATTTATGGACAAAATGACTGATGTTTGTGATCCCCTTTGAAATACTGCATTGCTGTGGGTGGGAGGTAAATAAGGGGAGGATAGAAGAAATAGCAATTAAGTAAACATCATCTTGAAGTGCTCAGAAAGGAGTGCTCTCCTAAAGATACCTAACCAAACCAGTACTGGACACTGTGGCTGCCCTGCCCAGATCCTCACCCATCCCCTTGCTGCTGTGAGGGATGCCCACGGGCCCTTCTCTGCAACACTGCCCTTGGCCAACTGAACCGCAGCCATCTTGCCAGGAGGTTAGGCGTGACCCCGCCCCACAAGCCATCAGTCAAAGACTCACGCAAGGGTCCAAAATGCAGGCACCCTTGCCTCTGTGGTGCAATTTACTCTCCAGAGATCCCCGCGGGATCAGGCTGAAGTGGACACTCACCCAGGCTGCATGCTTTTTAGCCCCTTCCCCTGCCTCATCCTACTTCCTTCCCTCCCTTTGTCCTGAGAGCTCTCTCCCAATCAAACGTGTGCCAAAAAACCCCATCTCACGTTCTGCTTATGACAGACTTGGTGTGGAGAAGAGGACGAGGTTGTCCCCAATGCGAAAGTAGAGGATAAAGCCAAGGACTCACCAAGCTGGACTGGAAGGATTAGAGAGCAGTTCCTAGGTGTGTGTAGTTGGGGCATAGTAGGATTAGTTATACCAATAAAACAGAAGGACTTGGGGATAAGGATGTCAGCAGCAGCAGGAGACTCATACCTTCAAATATCCCTTCAGAGCTCCCCCATCCAAGCAAAAGGGAGCTCTGGACAGTGACCCTTTAGTTCCGGAGGGCTGGGCAGGTGAGGGGTGGGGAGTCTGGCGGGCTAGCTGAGCAGCACTGGGGCAGGACCTCACCTGGGGCTCCAGGGACCTGCCTCCTCAGTGCCTAGAAAGTCCCTGGAAGTAACTTTAGCCCTTGCCTCTGGGATTCACCTGATCCTGTGCTCTGGCTAGAATGAACATTTTATTTACATCTGCTCAGAACAGCCCTCCTTTTCTGGGAAATATTCCTCCAACCTCATTCTAGTGAAGGTTGCCAAAAATAGTACCTCACCCTAGACATAATGATTGGTCCAGAGACAGGCACATTACTAGGCCAAGACAAACAAGGGCTAGAATTTTCAACTTTAAAAAAAAAAAAAAATCACAGTATTTAATACCCTAACTAGGCAATACAGTTATATAGTTCAACAATCAAAAAGTCTACAAAGGTATAAGGCAGAGAGTTTTCCTCCACAACTAGGCAATTTGGGTGCAAATGTAAACAAATACAAATTTATCATCTCACCCTCCTTTTTTGTTACTTAAATGGCAGCGCAAAGTACACATTTTCTGCTCCCGGATTTTTTGCCTTAACATTGTATCTTGGTGGAGATATTTCCATATCACTATAGGAAGTACTTCCTCACCTGTATTTCTTTAATCCTAGAGCTACAGAGTATGCTATTGAATATATGCAGCATGCTTTAATCAGTGCCCTCTCAATGGACATTTAGGTTATTTCCTATCTTAGCTGTTTCAAACAACACAGCAATGACTAACCTTGTACATATATCATTTTACATGTCTGGGAATATATGTATGACAAATTCTTAGAAATGAAGTTGCTGGTCTTGCTATATGTGAGCTAATCCTCCTCTACAGGAATTACACCAATTTTCCACTCTCACCTTTAATGCACAGAAATGCCCATTTCCCCACAACCATGTCAATAGAGAACCATCAAAATTTTAGATTATTGCCAATCTGGAGAGTTTCAAAATGGCCTCTTGAGGTAGTTTTAATTTTCAGCATTTATTAAATCTTTGGAGTGCAAGACCAAATGCATGCAAAGCTCTCAGGAGGGGACCCAGGCTGTCAGTCTCCACACCTCAGCCCTACAGAGAAGGCCAGTTTGGGAGACAGTCAACCACAGGCAGACAGTAGCAGAACTGAGGGATAGAAAGGAGGTGGAGGGTCCCTGGCTCCAGGTACCACCCCCTGACACACACTGGACTGCACCAGCCAGGGACTCCACTCTTGATTTAAGCTGGTTCAAGCTGGGGTTCTGTTGACCTGCATCCAGATTGAGGAACACAAACAGCCTCTTCAGGCTACCATGATCTGGTTGCCAGGTGGACCTGCCAGCTGTCAGGCCAGGAACAAGAACATTTGTAAGACGCTATTGTAGGTAAAATACACCACTTTGGGAAACTCATGGTTTCTAACAAAGTTCAACATACACCTACCCTAAGGACCAGCAATTCCACTCCTAGGTATGTACCCTGGGGAAATGACTGCCTATGTCCCCAAAAAGTCATAGCTGCTTTTGTCATAACAAACACTAGATATTACCCAAATGCCCATCAACAGGAGAATGAAAAAAGAAAAAACTGAGGTATTTCTTTGGATAAAATACCACTCAGCAATAAAAACGAATAAACTACCAATACAACAACGTGGAAGAATCTCACAAACATAACGTAGAGGAGAAGTCAGACATAAAAGCATACATCTCACATCGTTCCATTGTTATGAAGTTCAAGAAAAGGCAAGACTAATCTACAGTGATGAGGTGAGAATAGCTGTTACCCCTGCAGGGTGCATTTCCTGGAAGGAGGCGTGAGTGCACTTTCTGGGATAATGAAAATGGTCCATATCTGGATAAGTCATTCTTTTGTGTGCATCACACAGATCATGTTCACACAATCTCGGCTGTTCCCATTCGCTTATCTAACAAAGTCATCCAGTCAGAAGTTTAAGGAAATAAACAGATAAACATATAAAGGAACCGCGACTCTGGGGCACATTGCCTCTGTGTGCTCTCCTCTAAACACACTAGGAAATCGGCCTTGACCTTTACTTGGAATTGGCTGAGGATCAGAGAAGTAGGTCCAGTTTGCATTTTTTAAAATATTTTAAATATTTTTAAAATGTATTGGTTGTTCCAAGTTTACTATGAAAAGAATTTTGCATTAAACAAAACAAGTGATGGGAAAGCAACTGTGAGTAAGTGTCACCTTTCCCCATCCTCAAGGATGACTTTTCCTAGTTCATGTCTTGAAAAGGCAGGGTGTCCTAGGTTATCTCCTCCATGCTCACTGGCCACCTCTGGGACCCTGGCACCAGCCTCCTCTCTGGGATACTGCCCAGCACAGGCCCCAGCAGAGAATAATGTGAATGAGCCACTTTTGTCATGACTGCTTGACTTTTAATTCCTATAAGCCATAAGCCCTGATTTATCAAAGTCCCAGCCTCCTCTTTGCCCAGCCTCTGGTTTCTAGGAGGGACCTGCCTACTAGAAGCTTTTCACTGATAGCTGTGTAGACATCCAGCCAGACAACAATCCTGGACAAAAATGTGTAAGGCTCTGCCCCCTCATGAGGGAGCAAGAGAAGGATCTCTCATAACACATGTATAATTGCTCCCATCATGTAAAATACCGGTGGGAATTCCTTTAAGCCACGTCAACATGCCTCAATGATTTTCAAATATAATGTGCAAAAGAAATACCTAGGATGTTTCATGAGATACATATTCCTAGAAAATAGATGGCAAAGTCAAATGAAGTAATTAAGGAGTGTTTTTTTTTAAAAGATTTATTACTTATTTATTTATTTTTAATTTTGGCTGCGTCGGGCCTTAGTTGCAGCACACAGGATCTTCGTTGAGGCACGTGGGGTCTTTGGTTGCGGCGCACGGGCTCTTTGTTGTGGTGTGCGGGCTTCTCTTTAGTTGTGGTGTACGGGTTTTCTCTTCTCTAGTTGTGGCATGCAGGCTCCAGGGTGCGTGGGCTCTGTAGTTGTGGTGTGCGGGCTTAGTTGTCCTGTGGCATGTGGGATCTTAGTTCCCTGACCAGGGATCAAACCCACGTCCCCTGCATTGCAAGGCGGATTCTTTACCACTGGACCACCAGGGAAGTCCCAAGGGTATTTAATAAAAGAACTATTTATAAACATGGGGGAAAGATTAAGGGAAACGGACAAGGGTGGTACAAGAGTCAGACATGGTGCCATCCCTAGATCTCCAGGGTCAACTGAAGGAAACCAGGAGGAAGAGGTGCTGGAGCGACATGCCTGAAAGGAACTGCAGCATAGAGTAGGGGACAGAGCAGGAGGGAACCAGGGGAATAAAACCAGGATCTCTCTCTCTCCTCCTGTCCTCTCTCACTGGTGCCCTCCACTGGCCAGAGAGCAAGGGAGCCCATCAATGCAACCCATGGCAGACAAAGAGCTGCCTCCCAGGCTCAAACCGGGTTGGTGAAGTTGGAGAATAGATTTGGGGAGACAAACAGAAAATATATTCAGAAAAAGAGTGATTACCAATCTGATAACTTAACTGGATTATCTGGTAAATTCTAAATGCCACAGTTGATTGGCAATATTGGCAAACTGGCAATGAACAAAATAAGAGTGATGAGGGTGTTGGGAAGTTATTTTGAGGGTGGTTTTATAAAAGTGGGAATATTTAGTCTGAAGACAAGATTTGGAAGGGATAGCCAGTAACTATCTAGTTTAACCGGTTTGATCTAGTATGACCTGTTTTGATGGTTTAACCGGTTTGAGCCACTCCACAAATGCATGTCAAATCTCTTTACTTTTTCTAATTACCTGCTTGAGTACACAGAAGCCTCATCAACAGCTGGTTGAGTATACCCCTCTTGAGGCTTCCCATCCATCCAAACTGTATTGTCCAAAAACCCCAGGGAGTTACTTAGTCACAAAGGAAGCAGCCTACTCCAATGCTGCCTGGGGGAACTGGAATCTGGGCATCCTGTGACAACCACTGTTTCTCACTGCCAGACTGTGGCTGCTGGAGCTCAGACCCACACCATTCCTTGCATGCTCGTGCCCAAGGATAGTCCCTGGGCAAGCACCATGGGTCACAAGCTCAGGCACCAAGGTGACAGCTCTTCTAGTCCACATTTGCACCCTTCGTCTCTTCCCCAGGGTGGAAATGGGCAAGCTGTCCTCAGGAGGGCCCGGGCAGTTTCTCATTCTAGCACCTGCCACATTACAGACTATCAGGGAGAAAGAAAACCTTTTCTCTACCCTCTTATGTTCAGTCATTGGGGGTGTGCAAATTAAACTGACAAAAGACAGATTAGCAAGAGAAAAGAAAGATTTTTATTCATGGCTGTACACAGGAGTTCACAGGGAAAAAATGTGACTCATGGTTAGAATTGCACCTTACATAACATCTTAACAGGAGATGAGGAGGGCAGAAGGGCACTAATGGAAAAACAGATGACTTTTTTTAAAGATAAATGGACCCTTAAAGTAGCAGATAGGAATATGATAATTTTGTGACAAGGTCTGCCTGAGTGTGGTGCCAAGTTCTCACCTCTGAGAAGATGAGATTAGAGTTGTGCCTGGGGAGGGTACTGATGACCATTGAGTTCGTGGGGGAGGTTCTGCTTTTAGGTAGATACGGAATTTCAGGTTACCAAATGCCTTGAACTCAAAATAATTTTTTTGCCAGAGCAGTATATCCTGATGCCCTTGACGACTCAGAACCAATATCTGTTTCTTTTTCCCCATCTACCTGTCCAACTCCCCGTGGGTAAGCCTGATTTGTTTTCAAACCTTTAAAAAGCAACTCATTTTGAAAAATGATTCTCCCTTGACAGTTGAGGCCATCCTCCTTACACCCAGACTTTTGAGAAAGCTGCCCTCAGAGGTACCAAGATAGCTTTCTCAGCAGCTATAGTGTGACACAGAGGATGACTTCCTCTCACTAAGAAGACAACAAGGGTAAAGTATATTCCCTTGCAAAGTGCTCTGATGGTGAGCCATCTTTCCACAGAGCTACTCGACACATTTTTGACAGAATGACACCACAGGGGCCCTCATATTTGGGGGCTACAGGGACAAAAGTTTCAAAAAGTGAAAGAGAGTGACAGATTTCAGTTCGATACTAAGAAGAAATTTATAATGATGAAAGCTGTTCCAAGAAAACTGGATCTAGAGTGCTTGCAAACTGTGCATACGCACAGCTATGCACAGATTATAAGGATCATAAACTAAGAGAAAGAGACGGATTACTGAACAAATGGTATTGGGGAGAATGACCATTTCTGAAGGGGAGAAAAGTTAGATTTCATTCAGACTTCACAATAAACAAAAATTCATCTGTGTGGGCTTCCCTGGTGGCGCAGTGGTTGAGAGTCCACCTGCCGATG
>NC_041231.1:47852203-47875926 GCF_002837175.3 Physeter macrocephalus | reverse complement strand
TTTATTTTTGGCTGCGTTGGGTCTTCGTTGCTGTGCGCAGGCTTTCTCTAGTTTTGGCAAGCAAGGGCTACTCTTGGTTGTGGTGCGTGGGCTTCTCATTGCGGTGGCTTCTCTTGTTGCGGAGCATGGGCTCTAGGCGCACAGGCTTCAGTAGTTGTGGCATGCAGGCTCAGTAGTTGTGGCATGCGAGCTCAGTAGTTGTGGCTTGTGGGCTCTAGAGCACAGGCTCCGTAGATGTGGTACACAGGCTTAGTTGCTCCGAGGCATGTGGGATCTTGCTGGACCAGGGATCAAACCCTAGTCCCCTGCATTGGCAGGTGGATTCTTAACCACTGCGCCACCAGGGAAGTCCCACAATAAAAGATTTCAGAGAGAAAAATACAACTCCATAAAATTAAAAATATCTTTCCATCAAAACTAACAATAACAAAAAGGCAAATTATAAATTAGGAAAGAAATATTAAAATAAGTATGAAAAATATAAAGGTTATTGTTTTAAGTCATAAAAAGTTCTTTTAAGTTAATTTTAAAAACAGTATCATCCAGCAATCCCACTCTTGGGCATATATCCAGAAAAGATGAAAACTCTAATTAGAAAAGACATTTATACATGTACCCCAATGTTCATAGCAGCACTACTTAAAATAGCCAAGACATGGAAACAACCTAAATATCCATCAGTAGATGAATGGATAAAGAAGATATAATTCCATTATATATATACAATGGAATGTTACTCAGCCATAAAATAGAATGAAATAATGCCATCTGCAGCAACATGGATGGACTCAGAGAATATACTAAGGGAAGCAAGTCAGACAGAGAAAGACAAATACCATATGACATCACTTATATGTGGAATCTAAAAAAATGATACAAATGAACTTATTTACAAAACAGAAAGAGACTCACAGACATAGAAAACAAACTTATGGTTAACAAAAGGGAAGCGGGGGAGGGATAAATTAGGAGTTTGGGATTAACAGATACACACTACTATATATAAAAGATAACCAACAAGGACCTACTATGTAGTACAGGGAACTATATTCAATATCTTATAATAGAAGATATTTTAAAAGAATCTAAAAGGAATATATATATATGTGTGTGTATATTTGTATAAATGAATCACTTTGCTGTACCCCTGAAACTAATACAACATTGTAAATCAACTACACTTCAATTTAAATAAATAAAAACAATATCACACCAATAGAAAAAATGAGCAAAGAAAAGGTAGAATTAAATCACAACAGAATGAATATCCATTGTAAGCATACGAAAAAAGACACTCAATGCCTCTAGATCAAAGAAGTAGGAAATAAAACACTGGCAAGTATAATTTTTTTATTATAAAGTTGACAGGGTGTTAGAATGACAAAGCAGGCAAACTTTTATTGAGAGAGGCTCTCTTTTTTTAAAAAAAAGGGGCAGGGTTGGTTTTGCAGTGGTAAGCTCCCCATCTCTTGAAGAGATTTAAGAGCAACTGGCTACCAGCTCTTAGAGATAGGGCAGTGAGGATTCTAGGCTGCAGGGAGATGTTGGGGCCTGACGAGTGACAAGCAACCCCCTGCTTCTGTGGGCTTTCAGTGCTGTTCCAGAGTTGGACTGCCACACAGCTGACTTTCACAGTAGAGACCCTCCAGAAAAACAGGTTTTCCAGGACCTTACTTCCTACATTTCTATGTCAGTGCCTCCAGTGCTTACAGGTAAAAACTAGAGCAAAGATGCTGTCCTTAAAGCACTGGCATAGGGGTGGGTGCGCTATCGAATTAAGGACAAGCTCAGTTGTCCAAGGTAATGTGATGCTGTATGTATCCAAAAAAAAAAAAAAAAAAAAAAGGTCTGCCTACGTCTGTCTGGCAGCTCTTTTGTGAGTGATCAGTTATTGAATGCCACCCAGTGCAAGGGCACTCAGGAGGCCCAGTCAAGCTGGCATGGCGTGACAGCTTCTTGCATTCCTCCAGGGAAACAGCCTCACTAAGTAGCAGCTATTGCTGCAAACCAGAAACCAGTAACCAAGAAGTTCACTGCACAAAGTATTGATCCTTAATTATTGATCTTCTCTTAAAAAGAAAATGAGTCTCTCTCTCTCTCCCTGTCTTGCTTCCTCTCCCCTTCTCTCTCTTTCTCTCTGTTAAGACACCTACACAAATAGGTATGTCAGGGAGAAAACCTTTAAAATGGATGCAGTACTCTCAATGATTCCCCCTCTAGGCCATCACTGAACCGCGGTGGCTGGCCAACTCACTGTTAAGCTCACCCCCAATAATGTTAACCTTTCCTCCTCCATCTCAAGGTCAACTTCACTCTTCAACTGCATCTAAAAATACTACCATTTTGAATGTCCTAGAAATTAGCTGCCACCTTGGCTACCGTGCTAGTGCTAGACACTGTCAGATTCCCCCACCCCACCCCCGACCAAGAGGCAGAGCACACGTTTCCTTGAGCTCCAGGACAATCCAAACCCTTAACAGTGCTGCAGATCTCAGCTGGGTAGGTGTATGCTCTATATCCCCTGTTGCGGGGCTGGGTCTACAAGGGCAGGAGGCCTCGGACCAGCCCTCTTTCTCTCTCACACATACTCAGCCCCCAGGCTCACTTCTGCTCTTAAATGTGTCAAGCAACAGACCCCAGGAGCCCCACTCAACAGAGCCAGACTGCAGTGCTACCCAACTCCTTGCTGCAAACAAGACCTGGTTAAGACTTTTAAGGAGCCCTGAGCACTGAAACTGTTATGATGTTCCATATCTCAATCAAAAATATTAAACAATAAAATACATGTTAAAAGATTTAACAAAGTTCTGATTTTTTCCATCTATCTTCCTTGGGTTTTCTGAGGTAAAACTGACATAAAATACATGAGTTTCAGGTGTACAACATGATGATTCAATATTTGTATATATCACAAAATGACCATCACAATAAATCTAGTTAGTTAACATCCATCCCACACAGAGTTACAAAGAAATTTGTTTCTTGTGATGAGAACTTTTAAGATCTACTCTCTCAGCAACTTTCAAATATGCAATACAGTATTATTAACTATTGTCACCATGCTGTACATTACATGCCCAGGATTTATTTATTTTATAACTGGAAGGTTGTACCTTTTGACTCCCTTCCCCCATTTTGCCTACCACCCCCACTTCCAGCAGCCAACAATCTGTTCTCTGTATCTGTTTGTTTGTTTTTAAGATTTCACATATAAGTGATATCATACAGTATTTGTCTTTCTCTGTCTTATTTCACACAACATAATGCCCTCAAGATCCATCCATGTTGTTGTAAATGGCAAGATTTCATTCTCTTCTATGACTAAGTAATATTCCATTGTGTGTGTGTGTATATATATATATATATATATATCTCACATCTTCTTTATCCATTCATCAATTGATGGACACTTAGATTTTAACTCTTTTTTACATATATATATTTTTTCAGATTCTTTTCCTTTATAAGTTATTACAAAATATTAAGTATAGTTCCCTGTGCTTTACAGAGAGGCTAAGTCATTTGCCCATGTCACGTAGCTAGTATATGATGGAGCTGGCGTCTAGACATCTTCTCTGAACTGTCCAGGAGTCACTGACACTGGTGAAATGGAGGAAGGATCTTACCACCTGGCAACAATTTTCAAATGAGAACCTGGGGCTGGAGGTCTCTCTCTGCCCCTCTGATCTGCAGGATGCCCTTCCTGGTCCATGGCGGGCAAACTCTCTCTGTGGGAGCAATAGATTTCACGAGGGCTGGGGGAAGTGAGGAAAAAGGGATAAGTATTTCCTGAATGTACTCATCATCCTTCCAGAGCTTTCCGGTAGGATAGCTGGTTCTTGAGAAATGGGAACTCATTCTCCAGCGGGCTCTGCGCACTCAGGTGTTCACCCAGGTGGCATCCGTGTGGCCAATAACTACTTGTTCATCCAAAGCAACAGTTGAGTCTCGGGGCTGCTAGAACCACTGGCCGGGAAGCTGCCCTCTTTCCTACTGCCCACGGCCATCCAGTTTCCTCCTGTGACTTCCAGCCCTGAGTGCCTGTTTCTTCCCTTCACAGTCATTACCAACAGCAGGCTGGCATGGGAGATGGAGAAGGACAATGTTTGTTTCCAACCATCAAGAGTTGGACACAGGACCCGCCCCAAGCCGTGGATTCCAGGCCCAGCCCTCTCTTCTGCAAGGTGTTGGTCTGACTTGGACGGAGATGTGTCTGCACCTGCCAAGTTCAACACACAGTGGAGACAAACACAGCTCTATCCCTGAAAGGCCCCACCTAAGGCAAAGGCAAGGCACAGACAGGACAGTTCATCTGGCAAACAAGGCGATTGGGGTGGGGGGGTACACCAGGCTCCAGGGCAGCCGGATGGAGCAGGGAGAGGGTGGCTAGAGGGCTGCACACCGAGGCTCTGGGAGAGGAGCGGCAGGCCGAGTTTCTACTGCTGTCCACCTCCTTTTTCAATCTAGATATTTTCCCTTTGGCCTTAAAATCACCCCACAAGATTTGACTGATGTCTTTGGTTGTTGTTTTAACTGGTCCTCCTCAGAGAGGGTTTTCAGCCTTTCCAGGAGCTGGCGCAGCTTCAGAGCAAAGCAAGCTCTCCCACACCCACTCCCTTCCTCACCAAGCACCAGGCCAGCCCCCTGGGCTACGGCTCCACCGAACACCTCCTCCCCCGCACCCAGCTTCAGCCCCTTCTCTGCCACCTTTTCACCCAGTAGAAAATGCACCACGTTTAAAAGCGATTCAGCCCAAACCGGTGGCATCCCTGGAATGTAGAAGAAATCCCTGCTACGGCATCCAACAGCCCTGCATTTTGTATCCTGGGCAGAAAGGGAGCACAGGGAAGACCACAGTATACCACTTCTGGATGGTTCCTACCCCCATCCTATAATCAACGGCTTTGACCTCCTTGAAAAGCTCTTTACAAGTCTCCACATTAGCTGATTTGACTTTTAGCCATTGTTCTCTAATGGAGACAAATTAAAAAAAAAAAAAAACCTAGGCAACCACCCACCTGGATAGCAGGCACCTTGATAACAGAAAGAGTCTGTAGGGCACATTTCTAGATTGAGCTGAAGCTGATCTGAGACACTAAGTGACTTTATAGTTACAGTTGAACTTCACTCATTATTACAAAATACTAGTTATACCAGTCCTGACACATCTAATAGCAACTTAATGGTTGTTTATTAAACTCTCCCCAATTATGGCTGCTTATCATATCAAAGCACCAAAACACCCCCAGATAACCTTGGGAAGACAAGACAGGCCCAAGTATAATGGGGCTTAACAGAGACCTCAGGAAGAGAGCAAGAAAGAAGGTGAAAGCCATCCTTTAAATAAACCATGTTACTGTTACTTTGCAGGTGACATGATACTATACATAGAAAATCCCAAAAATGCCACCAGAAAACTACTAGAGCTCATCAATGAATCTGGTAAAGTTGCAGGATACAAAATTAATGCACAGAAATCTCTTTTATTCCTATCCTAAAAATGAAAAATCAGAAAGAGAAACTAAGGAAACCATCTCATTTACCGCTGCAACAAAAAGAATAAAATACCTAGGAATAAACCTACCTAAGGAGGCAAAACACCTGTACTCAGAAAACTATAAGATACTGGTGAAAGAAAGCAAAGATGACACAAACAGGTGGAGATATATACCATGTTCTTGGATTGGAAGAATCAATATTGTGAAAATGACTATACTACCCAAAGCAATCTACAGATCCAATGCAATCCCTATCAAATTACCAATGGCATTTTTCACAGTATTAGAACAAAAAATTTTACAATTTGTATGAAAATACAAAAGACCCCAAATAGTCAAAGCAATCTTGAGAAAGAAAAAAGGAGCTGGAGGAATCAAGCTCCCTGACTTTAGACTATACTACAAAGCTACAGTAATCAAGACACTATGGTACTGGCACAAAAACAGAAATATAGATCAATGGAACAGGATAGAAAGCCCAGAGATAAACCCATACACCTATTGTCACCTAACCTATGACAAAGGAGGCACGAATATACAATGGAGAAAAGACAGTCTATTCCAAAAGTGATGCTGAGAACACTGGACAGCTACATACAAAAGAATGAAATTAGAACACTCCCTATCTTCATACATGGAGAGGGTGTGGAGAAAAGGGAACCCTCTTACACTGTTAGTGGGAATGAAGATTGGTAACAGCCACTATACAGTATGGAGGTCCCTTAAAAAACTATTAAACTCAAAATGGATTAAAGACCTAAATGTAAGGCCAGACACTACAAAACTATTAGAGGAAAACATAGGCAGAACACTCTTTGACATAAATTGCAGCGAGATCTTTTTTGACCCACCTCCTAGAGTAATGAAAATAATTAGTGGGAATGAAGATTGGTAACAGCCACTATACAGTATGGAGGTCCCTTAAAAAACTATTAAATAGAACTACCATATGACCCAGCAATCCTACTCCTGGGCATATACCCTGAGAAAACCATAACTGCAAAAGATACATGAACCCCAATGTTCACTGCAGCACTATTTACAATAGCCAGGACAAGGAAGCAACCTAAATGTCCATCAACAGAGGAATGGATAAAGATGTGGTGTATATATACAATGGAATATTACTCAGCCATAAAAAGGAATGACACTGCACCATTTGCAGAGATGTGGATGGACCTAGAAACTGTCATACAGAGTGAAGTAAGTCAGAAAGAGAAAAGCAAATATATGTTAACGCATATATGTGGAATCTAGAAAAATGGTACAGATGAACCTATTTGCAAAGCAGAAACAGAGACACAGATGTAGAGGACAAACATACGGACACCAAGGGGGGAAAGGGGTGTGGATGAACTGGGAGATTGTGATTGACATATATACAATATTTGACACTATGTATAAAATAGAGAACTGATGGGAACATACTATACAGCACAGGCAACTCTACTTAATATACTCTAGTGTCCTCAATGGAGGGGATATATGTATATGTATAGCTGATTCATTTTGCTGTGCAGTAGAAGCTAACACAATATTGTAAAGCAACTATACGCCAATAAAAATTAATTAAAAAATAAAAAATAAAATAGATAACTAATGAGAACCAGCTGGATATCACAAGGAACTCTACTCAATGCTCTGTGGTGACCTAAATGGGAAGGAAATCCAAAAAGGAGGGGATATATGTATACGTATAGCTGATTCATTTTGCTGTGCAGCAGAAACTAACACAACATTGTAAAGCAATTATACTCCAATAAAAAGCAAAAAAATAAATAAACCATGGATTGAAAAAGTGCTAAAATACTAGACGTACAGAGGAGCCTGTTGTACAGTATTCAACAACTCCCTCCCTCTTTTAAGTATTATCATTCAAAATACTGTAATGTGTTTTGCTCTTGGACTCAGCATTATATAATTTCCATTGTAGTGACAAGTAAACTCTCATATATACATGCTCTTTATAAGATTAAAAACACAAACCCTGGTACTATACCCTCTGGGTAAGTTAGGTGATTTTATTCCCTCATATTCACCAAGCTTGATTTTTACCTTGCGCTGTCTTTAGACTTTAACAGCTGAATGGAGATGGGACCCCCGCCCCCGGTGCTACCAGTGATATCTGCATTGCAATTTTACTGTGCATCAGGCACTTCACATAGTCATTTAATTTAATCCTTAGAAAAGTTCTTAGGTTTTGTTATTATACCCATTTTACAGATGAGGCACTGAGGTTCAGACAGACTTATGTTAACATGCCAAGGTCATAGAGCTAAAAAGCATCCAAAGCCAAGATTTAACCAGTGGGTAGCAAACCTCAGATCCCATAGCTTAATCATTATGCCATACTTCCCTAGTTTGATAGACAACTGATTCGTCAACTACTGATTTAAAATGTTAGCTCTTTGATTTAGTTTTCTGATTTAAAGGGAGTAGATATCATTGGGGCATGCCCTCCGCCTGTTCAATAAACCTTTGCCTTTGTATTAGTTTCCTATTGCTTCTGTAACAAATTGCCTCAAACATAGTGGTTTAAAACGTCAAGTACTTATTACCTTACAGTTCTGGAAGTCAGAAGTACAAAATAGGTTTCATGGGCTGAAAATCAATGTGTCACATGGTTATACTCCTTTGGGAAACTCTAGAGGAGAATCCATTTCTTGCCTTTTCCAGCTTCTAGAGGCTGCCTGCATTCCTTGGCTTGTGGCGCCATCTGCAAAGCCAGCAATGGCATCATTCTGATCTCAGCTTCTGTCATCACATCTCCTCTGACTCTCCTGTCTCCCTCTTCCACTTATAAGGATCCTGGTGATTATACTGGGCCCACTTGTTAATCCAAGATAATCTCTCCAGCTCAGGAGCCTTAATTTAATCACATCTGCAAGGTCCCTTTTGCCATCAAAGATAAAATAGTCACAGGCTCTGGGGATTAGGATGTGGACATCTTTGGGGGTTGTTATTCTGCCTACCACAGCCTCTAATGGCTGTGACTGTTTCTTCCAAGAACTTCCCTTAGGCAACTGGAGTCACTTTTCCTGCACCATAAAGAGCTGGAAGTGTCTGTTAGTGTTGCCAACTATCCTTGCCCCGGCTGAAGCGTTTCCTGGGACATGAGAGTTTTAATGCTAAAACCAGGATAGTCCTGGACCAACTAGGGTGGTTGGTCGCCTTATCCCAGAACAGACCTTAGCCCATTGGATTATGAAAACCCAACTCTCTTGCCTCAAGTTTGGACAAACTCTGAGGGATCATTTACACTCCAGAGTTCCCCTCCAAGATTAGGCTGAGGCTGCTAATTTTGCCTAAAATTATATTCTTGACTCACTTCTCTCCCTTCCCTGTCCTGCTTTCCTCTCCCTTAGTGAATTCTACTGGGAGCAGTTCTTTAACAAACCATACTTTGGGATGACCAGGCTAAGAAAGAAAGGTTACTATAGCTTTGTTTACATTTATTCAACAAACACTGAGTTCCTAAAATGTTTCAGGATGAAAAGTTAAACAGAAGCCAATCCTAGCCCACAGGAAACTCACTAAAGATGCAGAGACAATTGAGTAGAACCAGTACAATGTGATAAGCACTGAGAGAGGCATTCAAAGGACATTATGGAAAAGCAAAGGAAGGGTGCAGACCTCGAGGGAAAAGGTACAGGCAGGGTTGATCATTAAAGAAGCCTGGACTTTATTTTGAAAGCTATAGAGAGCCATTAAAGAGGACACACATTTCAACCAATTTGTGCAGGTCAGAGGTAAAATCTCCTTTGAGGTGGACAGGGAAACATCCTCATCAACACTTGTTAGTTATCTTTTTGATAATAGCCATTCTAACAGGTATGAGGAGATACCTCACTGTGGTTTTGATTCAAAGCTTTTTGATTAAAAAAAATGCAGACCAGTAAGTGTAGACTAGTATTTGATATTTTTAACTATATATAGTACTTTGATAAAAATCAAAATCATTTTTTAAAAGATCACTCTGCCAGAAATGTAGAAAGAGATTTGATGAATGGGAGCACACCAGGGGATAAGACTAGAGTAAGAGACGGATGGCAAGGCTAATGCAATAATGAAGTGACCAGATTTAAGGACCTGGAGTAAGGCAGCAATGATGAGAGAGAAAGAGATGAATTTGAGAGATATTGTCAATGTATCAAATGGGATAGGTAAGGGAGAAGGAATAATCTAGGGCAAAGCTCAAGTTCTTGCTTTGAGAAATTGAGTGGGTGGAGGTGCCATTAACTGAATGAAGAACACAGAAGGAAAGGACTTTGAAGGGCAAGGAGACAGGAATAATTGGGCCTGTGAGATGTTCATTAGGAGATGTTTAAGAGGCATGTGAAAACATGTGGGCTAATATAGATTTCATATACCCAATGACAAGGTCCCTAGGGGAGGGGACAAGGAGAGCAAGGTTGGGGTGGGATTTACGCACCCAGCCCGCTCCCTGCTTTGCTTCCTCTTCTCAATGAAGTTTTGTCCCGGGGCAGGGGGGTGGGGGAGGATGACCAAGCCCTGAAGTTGGTACCCTAAGTTCCCATCCCCTAAACCTAGGAGGCAGCTAACACAGCTGTAGATGCCCCTGGGTGTCCTCACATCAGAAAAGGAAATCGCTTCCCAGAAAAGTCAATTCTAGGTTCAGTTAATGGATAAAGTGTTAATTGACAACTCCCTTTGATAAGAGAAGCTGAAAATAATTCACTTCCTTCTATCCCCACAGATCAAAACTGGGGAATTTGTCAGAAAGAAATACTCCACAAAAAGTGACAGCTTTAAACTGTTTCAGGGGTGAATTGTTTCAAAATCAAAACTCATATGCTCTTTAGGACATATCAGAGAATAAGGAAAGGAAGAAAATATCTTCATTCTTTTACAGACATGGACATAGTACTGATACCAGAATTTGTCCATGATAATTTTTTAAAAAAAAACCACTCCAATATTTATAAATACACATGAAAAGTCTGAATATAATAGCAATAGAATCTAAGGATATTTTAGAAATTAATTCAAGTGTGATTTATTCCAGGAAGGTAAGCACAGTACAAAATTAGGAAATCTAATACTGTATTTCTTCATATTAATGTATCAAAGGAGGAAATCATGTGATGATCATGAGAGGTTTCCAAAAAGCATAACACCCTGATTTTTTAGAAATTCAGTAAAATTAATAATAATATATACATACACAAAACCAATAACATATCCTGCTTTATGGTGAAACAAGTATTCTGATTAGAGTCTCAAACAGAATAAACATGTTAAATATCAAATAACTAAAAAGCAAAATAAAGGTCATTAACATTCTAAATGAGAAAGCACGTTTCCCACTATTCGTGTATATTGTCATTGCATTCCTCAAAAACACAAGAAAATCAACCGAAAACCTACTGGAAATAATAAGCAAATTCAATAAAGTGATCAACTGCAAAATAAGTGCAGAAAATCAGTAGCTTTCTTATACACCAAGAAAAAAAATACACTTAGAAAATACAATATAGGTTCAAGATGGCAGGCAGAGTAGACAGACATGCGCTCACTCCCTCTTGCGAGAGTACCGGAATCACAACTAACTGCTGAACAATCATCGAAAGGAAGAAAATGGATCTCACCAAAAAAGATATCCCACATCCAAAGACAAAGGAAATCCCGCAATGAGAAGGTAGGAGGGGCACAATCACAATAAAATCATATCCCATAACCATTGGGTGGGTGACTCACAAACTGGAGAACAATTATACCACAGAAGTCCACCCACCGGAGTGAAGGTTCTGAGCCCCACGTCAGGCTTCCCAACCTGGGGGTCCAGCAATGCGAAGAGGAATTCCCAGAGAATCAGACTTTGAATGCTAGCGGGATTTGACTGCAGGACTTTGACAGGACTTGGGGAAACAAAGACTCCACTCTTGAAGGGCACACACAAAGTAGTGTGTGCATCACGACCTGGGGGAAGGAGCAGTGACCCCATAGGACACTGAACCAGACCTACCTGCTAGTGTTGGAGGGTCTCCTGCAGAGGCGGGGGGGGCGGCTGTGTCTCACCATGAGGACAAGGACACTAGCAGCAGAAGTTCTGGGAAATACTCCTTGGCATGAGCCCTCCCGGAGTCAGTGGTTAGCCCCACCAAAGAGCCTGCAGGCTCCAGTGCTGGGTCGCCTCAGGCCAAACAACCAACAGGGAGGGAACTCAGACCCACCCATCAGCAGACAAGCGGATTAAAGTTTTTCTGAGCTCTGCTCACCAAAGCAACACCCAGCTCTACCCACCACCAGTCCCTCCCATCAGGAAGCTTGCACAAGCCTCTTAGATAGCCTCATCCACCAGAGGCCAGACAGCAGAAGAAGAAGAACTACAATCCTGCAGCCTGTGGAACAAAAACCACATTCACAGAAAGACAGACAAAATGAAAAGGCAGAGGACTATGTACCAGATGAAGGAAGAAAAAGAATGGAGGCAAAGATCGAGAAGATGCAAGAAATGTTTAACAAAGACCTAGAAGAATTAAAGAACAAACAAACAGAGATGAACAATACAATAACTGAAATGAAAACTACACTAGAAGGAATCAATAGCAGAATAACTGAGGCAGAAGAACGGATAAGTGACCTGGAAGACAGAATGGTGGAATTCACTGCTGCAGAACAGAATAGAGAAAAAAGAACGAAAAGAAATGAAGACAGCCTAAGAGACCTCTGGGACAACATTAAATGCACCCACATTCGCATTATAGGGGTCCCCGAAGGAGAATAGAGAGAGAATGGATGTAAGAAAATATTTGAAGAGATTATAGTTGAAAACTTCCCTAACATGGGAAAAGAAATGGCCACCCAAGTCCAGGAAGTGAAGAGAGTACCAGGCAGGATAAACCCAAAGAGAAGCACACCGAGACACACAGTAATCAAATTGACAAAAATTAAAGACAAAGAAAAATTACTAAAGGCAACAAAGGAAAAAAAACAAATAACATACAAGGGAACTCCCATAAGGTTAACAGCTGATTTCTCAACAGAAACTCTACAAGCCAGAAGGGAATGGCAAGATGTATTTAAAGTGATGAAAGGGAAGAACCTACAACCAAGATTAGGACCTACAAAAACAAACCCCAAACAATTAAGAAAATGGTAATAGGAACATACATATCGGTAATTACCTTAAATGTGAATGGATTAAATGCCCCAACCAAAAGACACAGGCTCGCTGAATGGTTACAAAAACAAGACCCATATATATGCTGTCTACAAGAGACCCACTTCAGACCTAGAAACACATACAGACGGAAAGTGAGGGGATGGAAAAAGATATTCCATGCAAATGGAAATCAAAAGAAACCTGGAGTAGCAATACTCATATCAGATAAAATAGACTTTAAAATAAAGAATGTTACAAGAGATAAGGAAGGACACTACATAATGATCAAGGGATCAACCCAAGAAGAAGACATAACAATTATAAATATATATGCACCCAAAATGGGAGCACCTCAATACATAAGGCAAATGCTAACAGCTATAAAAGAGGAAATCGACAGTAACACAATAATAATGTGGGACTTTAACACCTCACTTACACCAAAGGACAGATCAGCAAGACAGAAAATTAATAAGGAAACACAAGTTTTAAATGACACAATAGACTTAATTGATATTTATAGGACACTCCATCCAAACACAGCAGATTACACTTTCTTCTCAAGTGTGCATGGAACATTCTCCAGGATAGATCACATCTTGGGTCACAAATCAAGCCTCAGTAAACCTAAGAAAACTGAAATCATATCAAGCATCTTGTCCGACCACAACTCTATGAGATTAAAAATAAATTACAGGGGAAAAAAACCGTAAAAAAACACAAACACATGGAGGCTAAACAATACGTTACTAAATAACCAAGCAATCACTGAAGAAATCAAAGACAAAATCTAAAAATACCGAGAGACAAATGACAATGAAAACACGACGATCCAAAACCTTTGGGATGCAGCAAAAGCAGTTCTAAGAGGGAAGTTTATAGCAATACAATCCTACCTCATGAAACAAGAATCATCTCAAATAAACAATCTAATCTTACACCTAAAGGAACTAGAGAAAGAAGAATAAACAAAACCCAAAGTTAGCAGAGGGAAAGAAATCAC
Source organism: Physeter macrocephalus (assembly GCF_002837175.3). Classification (NCBI taxonomy): domain Eukaryota; kingdom Metazoa; phylum Chordata; class Mammalia; order Artiodactyla; family Physeteridae; genus Physeter; species Physeter macrocephalus. Next base: position 47,862,299 of record NC_041231.1, on the reverse strand, counting down.
AGAGACCAGAGCAGAAGACTTTGGAAGCCTCCACCCAAGACAGAAGAGAAGAAGCTTGGAGCGTAGGTTAATATCAGAGATGCACATGACCTGGGGAATCTGCATGTGATGCCAGTTGAACCTCAGAAAGTCAGAGTGACCACAAAAGTGCCGAGCAGGGAGAAGGCTCTGCTGGACAAGCAGTTGGAGAATAAAAACAACCAGATCACAGGGCCAGACCCTGCACGATACACATGACATTGGTCTAATCCAGTTATCACCCATTGAAAACACTTTATTCAAGCTACTTTGTGAAATTTCAGAGGATAAGAAGAGGCTACAGCAGTGTGTTCACCAGGAAGGACATAGATTGACACTCATTGGAGGTTACATTCACTAATTCCCCTACAATCTGAAGGTGAATGACATCATCCTTGGTTCTACTCAAGAGACAGGATTCCAAGCCCAGGAGGCAGTGAGTACTGGTAGAGAGAGAACACATCTTTTTGTTTGGGACTCTGATAAGACTTTGGCTTTGATTTTGTTTTGCCCTCTTCCCAGCTTTGTGACCTGGCACGTGAGCAAGAGTGCCCATTTCCTCACTCTCTTGTCAACTCTCCATTGTATCATTTTTTGGTCTCATTATAAGCTAAATTAGGTAGAAAAAATAAACAAATAAAATAAATAAAAAGAAGAGCACCAAAAATAGGGCATGGATTACAAGCATGTTAACATGTAGAAATGTGTAATAACAATAAAAGACTTTGAGGTATTATAATTAATAGCTTAATATTCAATAGACTTTTTGGTAAAGTTGTTTAAACTTATACAGCATTATTTTGTATGTATGCATAGTAATAGCCATTTGCAGTCGCCAGTAACTGGGTCATTTCAATGACCAAATTACATAATTCCCATAGGCTGTCTTTACAGAAGGAAGCTTTTTTTAGGAAATTTTATTTTTCTATTTTGAAAGTGATAAAATGTTCATATATTTTTTTAAGTGATACACAAGAAGTAGGTGGACTGTCAACATTTTTCCTGTAGAATTAAAATGATCTGAGGATCAAAAAGATTGAGAACTCTTGAGAAAATAAAGGATCAGATAAAGCAGCTAAAGATACAGTCAATTTCCTCCCAGCCCATTCTAGGCCACAGACTCTCTTTGACACCATCACCCATATTTATATTGTGTTATATACACAACTAGATGACACATACAACAAACGAGATATAGAAGGAAAGGTACTTGGAGACACAAATGACTCATTCTCAGCTCTTTTTTTAAAAAATTTATTTCTTTTTGGCTGCGTTGGGTCTTTGTTGCTGCGTGCGGGCTTTCCTAGCTGCGGTGCACAGGCTTCACTTTGCAGTGGTTTCTCTTCTTGCAGAGCATGGGCTCTAGGCTCACGGGCTTCAGTAGTTGTGGCTCGAGGGCTCTAGAGTGCAGGCTCAGTAGTTGTGGCATACAGGCTTACTTGCTCCGTGGCATGTGGGATCTTCCCGGACCAGGGCTCGAACCTGTGTCCCCTGCATTGGCAGGCAGATTCTTAACCACTGTGCCACCAGGGAAGCCCCTCAGCTCTTCTAATAATGTCTTTGTTTCTACATTCTCCATAGCTGGGGGGAAGCAGATATGACCAACATCTGAAGCATTTGTCAATGACTGGATCATTTACATTGCTAAATTACCATAACTCCCACAGTCCATCTTTAGAGCAAGGAGTTTTATTTTTCTGTCTTGAAAATGAGATAATATTTAATTTAATGTGTCTAATAGTTGCATTCACTACAGTATTCTTTTTTTTTTTAACATCTTTATTGGAGTATAACCTCTCATGGTCACAAAGCACAGAGGTGATCTCCCTGTGCTATGCAGCAGCTTCCTACTAGCTATCTAATTTACATTTGGTAGTGCATATACGTAACATGTTGTTACGTAAACATGCATGTTTACGTAACAATTAGATTTCATAGTTCTGTAGACTTTTTTCTGTCTTGAAGTAAAATTAGGTTTCCTTATATGGAAAAAGATTTTAAAAGTCAGGGAAGAAATACATCAAAACATTAACAAAATTAAATAATTTTACACAAATTTTTCTTCAAGGAGTATACACTACTTTGATAAATAAAATATTCCTTTAAAAAAAAAAGACCAGAGCAGAAATAAATGAAATAGAAACAAAGAAAATAATAGCAAAGATCAATAAAACTAAAAGCTGGTTCTTTGAGAAGATAAACAAAATTGATAAACCTTTCGCCAGACTCATCAAGAAAAAGAGGGTAGGGGCTTCCCTGGTAGCACAGTGGTTAAGAATCTGCCTGCCAATGCAGGGGACAGAGGTTCGAGCCCTGGTCCAGGAAGATCCCACATGCCACGGAGCAACTAAGCCCATGCGCCACAACTACTGAGCCCGCAAGCTACAACTACTGAAGCCCGCACGCCTAGAGCCAGTGCTCTGCAACAAGAGAAGCCACTGCAATGAGAAGCCCATGTACCACAATGAAGAGTAGCCCCTGCTCGCTGCAGCTAGAAAAAGCCTGCATGCAGCAACAAAGACCCAATGCAGCCAAAAATAAATATATTTTTTTAAAAAAGAAAAAATTGGGGGCTTCCCTGGTGGCGCAGTGGTTGGGAGTCCGCCTGATGATGCAGGGGACACGGGTTCATGCCCCGGTCCAGGAGGATCCCACATGCCGTGGAGCAGCTGGGCCGGTGAGCCACGGCTGCTGAGCCAAAGAAACGAAATTGGGTCATTTGTAGAGACGTGCATGGACCTAGAGTCTGTCATACAGAGTGAAGTAAGTCAGAAAGAGAAAAACAAATATCGTATATTAACTCATATATGTGGAATCTAGAAAAATGGTACAGATGAACAGGTTTGCAAGGCAGAAATAGAAACACACATGTTGAGAACAAATGTATGGACACCAAGGGGGGAAATCGGGGGCAGGGGTTGGTGGGATGAATTGGGAGACTGGGATTGACATATATACGCTACTATGATTAAAATAGATAACTAATAAGAACCTACTGTATATCCCCATATCTCCTCCCTCTTGCATCTCCCTCCCACTTTCCCTATCCCCCCACTCTAGGTGGTCACAAAGCACCGAACTGATCTCCCTGTGCTATGTATATGTATAGCTAATTCACTTTGTTATAAAGCAGAAACTAACACACCATTGCAAAGCAATTATACTCCAATAAAGATGTTTAAAAAAAAGAACCTGCTGTATAAAAACAAAATAAAATTCAAAAAAAGAAAATACAATGTAAAAACAGATTTCACTCATATTAATTTAAGGTACATACAAATAAATTCCACAAACTGGTACATGACCTATAAGATTAAAACTATAAAACTGTACTAAAGGATCTAAGAGAACATAGGAATTATGGAGAGAACTGTTATGTTCTTGGATAGGAAGATTAAAAATGTAAAAATATCACTTCTGTAAATCTATAAATTGAACTGTCAATCAAAATTCCTCAGTAACTTTTCTAGAAACTTGATTAAAATGATTCTAAAGTTCATCTGGGAAAAGAACTGTGTAAGAATAGTCAGAATATTCAAAAAATGACAGTAATTAATGAGGATTCATTCTGTCATATTAAATTTGCTATAAATCTATAGTTATTAAACAATGATAATGGAAACAAAATAGAGGGTTGTATATTTAAAGGATGGAATTTCAAATCAGTGAGGCACTAAGGAAAATAAATATATATACCTGCCTTTCTTCTTATATAAAAACAATCTTTTTCCTAAGTCTGCTTCCTAATAAATCATTTCACATGAATCCTCAACTCAGAGTCTGCTACTGGAGAATCCAATCGAAACTGCATCACCTTATTTAATTTTCAAATACAAATCTATGAGACAGGTTTTATTCTATTTTACAAATAAAGAAAACTGAAATTTAGAAAGTTAAGAAATGTGCCCAAGTTAAGTAGAAGACCTGGGAATAAAAGCCAGGTCGGGGGAGGTTCCAAAGCTCATTTCTTCAGCCACCTTAGAGACCTGTTCCCATCCCAGTCTCTCACTGGTCCCACAAGGTCGAGGACTGGGACAGCTCTCCTGAAAGTTTACCCCAGTGAGTCACATCTGTAAGGCTGGCATGTCATGGACAAAGACAGGTCTTTGCCTAACCACTGCCCCGAGAGTCACAAGATAATTGCAAATAAAATACCTGAAACGTTCGCAAATTCTGCTCACTATAAAACGTCCTACCACCATATCACACCATTTTCAAAAAGCACCACTTTTGAAATTCTATCTCTGACCACACATTCTATGCCTGAGAATGTCAGGTGTATTCAACTGAAAATATTTCTAATTGTCCTCTTTGCCTACCCCCACTCACCCAGTGAGTCGCCATTGAGCAAACGGGACAATCTGGAGTTACTGACTCCACGCAATAGTTACAGTAGATTAGTTACCTTCCAAGAAGTCTTTTTTTTTTTTTTGTGGTACGCGGGCCTCCCTCTGCTGCGGCCTCTCCCGTTGCGGAGCACAGGCTCCGGACGCACAGGCTCAGCGGCCATGGCTCACGGACCCAGCCGCTCCGCGGCATGTGGGATCCTCCCAGACCGGGGCGCGAACCCGGTTCCCCTGCATCGGCAGGCGGACGCGCAACCACTGCGCCACCAGGGAAGCCCCTCAAGAAGTCTTTAAAGCTTATACCAAGCCTTCTCGTATGTACACACCCCTAACAGTGCACCAGTCACACTAGTTTCTAAGGGTCTTTCTCCTTGTTTACTTATGGACTCTCTGAAAACAGAAACTAATTCATATTCCTAAAACCTGTGAAGGTGCCTGGTATTTGGTAGGTATTTAATGTTTGGTGAATGAATGAATGAATGAACGATGATACATAAATGGATAAAGGCGTTACTCTTCAGACTAGAACAGAACAGAAGCCAAATCCCAGAGAGGACACTCATAGGCTGACTGTGGGTACAGCCACTTGCCTAACGTACCTTTTCGTTCATAGTGGAGTCTGGGGGATCTTGGTTAGACTGACTGAAAGTGGGGTGGCCATGGTGAATCTGGCCCAGGTAACATACTCTGAACATAATTTACATCCATCCCATTGGTCATTCAGGGTTGCAGCCAACAAAGGAAATAATGTTGTGCTGAGAGGAAAAACAAAAGGAAACAAAGCTTAAGCATGCAGCCTAGCTACAAGCCAAGAATACTTCCTTCTTAAACAGGAAGCTGGAGCAATGAGCATGACCCCAACCTTCGGAGGCTGCAGATGCTATATCAGAGTGGCCATCTGGAAGGAGAGTTCTCCATTCCAAGCTCTGCTGTCAGTCAGAGAAGGCCAGAGTTCAACCAGAAGCTGGGAGAGAATTATTATTGAGCCTCTAGGAGAAATTCAACATTACAATTACAGTAAGTATTACTACTATTTAATCTTAAGAGGTCTAACACTGTCCTACGCCATTATTAGTCCTTTGAGAAACACAGTCTTCCTTTGCTAATAATAACCTAAGACATTTGTGGAATTAATATATTCTGTTCACATTTTATCTGCATAAAATTCGCCAAGAAATTCATTAAGCAGGATTTTTATTATAGCAAAGTAACTTCTATTTTAAAAAATAAACTCAGGTAAAGGTGACCCCTAGATCTTTCTCTATAACCTGGGGAAGCAGGTAACAACTTAAGACGGTCTCAAAAGATGCTACCTTATAACTAATCTAAATCCCTTGTATCAAATAGAAAGCCTTTTGGAGCAGGTTCAAGCCCCAAACTACCAGAGTCCTCTCACTTTGTCTGCAGTAGAAATTGAGATAAGTCTATGACTAAATCAATGTAAACATGACTTGAGATGTATAAGGCTCTTTTTGTGTGTATAAACACACACACACTCTCTCTCTCTTTTTCTATCACCGTTAATATTGTCAATTTGCTCTAAAGGTATTTTTTCTTCTAAAAAAACCTTTTTTCTTTTTTCTTCAGCTACTACTGGATCCTTTAACTTTATAGGTATTTTCCAATTCATTGATCTGCATAAATCTCCCCTAAACCAATAACAAGTTCTCCGTAAACCTGTAACTACAAAACCTGACACTGAAGAGTATACCGAACCATTCACTACCACCACAAATACAAAGGGAGAGGCAAGATAACCGGAGATTTACTGAATCGGGATTTTTTTTTTAATCAATGCTTTAGACACGTGGAAAATATTGGGTTGGCCAAAAAGTTCGTTCGGTTAAGGAATACATTGTTCAATAAAGTTCTTGGTGAAAATGAAAAATGTGTCTTCTTAAAACCCAACAGGGCTTCCCTGGTGGCGCAGTGGTTGAGAGTCCGCCTGCCGATGCAGGGGACACGGGTTCGTGCCCCGGTCCAGGAGGGTCCCACGTGCCGTGGAGCGGCTGGGCCCGTGAGCCGTGGCCGCTGGGCCTGCGCGTCCAGCCTGTGCTCCGCAACGGGAGAGGCCACAGCAGTGAGAGGCCCACGTACCATACACACACACACACACAAAAACCAACAAACTTTCTGGCCAACCCAATATTTACTCACACCAACCATCAACTCGAAGTGTCTTCTTCTACCTCTATGCCCCAGAGGATGAGACGTCACCATAAATGAAATCCTTGTCCTGCATTTCCTGCCTTATACGAGCACTGACTCATTTTTTTTTTTCTACTACTACTTTCACTGAACAATTTTGGGTCCATCCTTGCTTCTTCAGATATAAAAAATGAGTAAGACACGCTCCTTGTGCTCCAGAAAACAGTCAAAAGGGGAAGAATGGACATGCAAATAAAAAGATTAAAAGCTGCACTATGAAAAGAAACAATAAATACCATTACTGAGTATTTAAAATATGCTGGTCATGGAGCTAAACATATCTCCTGCAGCCTTCCACCACAGTCCTATGATGTAGACCCTGGGATTATTCCCATCTGACAGATGAGGGGACTTAGGCTTAGAGAGACCAGTCACATACTCAAGAGTCCTATAGCTAGGTAGTGGGAAGACAGAGGAGGAAGCTCAGCCTAGGTAATGCACAAAAGACTTCAAGGAGCAGGAAGTCCCCAGGTTGAGCCTTGAAGAATGAGTAGGAGAAAGAATATATATATATATATATATATATATATGAATCAATTTGCTGTACACCTGAAATTAACACTATAAATCAACTATACTTCAATTAAAAAAAATGAGTAGGAGGCTTCTGGGTCAAAAATTGTCTGGCTAGGAATTTAAAATAGACAATGTTGCAGGAGGTCAAATTTCTAAAACAGCTTTTAGAGTCAGCAACTGGAATTTCTTCTTGGTTTGTTTTCCTGTTTAGCCAAAACAAAGCAACAAGATTGCTAAAAAGTTGAATGATGTGAAATAGAGTACACACAGAAGACCCTTTTCTAACCTCCCTCCACCCCACTTGACCTTCCTCTCTTCCTAAGATATTACGATCAGAGATTCATTCTTCTGGGTTAAGGTGTCTTGCCTGCTCTCTCTGGCAGTTCCCTATTAAATGCACAGATTAGACACATGCTAGTTATTACCCATTAACATTCTAGCATGAACCAGTATATAAGATCAATGCTATCCCTGGGGTTCCATTGCCAGTTACTACCTGGGTGACCTTGGGCAATTCCCTGAACTATAAAATGGGAATGATTTATCTACCTGATAGGGTTGTTGCCAGGATAGGAGATGATACATGCAAAGCGCTTAATACAGTGCCTACCACATTGTAAGCACTCAATAAATGTTAGCTAATCTAATAATTAACAAGACCCTGAGGAAGAGTGGATAAGAGGGGAAGTGCCTCAATGACGGGAAGGCCAGTGGGGGCAGATTTGGAAGAGACCATCACTGTCTCCAGAGACTTAGCTCCAGAGAGACAAAGGGGAATAAGAAGTCAGTGACTGGGCAAGGGGAGACCCGAGGGTCCCATCCATGGTAAGGTACTGGTTAAGTCTCATATGGTTACACACTGGTTTCCCCATGAAACTTAACAGTCTTATTCATCACTGTATCCTCAGCACCCAGTGCCTCCTAAGTGCTCAATAAGTGATTGCTGAATGACTAAATGACTGAATGAGGAATTACCTTTTGTATTTAAAAAGACACATAACGTATAGAACAAAGGCAGGAGGGACACACTCTAAAATGTTCATTGTGGTTACATTCACAAGATTACATATGACTGTTTTTTCCTTTGTACTTCTCTGTTTTGTTTTGTTTCAAATTTTCTGCATTGATCTTTAGTTTTATAATTTGGAGGGGTGGAAAATTCAGATAGTCCTTGGTTTTCTAGACTATCCAAGGTTAGATTGCTCATACTTTTCCCTCATAAAGGAGGGAACTTGATGAAACAGAGCTTTTCAAACTCTAATGTGCTTCAGATCACCTGGAATCTGGTTAAAATGTAGATTCAAATTCAGCAGGTGTGGGGCAGTGCCTGAGAGTCTGCATTTCTAACAAGCTCCCAGGGAATGCTGCTAGTGTTGGTCTGTGTACCACACTGTGATAAGGCAGGTTACAGTCTAATGTAAAATAAACCCCAACCTAAACATATATACAAAGAAAACAAAAGCAGGAAGAGAAGATGTGCCCACAGCAGACGGTATCTCATCCTGAAGCCAATGCGACTTCAGGACATTTATCTCTTAGATTGTGCATTTCAAAATTCTATTTTGCTCACTTGGTCTATTTGGAGGCTGTATTGTTCAAAAGAAGGGATTAGAGTCTACGAAAGCCCTGGGGATACTCATATTTTCTCAACAAAAGGAAGGGCTGTGGCAGACCTGGCTCATTTGTTCACTGTCTTCCATTAAACACCACCACTGTTGCTGTCAGTCGAGTTCTCTTTAATGTCTCCGAAATTAATTTTGTGTTCAATAAACCTCCATAAATATGTTTGTTCAGCAGACCAAATTGGACCCTTAGTTTTAACTAAGGCTAGAAAAGCAGCCACACAACACTCGTCCCCATTCACAGGCTGTCGGCCCCGCTCTTTCATTAGTCACTGTCACCAGTGGTGTTCACTGGTCCCTGCTAAGCTCCTCCATATAATAAAACGTTGCTTCTATTGAAATATAATCCTCCCAGAGCACAGAGGCATTTTAGAAATTGGCTGAAGAGGATTACAAAGCATTGGAGAAGAAAATAAGGAAAAGTGGAAGCAACCCTTAATTTAAGATTCTCTGACAGCGGGCACCAAATCTTCACTTTTTTTTTTAACCCTCATTTTCTCATAAAAATTTTAATACACTCCCCTCTCACCCACCTTGTCCCATTCCATCCCCACAGTCTGTTCCCTAATCCTAATATTACAGACTTCCAAGTTGGTTCAAACTCCTCATTTTACATATAAGGAGTCTGAAGCCCAGGAAGGTTGGACAACTTTCCCAAACCCTCGTTTTTGCCCCATACACCAGGGCACCCTCCAGGATCTCAAGCTGTGGTCTTAAATTGCTTGAGATCATAGACTCGGGAGTGAACAAACCAGGTTTGTTGTTGTCCTGCCATCAGGGTGTTCCTGGTAAACAGCTTCAAAAGTCAAATGGTGCTTTAATAATAATAATAATAATAATAAGTGGCCCTGGGTTTTATAATTTTTAATTATAGAAATTTTCAAACATACACAAAAGTAGAGAGAACAGCATGATCAATCTCCATGTACCTGTCATACAGTTTCAATGATTATTGACATTTGGCCATTCTTGTTTCATCTATTTCCCATTTTACCATTTATTTATTTTTGTTTAAGCAATCGCTTTTAACACCCTGGGTGACTTTTTACTGCTATGTCTCCAGATGATATAACAGCATTTGCTGTTGTCTCCAGATTTAGATATCACCAATTTTGAATATCACCTACTGATATCCTGCTAAGGCAAATCAAGATATAGCTGTATTTCCCAGCCCCGCATCTTACCCTCTCTGACTCAATTTCTCCAAAGATTAAATTTTAGGTCTCCTTCAGAAATGGGATGAGAATCTAATACCTAACTGCTTCTTACGTCAACTTTCAAATAACTACTGTCTCCAGTGCCCCACCTCACCCAGCATTTTTTTTTTTTTTTTTTTTTTTTTTTTTTTTTTTTTTTTTTTTTCGTAACCACAATCGCTGGTGAAAC
>NC_041231.1:47842257-47851048 GCF_002837175.3 Physeter macrocephalus | reverse complement strand
TGCGCGTCCGGAGCCTGTGCTCCGCAACGGGAGAGGCCACAACAGAGCGAGGCCCGCATACCACAAAAAAAAAAAAAAAAAAAAAAACAAACTCATGGTCATCCTCACAGATTTGAAATACTGCATTCCACTTTAGTGTTTAATCTGTGTATCTATAAAATTATGGTTTGGTTCAGCAATCCCATTTCTACAAATCTATCCCAAAGACACACTGGAAAAAATAAGAAATGACATGTTCATATGACTATTTGCTGCAATGTTATCTATAATAGTAGAAAACTAGAAAAAAATTTAAATGCCCATCAGTAGAAAAGTGATTTAATAAAGTATGGTATATCCACATAATGGAGTGTTATACATCTGTCAAAATAAGATATGCATATGTATGCAAACACATATTTTAAAACAGAAGAATGAACCATACAACTTTTTAAATGGTTGCCTATAGACAGAGGGGAATAGAAAAGATAAAATCCAGGCTTCTCTGAATATATACAGTTTTGAGGATTTTACTTGAAACCATGCAAATAATTTACATAATTACAAAATGAAATTAAATTTTTAAAATGCAATCTCTAAAATCAAAAGCAAAATTAAACAAGTGAACATAGATGTATATAGCCTTTGGTAGCCTAGTCCCAAGGGAAAGTACTCTAAGAGATTCTAAAATAAATAATCTGTACATCCCTAGAAAGATATGCCTTAAAGACAAAACTGCAAAATTCTTAAGTTGTTTTCAGTAATCACATTGTTGATGAGAGTGTTGGTATTATTATCCAAGAGTTTGTTGGATGTGTTTGTTTTTTTTTTTAATGTGCACTTGTGATGGTGTCACTGAGAATAAGGCTGCTCAGTGTGAGGAAAAAGAGACACAAATGTCAGATCAGTGAGGTTTGCTCTATAATCCTAAATTTGAATCAACAGTATCAATGCAAACTTAGGTTTTTTTACTTCTTTGTTTTTAATCATTCTTTTAACGTTTAATTTTGAAATAATTATAGATTCACAGGAAGTTGCAAAACTAGAGAGGTCCTGTGAACCCTTCCAGTTTCCCCTAATGGTTACTTGCCATTTATAACTATAGTACAATATCAAAACCAGGAAACTCACATTGGTACAAAATGTGTATATAGTTCTATGTCATTTTATCACATGTATGAATTTTTGTAACCAGCACTGCAATCAAAGTACAGAATTATTCTGTCACCACAAAAATCTCCCTCATGTTAATCCTTCAAGATCGTACCTACCTCCTCCCATTCATCATCCCTAACCCCTGGCAACCACTAATTTGTTTTCCATATGTATAATTTTGTAATTTCAAGAATGTTATATAAATGGAATCATGCAGTATGTGACCTTTTGAGATTGGCTTTTTTCATTCAGCATAATGCCTTTGAGATCCATCCAAGTTGTATAATTTTTTGTTCCTTTTTATTGATGGGTAGTATTCCAATGGTATGGATGTACCCCAGTTTGTTTAGGCATTCACCCACTGAAAAATATTTTGTTTCCTCTTTTGGGCTATTACAAATAAAGCTGCTAAGAACATTCACATTATGGTTTTTGTACAGACATAAGATTCAGTTCTCTGAAGTAGATAGTCAGGAGTATGGTTGCTAGGTTGTTCTATAAGTGTACGTTTCATTTGTAAGAAACTGCCAAACCATTTTTTCATTGTGGCTGTGCCATTTTATTTTATTTTATTTTATTTTATATATTTATTTTTTTGCAGTACGTGGGCCTCTCACTATTGTGGCCTCTCCCGTTGCGGAACACAGGCTCCGGACGCGCAGGCTCAGCCACCATGGCTCACGGGCCCAGCCGCTCCGCGGCATGTGGGATCCTCCCGGACCGGGGCACAAACCCGTGTCCCCTGCATCGGCAGGCGGACTCTCAACCACTGTGCCACCAGGGAAGGGCTAGTTGTGCCATTTTAAATTCCCACCAGCAATTTATGAGAGAACCAGTTTCTCTGCATCCTTGACAGTGTTTGGTATAGTCACTATTTTTTACTTTAGCTATTCAAAAATAAGATAGTGATATCTCTCTGTAGTCTTAATTTGCATTTCCCTAGTGGCTAGTGATATTGAATATCTTTTCATGTGCCTATTTGCCATCTGTATATACCTTTTAGTGAAATATCTCTTCATGCCTTTTGCGCATTTTCTAATTGGATTGTGATTTTTTACCATTGGGTGTTGAGACTTCTTTATATATCCTTGATTCATGTCCTTTGTCATATATATTGCTTGCTAAACTTTCCTCCAAGTATACAGCTTGTCTTTTCATCCTCTTAACAGGATCTTCTGCAGAGCAAAAGTTTAAATTTTGGTGAAGTCCAATTTATCAATTTCTTTCTTTTATGAATCATATGTTAGGTATTTTGTCTAAGAACTTTTCACCAAGCTACAGGTCCCAAATATTTTCTCCTATATTTTCTTCTAAAAATGTTACAGTTTATCCATATAGTAAGTCTTAAAATCAGGTGGATTGATTTCTCTCACTTTTTTTAAAGACTGTTTTAGCTATTCTTATTCTTTTACCTTTCTATATAAATTTTAGAATAAACTTGTCTATTTCTACAAAAAAAATCTTGCTGGGATTTTAAGAGGAATTGTGTTGAATTACAGATCAATTTGGGGAGAAATTACATTTTCTATGTTTAGTCTTTCAATCCATGAACATGGTATATCTCTCCATTTATTTAAATCTTTAATTTCTTTCATTAACATTTTGTAGTTTTCAACATACAACTCCTGTATAAGTTCTGTTGGATTTATACCTAAATATTTCTTTTTCTAAAGTGATCATAAATGGTATGTTTATTATTTCAGTTTCCATGCATTCATTGCTAGTGTATAGCGATACAATTCAGTTTTTTATGTTGATCTTTTATCCTGCAACTTTACTAAGCTCATGTATTCTCTAAGTTTTTTTGTAGATTTATGGGGATTTTCTATATAGGCCATCATGTCATCTGCGAATACTTTTATTCTTTTCAACCTATATGCCTTTTATTTCTTTTTCTTGCCTTATTACACTGACTAGGACTTTCAAGTACTATGCTGAATAAGAGTGGTGAGAGTACCAGGTGAAGGTGGAGGTCTAGGCTCCCCACTCAGCCTCTGTTGATGGGGATGAGGAAAAGCCATGTTTAGTTTAATTGAATGAGATGATAATCTGTAATAATTATCAAAACATTTTTCTAGGGACTTCCCTGGTGGCCCAGTGGTTAAGAATCCGCACTTCTACTACAGGGGCTGTGGTTCAATCCCTGGTCAGGGAACTGGGATCCCACACACCATGCATGCGGCCAAAAGAAAAAAATTCTATCCTTCCAGGCTGTACCTTTTGTGGTACTTTGGCTAAAGAGAGAAATTTTTTCTCGCCCTATTTTTGCCTTTACCCATTGATATTTCTGGATTGCCAGCTTCTGGACAGCTGGACTGGGTTGCAGCCAGTCTGGGATATAAGGAGGCAAACAGAAAACCCAGGGAACTAACAACTCTGTGGTTCCTCAAGTTCTGAAGTTTCTGGCTGATCCAACTCTTCCCTACAATTTTCAGAACCTTCTTTTTTTTTTTAATTTATTTTTGGTTGTATTGGGTCTTTGCTGCTGTGCACAGGCTTTCTCTAGTTGTGGAACGCGGGAGCTACCCTGCATTGCGGTGCACAGGCTTCTCATTGTGGTGCCTTCTCTTGTTGCGGAGCATGGGCTCTAGGCGTGCAGGCTTCAGTAGTTGCAGCACGTGGGCTCAGTAGTTGTGTCACATGGGCCCTAGAGTGCGTGGGCTTCAGTAGTTGTGGCATATGGGCTCAATAGTTGTGGCATGCAGGCTCTAGGGTGCACGGGCTTCAGTAGTTGTGGCTTATGAGCTCTAGAGTGCAGGTTCAGTAGCTGTGGTGCACGGGCTTAGTTGCTCCACAGCATGTGGGATCTTCCCAGACCAGGGATCAAACCCATGTCCCCTGCATTGGCAGGCAGATTCTTAACCACTGCGCCACCAGGGAAGTCCCAAGTTGCCTCCTTTTAAACTTGGTCTTTGTTCTCTGACATCAGGATTACCCAGTAGAACTGCAGAAAGTTAGGCACCAAGGATCTAGACATGGCTGCCAAATGCCACCTCTTTCTCTGGAACTTCCTATTGCCAGCCCTGTCCTCTCATCATATCACATCTATACCCTAGTGTGATTTTCTATTTATTCTACCTATAATACAGACAAGCTGGGAAGCCCCTTACCCCTTGGAGATCTGGCTTGGACACTGCCAATTCCATAGCCTTTGAAAGTCTGGAGTTTTCCCATGAATTCTGCTAATTTCCAGGCACTAATAAAAAGAAGACATCATTCTGAGGGTGTGACACAGATGGGAAAAAGTGTACACATCTTCAGCACACAGCTCCATGAGCTTTCGCACACTGAATACACCTGTGAAACCAGTACCCAAGTCAGAAAGCAATTTATTCCTACTGCTAGTGATTAGCAGAGCCGAGATTCAACACAGCTGTCTGGCTCCAGAGCCATCGTCCAGAACCACTAAATTGTGCTGCCAAAAATATGGAGACTGGAGAAGGAGTCTGAATCAAAGTTCTGGAAGAATCACCTCCATATGGTTCTTTGTATGTAACTTCTATGTGATCTTTTGTTTATATCTTCTGCCTCTCAGAACCCAGAGAGAGAGTGTGAGGATCAGAGTCAGGAAGGGGCTAGCCCAAAGGCCACAGCTGGAAGGGCAAAGTAGGGCTTGAGCCCAGACTAAATCAATGTCCTCTCATTTTACATGGGGGAAACTGAGGCCAGGAGGGGTTGAGTTACATTGCCCCTCCCTCCAGTAAACCCGGCACAGGGTTTTGCTCATGGATGGGGTTAATGTGTCCTTAGAGTCCATGTCTGGACTGGATGATGAGGCACTTGACCCTTCAGACTCCCTGGTAGAGACTGAGACCTTGTCTGCACTTGTGCTGGTGAAAGGAGATCACCAGAGACTCAGGCAGAAGCTGTAGGTGGAAGAGAGGACAGTAAGAGGAGGTGTGCAACACAGGGTGAGCAGGGCAGAGGCCTCCGTATATTTGGGGTCCAAAAGGGGATGACCTGTGGGCTTGACCTTCAGGGATAGCCCACAATAGCCTTGGCACTTCCTGCACTTTCCCATCATAATATTTATCATACATTATTGTGGGTGCAGGAAGCTCCTTGAACAAAGACACAGTGATGGCCATCATCTGTTCCTCCTCTAAGTCTTCAGTGCAGCCCTTGAAGAAGTGAGTAAACTATGTTCTTCCAGAAGTGGTAAGTGGCTGAGTGTCCCAGAGGCAGTTCCTTGCTAGATCTACCATAAAAGGCGTCATAAGCACTGAATTCCCTCAGGAACAGAGACATAGTCACTAGGACTTAAGCAGATAGATTTTTCCCTGAATGAAATATGACTTTAATTTGCACAATATGCTCATTTATATTAATAATAGCTGGATGAGAAGTGCAATAATAAGTCCCTAATGCTAACCTGGGGCAAAAATCTAATACAAATTAAATTGGCTCTGTTCCTAGGAATTTTAGTATATTGCATGGTGATTTTTTAGCCAAAATTGTGCAGAGTATAGCTGATAAATATTTTAATTAAGATCAGAATGGGACAATAGAAAATTGTTGGTTTTCTCCAGTAATGAACAAATGCCTTCCCAATAAAAGTAGGTTTCCAACAGACATCTGAATGAACAAGGCTCTATCTTCTGTGGAAGAAGATAGCAGGCCTACCTAGAAGGTTGTGAGGCCTTGAAATGCTGATGTCTCCAAAATCTACCCCATGAATGCCCTTTTGACTGCAGAGGCATTTTTGGCCTTTGGAGGAAACCTAGATACACGCAATCAATCATTTTCTTCTCTATTATATCCCAACATGGAGAAACTCTCCCACTCACAATCTTGAAGAGGCAGCCAACTATATGATTGTGCCTTTGCTCACAGATGGTTGAAAGAAATGTAGATACTTGTACCAAACCAGGTCAATCCCAAGGGTACGTGAACATAGGGAGCTGAGCTAGAAGGACAAGTGGTCTTGAGGTCTGAGGGAACCCCCTGAGGGCTGCCATGATGCTCACTGTGAACCTCAGTGAATGGGAAGAACTCCAAGTCTGCAGGGCTGGCAAATGTAGCAGTCAACATAGCAGAGAGTGGAAACCATGAGGATCCAAATGGCAGAGAGAAATCAGAGTGCATAAAATCTCCCAGAGTGCTTAAAATAAACCCTGCTTTTCATAATCTAGTTTGAGCAGTTTTCTATTCCTTGCTAACCAACAACTCCAAGATAGGGTGGACTAGGAGGATGCGGAGTTTGCGTCTCCTCACAACTAGGGCACCTACCAGGCACTGGTGGGGGAACCACAGACACCTAAGGAAGTACCCCTGAGTGATGAGGTAGGACGTTTGCATGGGTCGAGGGGGGGAGGAGAAGTGGAGGTGGGACAGGACTGGTGAACCTGAGGGGTGGCTGGGGGAGGGGAGGGGTTCCCACACCCAGAGGGGCCAACCCATGGTGAGGGAATTTAACAGGGATGGGGAGAGACACTCGGGAGATTGGAGGATCGGAAGGGAATGGCGCTAGCATCCCTGCCCACTTGGGCCCCAGGGAACCTGCTGAGGTCTTGGGCCTAATCCTCCGCCCTCTGAGGATCCCTCCAGCCGTGTTGTGCCTAAGCCCCACCCCCGCACCCCCACCCAGGGCCTTACCTCCGAACTCCGAACTCCGAACTCCACACTTCAAGGCCCCCTCAGGACATGCTGCCTTTTCCAGCCGCAGGAGTCCTGAGCCTAGGCCCTGCCCCCACCCTAAACCCTGCACTCACCTAAGCCCCGCCCATGCCTAAGCTCCATCCCCAACAGGTAAGGCCTTTTCCAGCCCCCGCCCCTTTTATTAAGGTTGTGCTTCTGTTTTACCTTGTTGTTGTTTCATTTACATTTTTATTTTTCTAATAAATTTTTTATTTTTCTAACATTATTTTACTCTTTATTTTTCTACTGTTATTTTACTCTTTATTATTATTCTGCCCCTTTTGGCTTGTTCCCCCGAACTTTTTTTTTTTCTGTTGTGGTTCTGTTTTACCTTGTTGTTGTTGTTTCACTTACATTTTTATTTTTTCTAATAATTTTTTTATTTGTCTAATTTTATTTTATTTTTTATTCACTGTTATTGTACTGCTCCTTTTTTTTTTCTCTTTTGCCATATCGTGAGGCTTGCAGATTCTTGGTTCCCAGGCCAGGGGTTGGGCCTGAGCTCCTGTTGTGGGAGCGTTGAGTCCAAACCACTGGACTAATAGACAACCTCAGACCCCAAGGAATATTACCAGGAGTGAGGTGTCCTGGAGGTATTCATCTCAGCACCAAGACCCGGCTCTACCCAACTGCCTGCAAACTCCAGAGCTGGATGCCTCAGGCCAAACAATCGTAAGATAGGAACACAGCCCCACCCATCAAAAAAAAAAAAGAGAGATGACAAAAAAATATGTTACACATGAAGGAGCAAGGTAAAAACCTACAAGACCAAATAAATGAAGAGGAAACAGGCAACCTACCTGAAAAATTATTCAGAGTAATGACAGTAAAGATGATCCAAAATCTTGGAATGGAGGCACAGATCGAGAAAATACAAGAAATGTTTACCAAACACCTAGAAGAACTAAAGAACAAATAAACAGTAATGAACAACAAAATAAGTGAAATGAAAATTACACTAGGAGGAAACAACACCAGAATAACTGAGGCAGAGGAGTGAATAAATGAGCTGGAAGATAGAATGGTGGAAATAACTGCTGAGGAGAACAATAAAGAAAAAAGAATGAAAAGAAATGAAGACACTCTCAGAGACCTCTGGGACAACATTAAATGCACCAACATTCGAATTACAGGGGTCCCAGAAGAAGAAGAGAAAAAGAAACGGTCTGAGAAAATATTTGAAGAGGTTATAGTTGAAAACTTCCCAAATATGGGAAAGGAAATAGTTAATCAAGTCCAGGAAGCAAAGAGAGTCCCATACAGCATAAATCCAAGGAGAAACATGGCAAGACACATATTAATCAAACTGTCAAAAATTAAATACAAAGAAAAAAATATTAAAAGCAGCAAGGGAAAAACAACAAATAACAAACAAGGGAATCCCCATAAGACTAACAGCTGATCTTTCAGCAGAAACTCTGCAAGCCAGAAGGGAGTGGCAAAATATACCTAAAGTGAGGAAGGAGAAAAACCTACAACCAAGATTACTCTACCCAGCAAGGATCTCATTCAGATTTGATGGAGAAATTAAAACCTTTACAGACAGGCAAAAGCTGAGAGAGTTCAGCACCACCAAACCAGCTTTACAACAAATGCTAAAGGAACTTCTCTAGGCAGGAAACATGAGAGAAGAAAAAGACCCACAAAAACAAACCCAAAACAATTAAGAAAATGGTAATAGGAGCATACATATCGGTAATTACTTTAAATGTGAATGGATTAAAGGCTCCAACCAAAAGAAACAGACTAGCTGAATGGATACAAAACCAAGACCAATATATATGCTGTCTACAAGAGACCCACTTCAGACCTAGGAACACACACAAACTGAAACTGAGGGGATGGAAAAATATATTCCATGCAAATGGAAATCAAAAGAAAGCGGGAGTAGGAATTCTCATATCAGACAAAATAGACTTTAAAACAAAGACTATTACAGGAGACAAAGAAGGACACTACATAATGATCAAGGGATCAATCCAAGAAGATATAACAATTATAAATACTTATGCACCCAACA
>NC_041231.1:47836759-47841173 GCF_002837175.3 Physeter macrocephalus | reverse complement strand
CATTTAGGGAAGAGCTAACACCTATCCTTCTAAAATTCTTCCAAAAGATAACAGAGGGAGGGACACTCCCAAACTCATTCTATGAGGCCACCATCACCCTGATACCAAAAGCAGACAAAGACATCACAAAGATAGAAAACTACAGGCCAATATCACTGATGAACATAGATGCAAAAATCCTCAACAAAATACTAGCAAACAGAATGCAACAGCACATTAAAAGGATCATACACCATGATCAAGTGGGGTTTATTCCAGGAATGCAAGGATTCTTCAATATATGCAAATCAATCAACGTGATACACCATATCAACAAACTGAAGGAGAAAAACCATATGATCATCTCAATTGATGCAGAGAAAGCTTTTGACAAAATTCAACACCCATTTATGATAAAAACCCTGCAGAAAGTAGGCATAGAGGGAACTTACCTCAACATAATAAAGGCCATATATGACAAACCCACAGCCAACATCGTCCTCAATGGTGAAAAACTGAAACCATTTCCACTAAGATCAGGAACAAGACAAGGTTGGCCACTCAAATCACTATTATTATTCAACATAGCTTTGGAATTTTTGGCCACAGCAATCAGAGAAGAAAAAGAAATAAAAGGAATCCAAATTGGAAAAGAAGTAAAGCTGTCACTGTTTGCAGATGACATGATACTATATATAAAGAATCCTAAAGATGCCACTAGAAAACTACTAGAACTAATCAATGAATTTGATCAGGTTGCAGGATACAAAATTAATGCACAGAAATCTCTCACATTCCTATACACTAACAACAAAAAATCAGACATAGAAATTAAGGAAACACTCCCATTTACCACTGCAACAAAAAGAATAAAAAACCTAGGAATAAACCTACCTAAGGAGGCAAAAGAGCTATACTCAGAAAACACTGATGAAAGAAATCAAAGATGACACAAAAGGGTGGAAAGATATACCATGTTTCTGGATTGGAAGAATCAATATTGTGAAAATGACTATACTACCCAAAGCAATCTACAGATTCAATGCAATCTCTATCAAATTACCAATGGCATTTTTCACAGAAATAGAACTAAAAATTTTACAGTTTGTATGGAAACACAAAAGACCCCGAATAGCCAAAGCAATCTTGAGAAAGAAAAATGGAGCTGCAGGAATCAGGCTCCCTAACTTCAGACTCTACTGCAAAGCTACAGTAATCAAGACAGTATGGTACTGGCACAAAAACAGAAATACAGATCAATGGTACAGGACAGAAAGCCCAGAGATAAACCCACACACATACAGGCACCTAATTTACAACAAAGGAGGAAGGAACATACAATGGAGAAATGGCAGCCTCTTCAATAAGAAGCTGGGAAAACTTGACAGCTACATGTAAAAGAATGAAATTAGAATACTCCCTAACACCATAAACAAAAATAAACTCAAAATGGATTAAAGACCTAAATGTAAGACCAGACACTATAAAACTCTTAGAGGAAAACACAGGAAAAACACTCTTGACATATATGACGGCGAGGTATTTTATGACCGACCTCCTAGAGTAACGAAAATAAAAACAAAAATAAGCAAATGGGACCTAATGAAACTTAAAATGTTTTGCACAGCAAAGGAAACCATAAACAAGACAAAAAGACAACCCTCAGATGGGAGAAAATATTTGCAAATGAAGCAACTGACAAAGGATTAATCTCCAATTTATATAAACAGCTCATGCAGCTCAATATCAAAAAAACAAGCAAACCAATCAAAAAATGGGTGGAAGACCTAAATAGACATTTCACCAAGGAAGACATACAGATGGCCAAGAGGCACATGAGAAGCTGCTCAAAATCCCACTACTGGGCATATACCCTGAGAGAACCATAATTCAAAAAGAGTCATGTACCAAAATGTTGATTGCAGCTCTATTTACAATAGCCAGGACATGGAAGCAACCTAAGTGTCCATCAACAGATGAATGGATAAAGAAGATGTGGCACATATGTACAATGGAATATTACTCAGCCATGAAAAGAAATGAAATTGACTTATTTGTAGTGAGGTGGATTGTCCTAGAGTCTGTCATACAGAGTGAAGTAAGTCAAAAAGAGAAGAACAATATCGTATATTAATGCATATATTTCGAATCTAGAAAAATGGTACAGATGAACCTATTTGCAGGACAGGAAAAGAAACACAGATGTAGAGAATGGATGTGTGGACACACAGGGGAAGGGGAGGATGGGATGAATTGGGAGATTAGGTTTAACATAAGTACACTACCATGTGTAAAATAGATAGCTAGTGGGAACCTGCTGTATTGCACAGGAAGCTCAGCTTGGTGCTCTGTGATGACCTAGATGGGTGGGATGGGGGTGGGGAGGGAGGACCAAGAGTGAGGCAATGTATGTATACATAGAGCTGTTTCACTTCATTGTACTGCAGAAACTAACACATTGTAAAGTAATTATACTCCAATAAAAAATAAATTAAAAATAAAAAAAGGAAGTAGAAACACAGGTCATATGATTTCCTGGCAAGATTCTTAACTTCACTCCTGGTTAAGAACTGTACCAATGTCTTGAATGAGGGCAGAGGTGATATCCTGAGGAAAACTGTGGAGAATGTGAAGGTAACGGGATCAGCAAGAATAAAGTGAAAGAATCAGTAGCCAAATAACTGGAAATCTGGTAAATCTAACAAGAAAAAGATCAATATGGATGAAGGTGAAGACCCATGCTTGGACTGCGGAAAAGAAAAAATTAAGCAGACATTTCAGGATGAGTAGCAGAAGTGGAGAACTGATCTAAGAGTAACACACATTGAAATAACTGAGGGGATTTAGTTGAAAAACATGTCCAATATGTGCAAGTTCATGAATTCAGCAACCACTATATCCCCCTACTGTATTAGATGCTATACAACCATACATCAAAATTGTACTATGGCCTTCCTAATATCTAATAAATATAGAAGGCCTCCTTTTCAGCAAAGTGCTCCACAACTGTACTCTTATGGCTCGGTATAAGGTTCAAAAGAGGGGCTGATTCTTTTATAGCAAGCAGAAGATGGCAGAATCAGGAGTCTGTGAGAAAGGAAGAGGATAGAGAGTGTGTTGTACAAAGTTCTTGCCACCATGTGGCAGGAGAAACACATCTGGCAGAATCCTAAGGTGCATCTATTCACTAAACGTGCACAAGTGTCCCAGGGTCTGAGCATCTAAAACTCCCATCACAGCAGCAAATTCTAAGCAGGATATTCATTTTCTAATGTGACCCAGTAAGTCAACAGGGCCCCAAGACACTGCATAAGTTGGATGAAAGTGAAATTCTTTCTTTCTTCATAAAGTCCTTGACTTTGTTCTCTTTTGCACTTGAAATTAGAGAATTACGACAAACCCAGTCACAACAAGGAAAGTATATGGTTTTACAGGAGAGGCAAAACCTAAAGAGAAGCTCAGAACTAGATGGAAATTCAGAGATGAACTAGGGTAGCCCCTTCATTTGACCCCAAGCTATCCAAACTCAAAATGCTTAACATAGCTTAGAATTGTTGAGCTGGCTCCAGAACATTCTAGAATATGTCTCCTGCCTCATCACCCTTAATCCCCCAAACCCCTACCTTCCCCTCCACCATGCTTACCACATACCTTACCATTACTCACAGAGAAACCTAGCACAAGGGTATCAAATTCTAATGGCTGAGGGGCCAAACAGAGGATATACATGAGTAAAGTGAGCCAGATAGGGCCTGCGGTGATCTAGGGAAGGTTCCCCCGACACGGGAGAACAGCCACCACTTAGCCAATTCTACTACACAGGTATGCAGTCCACCATAACCAGATGTTCTTCAAGAGAAGCACCAAACATAGCTTTTTATGTGAAATCTCCTGGCTTTTATTTTATTTTAAAAAATTTTTTATACAGCAGGTTCTTATTAGTCATCAATTTTATACACATCAGTGTATACATGTCAATCCCAATAGCTCAATTCAACACACCATCATCCCCACCCCCACGTGGCTTTCCCCCTTGCTGTCCATGCATTTGTTCTCTACATCTGTGTCTCAACTTCTGCCCTGCAAAATGGTTCATCTGCACCATTTTTCTAGGTTCCACATACATGCGTTAATATACGATATTTGTTTTTCTCTTTCTGACTTACTTCACTCTGTATGACAGTCTCTAGATCCATCCACTAGTGGCTGTATCAATTTTCATTCCCACCAACAGTGCAAGAGGGTTCCCTTTTCTCCACACCCTCTCCAGCATTTGTTGTTTGTAGATTTTCTGATAATGCCCATTCTAACTAGTGTGAGGTGACACCTCATTGTAGCTTTGATTTGCATTTCCCTAATAATTAGTGATGCTGACCAGCTTTTCATGTGCTTCTTGGCCATCTGTATGTCTTCTTTGGAGAAATGTCTATTTAGG
>NC_041231.1:47832845-47836239 GCF_002837175.3 Physeter macrocephalus | reverse complement strand
ATTTAGGTCTCGAATCCATTTTGAGTTTATTTTTGTGTATGATGTTAGGGAGTATTCTAATTTCATTCTTTTATATGTAGCTGTCCAGTTTTCCCAGCACCACTAATTGAAGAGACTGTCTTTTCTCCATTGTATATCCTTGCATCCTTTGTCATAGATTAGTTGACCATAGGTGTGTGGGTTTATCTCTGGGCTTTCTATCTTGTTCCATTGATCTATGTTGCTCTTTTTGTGCCAGTCCCATATTGTCTTGATTACTGTAGCTTTGTAGTATATAGTCTGAAGTCAGGGAGTCTGATTCTGCCGCTCCATTTTTTTCCCTCAAGACTGCTTTGGGGCTTCCCTGGTGGCGCAGTGGTTGCGCATCCGCCTGCCGATGCAGGGGAACCGGGTTCGCGCCCCGGTCTGGGAGGATCCCACGTGCCGCGGAGCGGCTGGGCCCGTGGACCATGGCCAATGAGCCTGCGCGTCCGGAGCCTGTGCTCTGCAATGGGAGAGGCCACAACAGAGGGAGGCCCGCATACCACCAAAAACAAACAACAACAACAACAACAAAAAAGACTGCTTTGGCTATTCGGGGTCTCTTGTGTCTCCATACAAATTTTAAGATTTTTTGTTCTAGTTCCGTAAAAAACGCCATTGGTAATTTGATAGGGATTGCATTCAATCTCTAGATTGCTTTGGGTAGTATAGTCATTTTCACAATGTTGATTATTCCAATCCAAGAAAATGGTATATCTCTCCATCTGTTGGTATCATCTTTAATTTCTTTCATCAGTGTCTTATAGTTTTCTGCATACAGGTCTTTTATCTCCCTAGGTAGGTTTATTCCTAGGTATTTTATTCTTTTGGTTGCTATGGTAAATGGGAGTGTTTCCTTAATTTCTTTTTCAGATTTTTCTTCATTAGTGTATAGGAATGCAAGAGATTTCTGTGCATTAATTTTGTATCCTACAACTTTACCAAATTCATTGATTAGCTCTAGTAGTTCTCTGGTAGCATCCTTAGGATTCTCTATGTATAGTACCATGTCATCTGCAAACAGTGACACTTTTACTTCTTCTTCTCCAATTTGTATTCCTTTTATTTCTTTTTCTTCTCTGATTGCCGCGGCTAGGACTTCCAAAACTATGCTGAATAATAATGGTGAGAGCGGATATCCCTGCCTTGTTCCTGATCTTAGAGGAAATGCTTTCAATTTTTCACCATTGAGAATGATGTTTGCTGTGGGTTTGTCGTATTTGGCCTTTATTATATTGAGGTAGGTTCCCTCTATGCCCACTTTCTGCAGAGTTTTTTTATCATAAATGCGTGTTGAATTTTGTCAAAAACGTTTTCTGCATCTGTTGAGATGATCATATGGTTTTTCTTCTTCAATTTGTTAATATGGTGTATCACATTGATTGATTTGCATGTATTGAAGAATTCTTGCATCCCAGGGATAAATCCTACTTGATCATGGTTTATGATCCTTTTAATGTGTTGTTGGATTCTGTTTGCTAGTATTTCGTTGAGGTTTTTGCATCTATATTCATCAGTGATGTTGGTCTGTAATTTTCTTTTTTTGTGGTATCTTTGTCTGGTTTTGGTATCAGGGTGATGGTGGCCTCAAAGAATGAGTTTGGAAGTGTTCCTTCCTCTGCAGTTTTTTGGAAGAGTTTGAGAAGGATGGGTGTCAGCTCTTCTCTAAATGTTTGACAGAATTCACCTGTGAAGCCGTCTGGTCCTGGACTTTAGTTTGTTGGAATATTTTTAATCACAGTTTCAATTTCATTACTTGTGATTGGTCTGTTCATATTTTGTATTTCTTCCTGGTTCAGTCTTGGAAAGTTATACCTTTCTAAGAATTTGTCGATTTCTTCCAGGTTGTCCATTTTGTTGGCACAGAGTTGCTTGTAGTAGTCTCTTAGGATGCTTTGTATTTCTGTGGTGTCTGTTGTAACTTCTCCTTTTTCATTTATAATTTTACTGATTTGAGTCCTCTACGTCTTTTTCTTGATGAGTCTGGCTAATGGTTTATCAATTTTGTTTATCTTCTCAAAGTACCAGCTTTTAGTTTTATTGATCTTTGCTATCGTTTCTTTCATTTCTTTTTCATTTATTTCTCATCTGATCTTTATGATTTCTTTCCTTTTGCTAATTTTGGGGTTTGTTTGTTCTTCTTACTCTAGTTCCTTTAGGTGTAAGGTTAGATTGTTTATTTGAGATTTTTCTTGTTTCTTGAGGTAGGCTTGTATAGCTATAAACTTCCCTCTTAGAACTGCTTTTGCCGCATCCCATAGGTTTTGGATCATCGTGTTTTCACTCTCATTTGTCTCTAGGTATTTCTTGATTTCCTCTTTGATTTCTTCAGAGATCTCTTGGTTATTCAGTAACGTATTGTTTAGCCTCCATGTGTTTGTGTTTTTTACATTTTTTTCCCTGTAATTCATTTCTAATCTCATAGCGTTGTGGTCAGAAAAGATGCTTGACATGATTTCAATTGTCTTAAATTTACTGAGGCTTCATCTGTGACCCAAGAGGTGATCTATCCTGGAGAGTGTTCTGTGCACCCTTGAGAAGAAAGTGTAATCTGCTGTTTTTGGATGGAATGTCCTATAAATATCAGTTAAATCTATCTGGTCTATTGTGTCATTTAAAGCTGATTTCCTCTTTTATAGCTGTTAACAGTTGCCTTATGTATTGAGGTGCTCCTATGTTGAGTGCATATATCTTTATAATTGTTATATCTTCTTCTTGGATTGATCCCTTGATCATTATGTAGTGTCCTGCCTTGTCTCCTGTAACATTCTTTATTTTGAAGTCTATTTTATCTGATATGAGTATTGTTACTCCAGCTTTATTTTGATTTCCATTCGCATGGAATATCTTTTTCCATCCCCTCACTTTCCATCTGTATGTGTCCCTAGGTCTGAAGTGGGTCTCTTGTAGACAGCATATATATGGGTCTTGTTTTTGTATCCATTCAGCGAGACTGTGTCTTTTGATTGGAGCATTTAATCCATTCATGTTTAAGGGAATTATCAATATGTATGTTCCTATGATCTGCTGAGGAATCAGCTGTTAACCTTATGGGAGTTCCCTTGTATGTTATTGGTAGGTTTTCCTTTGCTGCTTCAATAATTTTTCTTTCTCTTTAAATTTTGCTAATTTGATTACTATGTGTCTTGGCATGTTTCTCCTTGGGTTTATCCTGTATGGGACTCGCTGCGCTTCCTGGACTTCGGTGGCTATTTCCTTTCCCATGTTAGGGAATTTTTTTGTTTTTTTTTTTGTTTTTTTTTAACATCTTTATTGGAGTATAATTGCTTTACAATGGTGTGTTAGTTTCTGCTTTACAACAAAGTGAATCAGTTATACATATACATATGATCCCATATCTCTTCCCTCTTGC
>NC_041231.1:47831448-47832019 GCF_002837175.3 Physeter macrocephalus | reverse complement strand
TTGTAGTTTTTTAAGGAACCTCCATACTGTTCTCCATAGTGGCTGTATCAATTTACATTCACACCAGCAGTGCAAGAGTGTTCCCTTTTCTCCACACCCTCTCCAGCATTTATTGTTTCTAGATTTTTTTTTTTTTTTTTTGTAGTACGCAGGCCTCTCACTGTTGTGGCTTCTCCCGTTGAGGAGCAGAGGCTCCGGACGTGCAGGCTCAGTGGCCATGGCTCATGGGCCCAGCCACTCCGCGGCATGTGGGATCTTCCTGGACCGGGGCAAGAACCTATGTCTCCTGCATCAGCAGGCGGACTCTCAACCATTGTGCCACCAGGGAAGCCCTGTTTCTAGATTTTTTGATGATGGCCATTGTGACCGGTGTGAGATGCTATCTCATTGTAGTTTTGATTTGCATTTCTCTAATGATTAATGATATTGAGCATTGTTTCATGTGTTTGTTGGCAATTTGTATATCTCCTTTGGAGAAATGTCTATTTAGGTCTTCTGCCCATTTTTGGATTGGGTTGTTTGTTTTTTTGTTATTGAGCTGCATGTGTTGCTTATAAATTTTGGAGATTAA
>NC_041231.1:47831049-47831406 GCF_002837175.3 Physeter macrocephalus | reverse complement strand
CTAGGAGGTGGGTCAAAAAGGATCTTGCTGTGATTTATGTCATAGAGTGCTCTGCCTATGTTTTCCTCTAAGAGTTTGATAGTGTCTGGCCTTACATTTAGGTCGTTAAACCATTTTGAGTTTATTTTGTGTATTGTGTTAGGCAGTGTTCTAATTTCATACTTTTACACGTACCTGTCCAGTTTTCCCAGCACCACTTATTGAAGAGGCTGTCTTTTCTCCACTGTATATTCTTGCCTCCTTTATCAAAGATAAGGTGACCATATGTGTGTGGGTTTATCTCTGGGCTTTGTATCCTGTTCCATTGATCTATATTTCTGTTTTTGTGCCAGTACCATACTGTCTTGATTACTGTAG
>NC_041231.1:47811582-47830869 GCF_002837175.3 Physeter macrocephalus | reverse complement strand
AGATTGCTTTTGCTATTTGGGGTCTTTTGTGTTTCCATACAAATTGTGAAATTTTTTTTTCTAGTTCTGTAAAAAATGCTAGTGGTAGTTTGATAGGGATTGCATTGAATCTGTAGATTGCTTTGGGTAGTAGAGTCATTTTCACAATGTTGATTCTTCCAATCCAAGAACATGGTATATTTCTCCACCTATTTGTATCATCTTTAATTTCTTTCATCAGTGTCTTATAGTTTTCTGCATACAAGTTTTTTGTCTCCTTAGGTAGGTTTATTCCTAGATATTTTATTCTTTTTGTTGCAATGGTAAATGGGAGTGTTTTCTTAATTTCACTCTCAGATTTTTCATCATTAGTGTATAAGAATGCCAGAGATTTCTGTGCATTAATTTTGTATCCTGCTACTTTGCCAAATTCATTGATTAGCTCTAGTAGTTTTCTGGTAGCATCCTTAGGATTCTCTATGTATAATATCATGTCATCTGCAAATAGTGACAGCTTTACTTCTTCTTTTCCTATTTGGATTCCTTTTATTTCTTTTTTTTCTCTGTTTGCTGTGGCTAGAACTTCCAAAACTATGTTGAATAAGAGTGGTGAGAGTGGGCAACCTTGTCTTGTTCCTGATCTTAGTGGAAATGGTTTCAGTTTTTCACCATTGAGAACAATGCTGGCTGTGGGTTTGTCATATATGGCCTTTATTATGTTGAGGAAAGTTCCCTCTATGCCTACTTTCTGCAGGGTTTTTATCATATATGGGTGTTGAATTTTGTCAAAAGCTTTCTGTGCATCTATTGAGATGATCATATGGTTTTTCTCCTTCAGTTTGTTGATATGGTATATCACGTTGATTGATTTGCATATATTGAAGAATCCTTGCATTCCTGGAATAAACCCCACTTGATCATGGTGTGTGATCCTTTTAATGTGCTGTTGGATTCTGTTTGCTAGTATTTTGTTGAGGATGTTTGCATCTATGTTCATCAGTGATATTGGCCTGTAGTTTTCTTTCTTTGTGACGTCTTTGTCTGGTTTTGGTATCAGAGTGATGGTGGCCTCATAGAATGAGTTTGGGAGTGTTCCTCCCTCTGCTATATTTTGGAAGAGTTTGAGAAGGATAGGTGTTAGCTCTTCTCTAAATGTTTGATAGAATTCGCCTGTGAAGCCATCTGGTCCTGGGCTTTTGTTTGTTGGAAGATTGTTAATCACAGTTTCAATATCAGGCTCGTGATTGGTCTGTTCATATTTTCTATTTCTTCCTGGTTCAGTCTCGTTGGGTTGTGCATTTCTAAGAATTTGTCCATTTCTTCCAGGTTGTCCATTTTATTGGCATACAGTTGCTTGTGGTATTCTCTAATACTCTTTTGTATTTCTGCTGTGTCTGTTGTTACTTCTCCTTTTTCATTTCTAATTCTATTGATTTGAGTCTTCTCCCTTTTTTTCTTCATGAGTCTGGCTAATGGTTTATCAATTTTGTTTATCTTCTCAAAGAACCAGCTTTTAGTTTTATTGATCTTTGCTATTGTTTCCTTCATTTCTTTTTTATCTTTTTCTGATCTGATCTTTATGATTTTTGTCCTTCTGCTAAATTTGGGGGTTTTTTGTTCTTCTTTCTCTAATTGCTTTAGGTGCAATCTTAGGTTGTTTATTCGAGATGTTCCCTGTTTCTTAAGGTAGATCCATTTCTTCCAGGTTGTCCATTTTATTGGCATACAGTTGCTTGTGGTATTCTCTAATACTCTTTTGTATTTCTGCTGTGTCTGTTGTTACTTCTCCTTTTTCATTTCTAATTCTATTGATTTGAGTCTTCTCCCTTTTTTTCTTCATGAGTCAACTGCTTTTGCTGCATCCCATAGGTTTTGGGTCGTCGTGTCTCCACTATCAGTTGTTTCTAAGTATGTTTTGATTTCCTCTTTGATTTCTTCAGTGATCACTTCGTTATTAAGTAGTGTATTGTTTAGCCTCCATGTGTTTGTATTCTTTACAGATCTTTCCTATAATTGATATCTAGTCTCATAGCTTTGTGGTTGGAAAAGATACTAGATATGATTTCAATTTCCTTAAATTTACCAAGGCTAGTATTGTGACCCAAGATATGATCTATCCTGGCGAATGTTCCATGAGAACTTGAGAAAAATGTGTATTCTGTTGTTTTTGGATGGAAAGTCCTATAAATATCAATTAAGTCCCTCTTGTTTAATGTATCATTTAAAGCTTGTGTTTCCTTATTTATTTTCATTTTGGATGATCTGTCCATTGGTGAAAGTGGGGTGTTAAAGTCTGCTACTATGATTGTGTTACTGTCGATTTCCCCTTTTATGGTTGTTAGTATTTGCCTTATGTATTGAGGTGCTCCTCTGTTGGGTGCATAAATATTTACAATTGTTATATCTTCTTCATGGATCGATCCCTTGATCATTATGTAGTGTCCTTCTTTGTCTCTTGTAATAGTCTTTTTTTTAAAGCCTATTTTGTCTGATATGAGAATTGGTACTCCAGTTTTCTTCTGATTTCCATTTGTATGGAATATCTTTTTCCATCCCCTCACTTTCAGTCTGTATGTGTCCCTAGGTCTGAAGTGGGTCTCTTGTAGACAGCATATATATGGGTCTTGTTTTGTATCCATTCAGCCAGTCTGTGTCTTTTGGTGGGAGCATTTAATCCATTTACATTTAAGGTAATTATCAATATGTATGTTCCTATTACCATTTACTTAATTGTTTCGAGTTTGTTCTTGTAGGTCTTTTCCTTCTCTTGTGTTTCTTGCCTAGAAAAGTTCCTTTAGCATTTATTGTAAAGCTATATTATCTATATTATAATATCTTCAAATATTTTCTCTGGTCCTTTCTCTCTCTCTTCTCCTTCTGGGACCCCTACAATGCGAATGTTGTTGTGTTTAATGTTGTCTCAGAGGTCTCTTAGGCTGTCTTCATTTCTTTTCATTCTTTTTTCTTTATTCTGTTCCGCAGCAGTGAATTCCACCATTCTGCCTTCCAGGTCACTTATCCATTCCTCTTGCCTCAGTTATTCTGCTATTGATTCCTTCCAGTGTAGTTTTCATTTCAGTTATCGTATTGTTCATCTCTGTTTGTTTGTTCTTTAATTCTTCTAGGTCTTTGTTAAACATTTCTTGCATCTTCTCGATCTTTGCCTCCATTCTTTTTCCGAGGTCCTGCATCATCTCCACTATCATTATTCTGAATTCTTTTTCTGGAAGGTTGCCTATCTCCATTTAGTTGTTTTTCTGGGGTTTTATCTTGTTCCTTCATCTGGTACATAGCCCTCTATCTTTTCATCTTGTCTATCTTTCTGTCAATTTGGTTTTTGTTCCACAGGCTGCAGGATTTTAGTTCTTCTTGCTTCTGCTGTCTGCCCTCTGCTCTCCTGGCTTTTAAATGAAGTATATTAAGTTGGATTGTTTTTAAACACTGTACACCAAGCAAAGCCAGATCTGGCCCACAGTCTGCTGTATCTACTTTGGATGATAGACCCTATGAAGGAATCGACAACCCCTCATCACCCACCACTGGGTGGCCTGTGATGAGTCGGTGTCTCTGAGCCTTCGTCTCTCCATCTATAAAAAGGCTGTTGTAAGAACTAGGTTTATATAGATAAACTACACAGCACGGCGGCTGGCTCAGGAAATTCTCAGTGAGAGACAGCTGCTCACTTCCCTGTACTGTGGAGACACCTGCATGTGGGTGTTGGGAGAATTCTCCACAGCCTTCCACCTGTTCCTTTCACTACTGTTATGAAAAAGTGGCCACTGCTCAAGACAGTGGAGTGGGGTGGTCTTTAATCAATCATCTTTACCCTAAATCAGGATTTTTACCAATCAAAAAATTTGGTTTTACATGTTTCCTGGCCTAAGGACAATAACAATATACACATACATAATAAAAATAAACAAGGTTTTATCCTTACGAGTAGCATTTAAACAGAAAACATCACAGTTTTGGACAATGAAGGCAGGGTGCTCACTTCAGGCCATGGCTGCAGAAGGTTACACTACAACACATGTGCTCAGATCCAATTTACCACGTCCTGCTGGGTGGCCAAGGGCAGAAAGCAGTTGGAAGCTGAGAACATACTCATGTCTTCTCTGCAAAGGTGAGTGGGTCACTGCCTTCAAAAGGACTGAGCTGGGCTGCATTTAGCTGTTGACAACGTAACAGCAGGAAGTGAGGCTAGGGTTTAGGGTCAGGGCAGATGCCATGGAATTGGGGGAGCCCTTGGAGCACCAGGCTTGTTCACAGACTCCCCGCCTGTCCCCTCCTCAACCGTGACATGGGATGTCTCATAGCAGTGGGATGCTTGAGGTCAGATTCAGGCCTGGGTTATTGGTTGGACTTTCTGTGTTTCATTCTCATTTCTATTTGGTGACGATTTCATACCTGAATCATAACAGGCAGAAAATATTCAAAGATACATTTTCTAAAGTCCATAAGGATTCTGGTGCAAAGTCATTACAGAGTCAAACAACTGGGGACATCTCAATTCCTGCCAGGCAAGAACATTCTCTAATTTAAAATTTAATAAGCTACACAGAGAACTGATGACCCCTGTAGGCCCACCAGCCCCTAGCACTAGGTCTTCACACATTAAGCACTCACTCCATACCGGTTATTGAATAAAACTCTTGGCCAGAGGAAATAATGACCCATGATGTACAGCCAACAGTACAATGAAAACTGAAACTCTCCAAAAGCAAGAATTTACTCTTGTATTCTATTTCTTACTCACCAAAGGTCTTTCTCCATTGGCTTACTCATTCATTCAGTCATTTATTCATTCAATAAATGTTTATTGGGGCTTCCCTGGTGGCGCAGTGGTTAAGCATCCGCCTGCCAATGCAGGGGACACGGGTTCCAGCCCTGGTCCGGGAAAATCCCACATGCCACGGAGCAACTAAGCCTGTGCGCCACAACTACTAAGGCTGTGTGACACAACTACTGAAGCCTGCGTGCCTGGAGCCTGTGCTCCGCAACAAGAGAAGCCACCACAATGAGAAGCCCCCAGCAACTAGAGAAACCCCATGCACAGCCACAGAAGACACAACGCAGCCAATAAATAAATAAATAAATAAAATCTATTTTAAAATAAAATAAAATAAATAAATGTTTATTGAGCACCCACTATCCTTCAAGCACACCATTAAATCCTCAGGATAAAAAAGATGATCTTCTACATGCACCCCAATGTTCATAGCAGCACTACTTACAATAACCAAGACATGGAAGCAACCTAAATGTCCATCAACAGATGAATGGATAAAGAAGATGTGCTGTATATATGCAATGGAATATTACTCAGCCATAAAAAAGAATGAAATAATGCCATTTGCAGCAACATGGATGGACCTAGAGATTATCATATTAAGTGAAGTAAGTCAGAGAAAGACAAATATCATACGATTATCACTTACATGTGGAATCTAAAAAAAATGATACAAATGAAATTATTTCCAAAACAGAAAGAGACTCACAGACATAGAAAACAAACTTACGGTTACCAAAGGGGATAATGGCGGCAGGGTGGGGGGGGATAAATTAGGCATTTGGGATTAACAGATACACTCTACTATATATAAAATAGATAAACAACAAGGACCTACTGTATAGCACAGGGAACTATATTCAATATCTTGTAATAACCTATAACGGAAAAGAATCTGAAAAAGAATATATATGTGTGTGTGTTGTGTGTGTGTAGATACACACACACAACACACACACACACGTATATGTAAAACTGAATGACCCTGCTGTACACCTGAAACTAACAAAACATTGTAAATTAACTATACTTCAATTTTTTAATGGTTTAAAAACTATTCATTGGGGGAAAAAAAGATGATCTTCAATTAAATCAGTATAGCTACTCTGTGAAAATGACGTGGCCTCAGAATGTAATGGCAGCCAGATCATCCATTGTGGACACCAATCCATAAAGCCCATCTGTCTAAAGCAGCATGTGTGCTAGAAACTGTTTTGCTCTCAATTTTCCTCTGCACTGCACTGACACAGCATAAATGTTACTTGGCTTGCCCACATTGAAAAACAGCTTAAAAGAGGGAGGGAGCATTTATGAATTCATCATTCTTTTGGGTTATGAGTTTATTTCATGTCTGAGCTGATGACTCTCGAACCAAAAGCCTTCACTTGCAATATACCAGTACTGTCCCAGATCAGTCTGTCATTAAGAAGAGTTGATCAGAGGAGTAAATGTGACAAAAACTGGGAACTTTCAGGTATACTATAAACGTCATTTAACCACAGTTTGCATGAAGAGAGCTACAATGCCAGGGGTAATGCCAATTAGAAGAACAAATATGGAATTCCCTGGCAGTCTAATGGTTAAGACTCTGCGCTTCCGCTGCAAGGGGCATGGGTTCGATCCCTGGTCAGAGAACTAAGATGCTGCATGCCACGCGGCACGGTCAAGGAAAAAAAAGAACAAATAATGCTTGCTGACTCATACAAATCATTTACCACTTTTATTTACCTTGAGTACTTTGTGCCATTCACTGTGCTAAACGTTTTACCTACATTATCTTCTATAATCTTCACAACTCTGTCATTACCTTTCACTTTATAACTGAGAAAACTAAGGTCTTTCCAAGGGGTTAAACATCTGCCCAAGGTCACAAAGTTAAGAAAAGATGAAGCTAGAAATCTAAACCCAAATGGTCTGATTCAGAGCCCCAGTTCTGAACCACACAGTTTCTGCAGCTCTTTCATAATCATAACTTCCCTTAAGTGTCACCACCAACCCACGGCAGTCAGAGAGCCTCTATTCCCATGGGGAATGAAAACTCAGATCTCACAGCTCTCATGGGCACCGTGTTACAAGAGAACAAAGCACAGATACACCACCCCTGGCTGGCAGAGACTCTAGGAATCTGGAAAGACCATAGCTCCTACTTTGCAATGTTCTAAGATACTGCAACCGAGACTGAGCTCTGGTCACATGCTCTCTGTTCAACTGAATGCTTTGACTCGTGGCAGCAGCCTCTAGAGAAATGAAATACCAAGCACTAGTCTGAATGTGCCCTGGACCCTCCTGAAACCAGATTCAAAGGGCAGGAGCAGATATCCATGAAAACTGTATCAATAAATACATTTACCTCTTGACCAAATAATCCTACTTTTAGAAATGTGTCCTCATATTCCTGCACTCATGGAAAGATTATTCTTTGCTGCACTGTCTGCAATAACAAGAGTGGAAACAACTCAAGCATCCTTCAAGAAGGTACAGGTTAAATTAATTATGGTAAAGCCCTTTAATGGAATACTGCATAACTGTGAAAAAAAAATGAAGAAGCCGTGTACTGCTATGTACTGATATGGAAAGGTGTCTAAGATTTATTCTTAAACAAAGAATATAAAATGAGGCATGTCTGCATATATATGCTTACACTTACCTATTAAATATATTTATGTATGTAAACATAGATAAAATTTACATTTACATAAATTCTAGAATACACAAGAAGTTAATAAAAATGGTGACCCACTGGTGTGTTAGGGGAGGCACAGAATATAGGATAGATAGGGCAAGGTTGACAGTGACCACTATATATCTTTTCATAACATTCTGCTTTTTGAACCATGCGACTGGATTACCTATTCAAAAAGGATGACCACCTTGAACCCAGCTAAAGATTATCTGGATGATTTTGGAGATTCAGCTGCAGAGTCTGATCATGAACAAGTGTGTGCCAGAATATATGTACACAGATTTGGGGACCATCTTCTCTGCCCTGCCACTCCACTGGCTCAGAATGGGAATATGCTGTATTATTCAGAGTAGACCAAGCTGCTGTGATAAAGAGATCTACACAAGTAATATTCTGACAGAGTAAAAGTTTGTCTTGCTCATGTACCCAGAAGGGTTCTCGAGTCTGCAGGTTGCTCCCCTCCTCATGGTCATTCAGACAGTAGGAACTTTTCCACCGCCTCATTCCCTCAGGCCTTGGTATCACATATATCCAACTGGTAGAAGGCGAACAAGTGTGGAGGGGGCACACATGGTCCAGTAGCAACAAACATCACTTCTCATATTCTATTGGTGAGAACAAGTCACATGACTACACTCAAGTACAAGGCAAGTTAGGAAATACTCTTTACCTGGGCAACCTCTTTCCAACTCAACATCTCCTATGGAAGGGGGGAGTGGACAGTTACCCACCTCCAATGCCATCTCTTTCTCCATCACTGAAGGAATTCTGGGAGGGTTACTAGGTGTCATTCACCCAACAAACCTTTCCCAGGAGCCCCTGTGTCTGTCCTGCCAATATAAAGGAGACTTTGATGTGGTTTGTGGTTTGTAGAGATGAAGAAGCTTATCTCCAGTTGGAATGATGAAGAGAGCCACAGGACCTAGTTAGAGACCCCACTTACCCTGAGCCTCCATGTATTGCAGGATAGAAATCAGAGTCACTGTCTTTCCCATCCCCCATCTCTGATTCTCTCACCAATGTTTCCTTGCTCCCCTCTGACTTTTTCTGTTTAGTTTATCATCCACTTCATGGCAAGAGGACCCTTCGGTGACCTATTTTGTGTATTCTTCTTGATCCACCTGACTCCGGTTCCAGCCCTCATTTCCACTGGAGTGGCTTCTTTGTTCCCCAGGAGATCCCCCTCCTAGCCCTGTCTGCCCAGTGCCTTCACATATGCCTACAATTTTGTGCGCACACACACATGCACTGAGGCTGTGAGGCAGCTATTACTGTGCTCGGCCCCAAGGAAGCATAAGCAAGATGGCACAGGGGACAGCCCTACCCACAGCCTGTAGGAAGGAAGAGAGAACACACTGACAGGTATCTGAGCGGCAACAATTAGGGATGGATTTTTAGCTGAAATACCTCTGCCAAGAACCTAAAGTGACATCGATGTGATCTAGTCCATGGAATTCACCAGGTGGAAGCAACAGATGCAGATTGCAAAAGCTGCTGCATTAAACCAGAGCAAACAAAAGTAAAATTTAACCAGACCATGCAACTCTAGGAGTTACTCACTTTTTCACCACCAAGGGCCCATTTAATTATTTCTATACATCACATGGGCTCATGTTTGCAAAGACTCTTCCTCCCAAAGAAACTACATTTATTAGAGAGTGATGTCTTCATTTCCCCTGTGTCTTATTAAGCAAAGACATATGCAACTACCAAGCGGGGTTTGTGATCACTCATTTGTTCATTCAACAAACATTTACTGAACCTTTACCACATGCCGGGCACTAGGAATACAGTAGAGAATATAGCAGACAAGGTCCCTGCCTTCCGATTCTTACTGTGGGGCAGACGTTCATCAACTGATCATAAACAAGTAAGTACAAGTTAGAAAGGAGAATAAAGGAGGCCAGGAGAGAGCATGAGGTGAGCTTTGCATGAGGCACAGCTTCAGGAAAGGCATCTCACCTAAGGGACACCCAAGCTGGGACCAGATTCTCAAGAGGTGTAACTGCCCTAAACTCAGTAATTCCCTCTAAAAGAGAAGAAAACACAACTTTAAAAGGAAGCTGATACTGTCTACATGTCTGCTCTGTGACAGACACAGGGCTGGGCCATTTCTTGGCACTGTTTCATCTCCTCCTCTGCCCAGTGCATCCATGGTGGGTGACCTGCTTCCTAATTTTTACAGATTAAGAATCAAGGCTCCAAAAGGTTTAGTAGCCTGACTGTATCTCCTGGGTAGTAAGAGGCAGGTCAGAGAGTCCAACCTGGATCCAAAGCTCTAAGGAGGCAGTAAGGAGGGATGCTTGAGGGGACTCCACTCCAGTACTGGAAGGCAAGACATGAAGAGGCACCCACATCTGCTGTGAAGGAAGGGTGGATCCACCCACGTGACACTCAGGTGCTTAAACCCCTAGAGGGGGCATGTCAAGAAACCATAACCACACAGGCCCCTTGGACCACCACATCTCCTTTCCCAGGCTGTGCAAACGGGTCACCCATGAGAGCAGCCCTGCCGCTAACAGAGAGTTGTCCTTTTGTACAGATTTCTATAAATGAACTCTGTAATTTGATGGAATTTGACCTCTCATGCTGAGTCCTTTGCAGCGTCCCATCATCATTCCTGGCAGGACTCCCAACCTCCCATAAAAAGGAACGTGTGACCTATTTTAAAATTCCTCCAGGGAAAGAGTCAGCATGTTGCCTTGGCAACCGATGCGGGCCATTCTAGGATTCCTGCTTGGTTCTTCCTTCGGTCTAACCTACTTCCGCCCTGATGTAATTCAAAGCCCACTCATCCTGTGCTGGACTCCCAGGGGTGGAGGAGTGGACAGGATGATTCCCCATGGCCACACCCTCCCACCTCTCCCCTGCTCTGTGAGAGTTCTGGGGGACAGAGAAAGGGAAGGAGTGTGAAAAGGAGGGGAACAGGAGGACCATAGGAGGACCCTCTGACCCAGAAATGGAGGCTGTCAAGAGTTTTGCTGACCCTGTCCCTCTGCCTTCCCCTCTACGGGCCACTCTCACCCCCTGACCCAACAGCTTTAAGAAACCTGCCTCTCCACCAGCCACTCTGCCCTTCGTGAACTCCTGCAACCCTGACTGTCTATGTCTCCCTGCAGGATTTACCCTGTGCCTGTGCCTTTAGCTTCACCTACACATGCATCCATCGCCCTTTCTCAAAACCAAAGTTCCTGGAGTCAAGAGCCCACGTCTGGTGTTTCTCTTCAGCCACCACATCCCAGCACTGTAATACACATTTCTACTGACTTCAAAGAGAGTTCTAAGACTTCTTTCCCCTGCTCTGGGTTGTTGAGCACACGCCCAACTCCCCTTCACCCACTGTCACTGTGGAGGAGAAATACCTGCACCAACAGGTATCAAGACCTTAGTGGGACCCCCACAAGGCAAAGTCCTCTGTCCTGGTTCTCTTTGGAAGGTGGGAAGCAGATCTTCGGTGGAAGGAGTAAGGGACTGGCACAATTATTTTCCAGGACTATTTTGGCTGCCAATGACAAACGCCCAATTCAAACTGGCTAAAGCAAAAACAAAGGAGGAGAGAAGAAATTTATGGACTCACTTCACTGAAAAGGCCGGATCCAATGGCTCCAACAATATGGTCTCCATCTCTTAACTTCATCCTCTATTTTGGCGGCATTCTCAGTGGGTCTTCCCCATGTGGTAACAACGATGACCACCAGCAGAACAGGCTTGTGATTCCAGCAGAAAGAAAATACCACCTTGCCCAGAGTTTCAACCAAGTCCCAGGATGGATGCTTCCAGGGTCATGTGCCAGCCCTGAACCATCCCCCCAGGCCTGGCCTGAGTCTTGTGTCTGCTCCCTGCAGCTGGGTGGAGTCACCCTCACAAACCTTGTGGCCTTGAGTAGGGGAGCAGTGGCATGCCAAAGCAAAATCAAAGTGCTGTTAGCAGAAGAAGGGTACATGGAGGTTGGCTGACAAGCATAACAGATGTCCACTGCCATCTGCATATTCTTTTCTCTTCTTTTGTCATGTTCAGAATAGTAAGACATGGAGTTGAAGTATCTATCCCTTAAGTAACATCTTTAGTTCTGAAGGACTGGGCAGAGCCAGAGAAGAACAGAGTTGAGGGAAAAAAAAAAAAAAAAGTGAGTCACCTAAAATTGGCACTGACACTAAGTTTACAGAGAGAGGAGTGAATGGAGGTATTTGTTCATTTTCTCATTGAAATCCCCAGCTGTTCCACCTTGAGGCCTTTCTCACTGGCTGTTCATTGCCAGCCAGACTTTGCAGACATCAGAACATTTTTCTTAATTATATGTCTGTATTAAAAAAAAATAGTGGTGCTTATCACTCTGCCTGCACATGGGAACCTGGATGAGCCCGCTGACACAAAGCAGTTTCTAGGCAACTTGTGGAGCTGGTGCCTAATGCAACAGATGCAAGATTTGGAGGAAATATAAAATAAAACCCATGGAAACTCAAAGTAGAACCAATTGTGATTGGTTCATCAAGGCTGCACAGGGTCCTATGGGAGGTTAATTCCATCTCAGGCTGATCGGAAGGGGCTTGTTTCTGGAGACCCAGGACCTCTCTGGTGTGGGATACTTGATAAGTGGTTTCTGGAAGATTCCAATAAGCACTCTGTCCCAGGAACACCTGCCGCTGATAACGTGTGATAACAGAAATGCTCATGTTCAGAACTATGAGAGGCTCCAAGCATTGCCAGCAACTCCAGGGAAGACGGCAAGGTGGGGAGGAGGGGCAGGCCGAGGTTTCCTTGTGCCTCTACTGCCCTTATCCCAATGTGGCCTTAGTGCCCCAGAGAGGGGATAGGCATCCTGACCGAGAGGAGTAGAGATTCCCACCTATAGGACTAACCTTACAGTGTACAAAGAGAGTGGATAATTACAAGCAAACTGGTGTCTCAAAAAAGTGCATGGGCTTTCACATCAATGACATTAACATTTGCAGCTGGCTACAGGACTCACCATCTGTATGACTCCGGAAGAGTCATTTAACTCCTCTTTGCCTAAGTTTTCTTGTTTTGCTAGTGGGAATACTAAGAGAATCGTCATGAGTGTTAAACAAAGTAATGATAGCAAAGCTCCCTGTTCCTTGTAGGTGCTTAGCAGATACCTATTTGTTCCCTTTGGGACCTTCCAGGTACAGACCCCCTCCCTATGTCCTCCACCTCTTGTCTGTAGAAAAACTTTAGCCTCCTAGGCCTTCCCTGAGCTCCAAAGAGTAAATTTAATCAGAAGTGAGAACATACAGAAAGAAAGGAAAGCAGTCAAGCAAGACAAAATAATAATAGTTTAGGCATTAAACAAAGTCAAGGACATTTAGTTTCCCCTCAAGGACTACAGGTAATATTCTGAACCATGTCCTTTGAGCTGTTTTGCAGATACTGAAATCCCCATCAGGTGGAAGAAGTTAACTGTATGCTGACCACAAGCACATAGACCCCAGACGGGTTGGAACCAGAGGTTGATGATGTTGACTCCTGATTACCTCACCGCTAACCA
This sequence comes from Physeter macrocephalus, assembly GCF_002837175.3. Classification (NCBI taxonomy): domain Eukaryota; kingdom Metazoa; phylum Chordata; class Mammalia; order Artiodactyla; family Physeteridae; genus Physeter; species Physeter macrocephalus. The sequence goes on along the minus strand of NC_041231.1, from coordinate 47,817,912 downwards.
ATCAGGAGAACATCCACGACCTGATCACACACATTGCAACCTCAATCCCTCACCCTGTCTTTAAAAACCTTTCCCTGAAAGCCTTCAGGGAGTTGGGTCTTTGGAACACTAGCTACCTGGACTCCTTGCTTGGTGTCCTGCAATAAACACTGCACTTTTGTTCACCACAACCTGGTGTCAGTAGGTTGGCTTTATTGCATGCAGGCAAGAGAACCCAACTTTGGTTTGGTAACAGTAGGTGCTTAGCAAATACCTATTTGTTCCCTTTCCCTCAAAACCTTCTCTTACCTGCTCCTGATGTTTTTCTTTCCGTCAATTAAATTCACGTATCCATTCTACAGTAGCACTTGAGGGCCTGTAGCACACCAGGCACCTGGGGCTGTGCATACAGAAGCCACATGGGCCTACCTAGCCTTGGAGGTGCTCACAGCAGCTGGAGCAGCCCAGAGACCAGACAAGGTGGGCAGACAATCACAAGTTGACGAGGTGAGTGCCAGACAGGCCAGTGCAGCAGGGAGCACTGCCGGGCGGGTGGGCAAGGGGTGAATGGGGGCCACAGATGCATCCGGTTTGAAACCTGCAGGGCTAGGGGGCAGCTGTGAGCCACCAGCCTAGAGAGCTGGATCACCCAGGACCTTGTGAGCCTTGCTAAAGGGTTGGTGCTTCATCTTAAGTATAGGAAAGTGAATGGATCAGATTTGCATTTTAGAAAGGTCACTCTGGCTGTTGGGAGGAAAATGGGTTGGAGGAATGGGGTGGGTCAGATTGGACACAAGGCTACAGGAGAAATGGCTGGAGCAGAAGATTTCAGTGCCCTGCCCACACCCCTCACCCCAACCACCTGGAGCACCCACTGGCCTGTCTCTCTGCTGCCAACGCTGGCATCTCTTTGCCAGAGGGCCTTCCCTTGCCCATGTTTTGCCGCTACTTTGCAAACTCCACAGCAGGTCAAAAGTGATGACTGGTTGGAGTTAGGGTATAAACACCTCTGCTTTCTCACCCCTTGGATGGGATAGCTCTGAGATATGGGTCTACTGTGGCTTCCCAAGCCTCTCCCATGGGGTTAAGAGCCAGTTGCCCAAAGCAGTAGCTAGAGTGTCACGCACTCTACATTGGCTTCCTCCCCTTCTTTGACTCACTTTCCCTTCTTCCCATTTCACTTTCCAAATGAATAGCTTATACAGGAATCCTTGTCTCAGAGTCAGCTGCTGGAGAAACCCAAACCAATGTTACCAATAGCAAAACCTTTCCTAGAAGTGGTTTTGATGTTGGGGAAGAGAAAAAAGGCACTGGAGTTCACAGGAGAACAGGCTCAGGGGATAAAGTTTGCCTGTACCTCCCGTTTCACTCCATTCTGCTACATGAAGGAACAAGTGGGAATTGAGAGACTACATCTCAGACACCATACATGTCACCATTTAGCTCTACATGGAATCCCAGAGCCCTGCGATTGTGGGGAGGATCTTTGGAGCTTCCTCAAGCATCCTTTGGCATTCTCCTCCAGCTGATGTAGCAGAAGAATACTTAATGCCTACACTACTAACACCCACGACCCTGCTGTGGAACCATTTGCAGAGGCAGAAACCAAGTTCTGGAAGGAATTCAGCATTGCAAAAAAAAAAAAAAAGAAAAGAAAAGAAAACCCAAAGCTCCAAGCTCCAGCATTTGGCAATCATTCATTTGCTAATAAGAAATTCAGTAAATATTTATTAAGCACTTCTTGTGTGCCAGGCCTCATGGTAGGTCCTATGGATGTGACCTTGAACAAAGATAGAGTTTCCTTTGTTCTCCTCATGACCAGATGTATTGGCAATGGTTACTTTCCTGGCTGAGCTCTCTGAGTTATGTGCTCAGTTGAAGGCAGATTCCCTCTACCTCTCAACATGAACCTCATCTATTTCAATAACTCAAAGTAATGGAAAAAGACCAACAACCCAATAGCATATAAAAATGGGCAAATGACAAAGACAGTTCACCAAAAGAAAACCAACTACTCAAACATATGGAAAGATTCACAGTGTGCTCCTAATAGAGGAGTTATCAGCTCATGAAAGATCAAAACACTGATTATCATATTGTGTTGGAGAGGGTGCAGAAAAATAGGCACTTTCATATACTGCTGATAGAAACATAAATTGTAAAATCTCTATAAAGGAAATTTGGAAACTTCCTTCAATAATACAAATGCATAATGCTATTTCATTCCAATTCTGGTCATTTTTCTTTAACATAAACTCACATTTTTGTGAGCAATGGCATATATATAAGGATGGGGTCATTGCAGCATTTAGCTTGGAAACAAGCTAAATGGTAAACAACTTGGAGGTGGTTAAATTAATTATAATACATCCATCAGCATAATAGTACACATTTGGGGGAAAAAAGAAGCTGTTTATGTACTATAAAGAAAGTTCTCCATTAGTGTTAATTTTTGCTTAAGTAAGGAAACAACAGTATGTAAAATATGCTACCATTTGCAAAATACATATATATATATGTATATATATATGTATTATATATTTGGAATATATATATTCACTTATTTGCACATACACAAAATATCTCTGAAGGAAACAAAGGAAATATCTAACATTGCCTTGAAAGAAAAGATTCAATAGCTAGAGGATAGATGAGTTTTTTTTCACTCCAAATCTTATTATATGTTTTTAATTTTGAAGCATATGAATTATCTAATTTTTAAATGTATTTACAATATATAATAAATAAATTGAATCTCTTGGAAATAAACTCCCTCAGAGCCCTAAGGCATTAATTGTGCCTTGTCTCTAACTAGGTATTAGTCAGGGTAATCAATGCCAGCTGCTGTAACAAACAATTCTAAATCTCAGTAGCTTCAAATACCATAAATAACTTACCTCAAAGATGGATACAGGTGAGGTACCCTGTTCAAAGCAGCCTGATTCCATCTCGAAGCTCTACCATCATGGTCTCTGATGCCACTCTGGTTTCATCCAGCTGGCAAATGAAGTAAAGAAAGAGTCTGAGTAATGTATACTGAACACTCAATCACTCCAGCTCAGAAATGACACTCATTACTTCTGCTCACATGACATTGGGAAGTAGGCTTGGAGATTTAGTATTCCTATATGGCCAGGAAGAAAATGAAATGGTTTACAGAGCACAAAGCATTCTCTCTGCCATAAAGGGTCATACTGAGCCTCGATGGCAACTGCACTAAGATTCTGGAGATTCTGTTGGTCACTTTCTTGATCAACTCTTTATATCTCTTAACTTAAAAAAAAAAAGAATTTTCTTTTAGAGCGGTTATAGATTTCTAGCAAAACTGAGAGGAAGGTACAGCGATTTCCCATATACTCCCTGCCCCCACACATGCATAAACCAAAGTGATGAGTTTGTTACAACTGGTGAACCTACAACATAAATCATAATCACCCGAAGTGCGTACTTTACATTAAGGTTTACTCTTGGCTTTGTACATTCTATGGGTTTTATCTGTTAACTTTTGCTATGTTAACGAATCATCCAAAATGTAGTGACTTAAAATGACAACAATTTATTTAGCTCATGATGTTTTGTTTTGACCATTTGAACTGGGCTCAGATGGATGGTTCTTCTGGTCTCAACTCACTCATGCCTCTGCAGACAGATGCCAGGTCAGCTGGGAACTAACTGACCAAGGACGGCATCAGCTAAGCTGGCTTGTCTCTATTCAATATGATCTCCATTCTCTAGCGTGTTAACCTGAGTTGTCACATGATGGCTGATCATGCTCAAAACAGGCCCCATGTCACTGCCACCACATTCCATTGGTCAAATTAAATTACAGAGCCATCTCAGACTCAGAGCGTAAGGAAATAAACTACACATCGTGATGAAAGGAATTGCCAAGTCACACTGTAAATACGGGGAGGGGAGTAACCATGGCCATGTTTGCCATATACCATAGTTCCCCTCAAAGACCTCTGAGAAAAAAACAATTGGTTCACATCCATACCAAGGCCTTGCTAGGAATAGTTCTTGCTGAAGTTGCTGACCAAGGACAGTCTTCTGCAAGAAAAAGCCATGGAACGGCCGTTAAACAATCCCTGACATCCAAACTTATACAGATATCTATACAGCTAAACCATAGGTGCTAAAGAAAACCAAGGAGAGATAAAACACAGGATAATTTATGAAGAAATTTGCTAATAATACAAATCATTGACTCAGAGTTAGAATTGGCTTTAGAGATCATTTAATCTAGTGTTTTTTAAACCTGTGTGACATGAAACCAAGGGAGTTCCAAGAAGGTGATTCATGAGTTCACTGAGGGGAAAATCAAATAACAAATAGCCATGCAGAGGAACTCTGGGTCTCTGCACCCCTACTTCTACCAGGGTGTCCAGAATTTTTTATAATGAAGAAGCCATTAGCCACCTTATTGCAAAGATCCCTCTACTCATTATACAAATGTTCACTTAGAATTGCCCTGTGGTTATTTGAATTCATTCGATTTTTACTACCCAACATCTTTTGAGGAGCCAATAAATGTTGAAGGCCTATTACATACAAAGCATTGTGTTAGAGCCTTCAAAATAGTCTCATTCTCTCTGCCATAAGACTTGAGAGTCTTTCAAATGTCTTCTCTACTCCTGCCTTCATTCTAGACAGATGCTTGTCAATTCACCTTCCAAGTCAAGACCTTATTCCAAGCCACGTTTCCAGTCTTCCACACTGCCCCATTCAAGGGTCCTTTCCTGCTACAGTGAACATCGGCCTGCTTTTTAAATCTAACCACCACCCAGTTTTATGTTGTCTCAGTCAGCTCTAGCCCACCCAGGTCTCCAAGTGCTCTCTCAGTCTGAGTAGCAGGAGATCCTCAGTAGGCCCCCACACTCCCACCTTCCACCTACAGCCATGGCTCTCCTTTGATAACACCTGCTCCATGCCAACCTGGTATTAAAATCATATACCAAGCCAGGAATCATTTCTCCATTTCTCTTCAAGCCTGGTCCTCATATGACATCATCTCATTTCTGCAAACTCCATTGCTACATGATAAATAATAAAAAGATTAACAGGAAATGACTGAAATCTTTATTTTGAAATAAGAATCTCACATTGCAACATGAGGTCAGTTGCTATTAGACAAATGTGTACCATCTGATCATCTAGAATTCTATTCTTGGCTCTGCCATCTATTCTGGACCCAGCCAGAAGCATTAATTGAGTCACTTTATCTCTTTGGGCCTTTTACTCCTTCTCTCCCGCCTATTGGTGAGAAGGCCACCAACGACCTACTATCTCCCTAAATTTCCAGCTCCCAGGCCAGCTGTTTGGAAGTGCTGGTGAACAAGGATGCTAAGAGTTAATGGGAATGTCCCCATCCCAAGAGAATTCTGGGACTGCCTGGCTAATTCTATCTGTTGAGGCTCCATAAATGTCAGAAGTTAGTGAGGTAGTGTGTCTAGCTGGTAATTGCAATGGGATTTCCTGTGTGCATTAATAATATCTACCTCCTAAATGGTGTAACCACTATAGAAAACAGTATGGGAGTGTTACCAAATGCAAGTCCGTGTGCCCGACGCACAGTGAGACCAAACAATACTGAAAAGTCAGAGTCTAGAGCAGAGAAAGGTTTATTGCATGCAAGGAGATGGGTGGCTCACGCATTAAAAACCCCGAACTCCCCGAAGCCTTTCAGCAAAGCCCTTTTATAGAAAAAGGGAGGGAGGGGCATGGCTAGTTGTTGGAAACTTCTTAGTGTGGGACCCGTTGTTCTTGCAGCTGTCCGCGTAGGTCAGGTCACAGTCAGGTCACAATGTTCCTATAAACCTCCATCAAAACAAAGGTTATTCCCTGTTCTGCAACATTTATTTATTCATTCATCCATTCATTTATGGCTGCGTTGGGTCTTCATTGCTGCACGCGGTCTTTCTCTAGTTGAGGCGAGTGGGGGCTACTCTTTGTTGTACTGCGTGGGCTTCTCATTGTGGTGGCTTCTCTTGTTGCGGAGCACGGGCTCTAGGCGCACGGGCTTCAGTAGTTGTGGCACATGGGCTCAGTAGCTGTGGCTCGCAGGCTCAGTAGTTGTGGCACACAGGCTTAGTTGCTCCGTGCATGTGGGATCTTCCCGGACCAGGGCTTGAACCCGTGTCCCCTGCCCCCTGCACTGGCAGGCGGATTCTTTTTTTTTTTTTTTTTTAACATCTTTATTGGAGTATAACTGTTTTACAATAGTGTGTTAGTTTCTCCTTTACAACAAAGTGAATCAGTTATACATATACATATGTTCCCATATCTCTTCCCTCTTGCGTCTCCCACCCTCCCTATCCCACCCCTCTCATGGTCACAAAACACAGAGGTGAT